>NC_085996.1:6132021-6447021 GCF_030014385.1 Trichomycterus rosablanca | reverse complement strand
ATTCACCTCACTTGCACGGCTTTGGACTGTGGGAGGAAACCGGAGCACCCGGAGGAGAACATGCAAACTCCACACAGAAAGGACCCGGACCACTCCACCTGGGGATCAAACCCAGGACCTTCTTTGCCCCTGACCAAGATGAAGCAGTGGTAAAAAGGACAATGAATGAATGAAAATATACAGAATTATTATTATTATCATTAAATTTGTGAAGAATAGCTGATCCATGTTTGTATCCTGCATTAAGACAAATTAAATCAAATAAACACAAACAACAGAATTAATTCATTTTGGAAAATGGATAAATAAATAAATAAAACGTTGCAATTGAGCAGTTACATTGTGAGGAACATTGTGAGGAATATTGTGAAGAACAGTATGATGGACGTTGTGAAGAACAGTGTGATGAACACTGAGATGAACATTGTGGTAAACGTTGAGAACAGTGTTGGGATCTATTGTTTCTCTTGTATGTTTAAACCCCGCCCCTGATGCGAGGCGTGATTCTGATTGGTTGGTTTGTGGAATTTCAGTTGGAGGCTAACTGGTGATTGGCTGGTTTGTTCTGATGACGCCAGTGGCGCTTTCACTGGGCGTTGGACTCGCATCTTCATCTCAGTCTTGGTGATTTCTCCATTTTTCGTTGCGCGCTCTTGTCGGATTTTATTTCACCACACTGCTCCTCTGCTGGTGTACCTGTGAGCGAGTGTTTATTGCTCTCATCCTGACCGTAATTAGGAGGACTAAGACTTTTGGAGATTGTGTGTGTGTGTGAGCGTGTGCGGGAGCAACGGGGATCTGCGGCAGTTTCTTTGTGTGAGTTGGTGCGTGTGTCTGACCGAGCGCGCAATGGGAGCGCAATTCTCCAAAACTGAGAAAGCAGGAGAAGCTGCAACAGCTACGGCAGCTTCAGAAGCAGCAGGTTCTCCATCCAAAACCAACGGGCAGGTAAGAAAGAACTCACCTGTATCGTCTCGACAACGTGTTATTGTAATAATTACAGGCGCGCACTGGAGGGGGTGGGGGTGTGATCTCCCAGCATCCCACTGTCTTCTCACCATTCACCCAAAACTGAGCTCTGTGGGTCAACCATATTGCCTTGGAGGTTCTTTAGTTGGCTCACAGTTCTGTATTGCACAGGTTGTGCGTAAAACCCTTCTGAGATTTAAATGCGCTCTGAATTGTTCTTGTGCTATAAATGGATTTAACAGATGAAGCTTTTCTCTGTAGAATCTACAGGTTGGCCATTGTTCCAGATGATCGTGTCAGACAGGCGGTCCCTGCACCCACCCCCCCAAAAGAAACAAAACAATTCAGTAGAATGGTTAATCTCAGAACCCTTATTTTAGTATTTATTGAACTATATGACACCATTGTGTAGTTGTGCAGGTTTTGTACCAGAGTTACAAATATAGAACATATTCTAAGTCATTTGGACCAGATAAAGTTCTTTATTAGGAAGAACGTTATTGTTCCAGAAGGTTTTTTCCCCTCTCTACTAGATTTTCTAATCTAGGACAATACAATACATCTAGAACTAAAATACATCTAGAAGATTTGGAGATGCTCCAAACTGTTGCAACTACATGCATAGTCCTTTTAATGGCTTTAATTCTTGGAGGAATATTTGCAAATTTGCACATGGAACTATTGCACTATTTACACCAGCACAACAATAATGTATATATTGTATATATCTGCTATACTTATATACTCTACTTTATTTATTCTCTACATTACTCATTCTTTTAGCCACTTTTATTCACCTTTCATTAATAATAATATTACAATTAATATAATCTGTACAATCAACATTACCTGTTTAATATTCTTTAACTTGGTCACTTCTGCACTTTTACTGTATTATATGTAAATAATCTCTATATCTTGCACTTCTGGTTAGATGCTACTGCATTTCATTGGCTCTGTTCTTGTACTTCTGCACAATGACAATAAAGTTGAATCTAGCCTAATCTAATCTAACTGAAGATCTAATTGAAGGACTATTTGAACATAGTAACTGTGTGCTGAACCTAAAAATGATTTTGTTCAAGGCTTCTAATCGGCTGTTTGGTTCACCATGAAACCCAAAGATAAACAAAGATAAAATTCTTTATTCGAAAGAACGTTATTGTTTCAGAAGGTTTTTTACCCCTCTCTACTAGATTTTCTAATCTAGGACTAAAACTACAATACATCTAGAACTAAAATACATCTAGAAGATTTGGAGATGCTCCAAACTGTTACAACTACATGCATAGTCCTTTTAATGGCTTTAATTCTTGGAAGAATATTTGCAAATTTGCACATGGTACTATTGCACTATTTACACCAGCACAACAATACTTTATATTGTATCTGCTATGCTTATAAACTCTACTTTATTTATTATCATTCATTACACTTTTATTAACCACTCTGTAATTATATACTAGTGTATACTCTCTACAATCAACATTACCTATTTAATATTCTTCAACTTGGTCACTTCTGCACTTTAACTGTATTATATGTAAATAATCTCTATATCTTGCACTTCTGGTTAGATGCTACTGCATTTCATTGGCTTTGTTGTACTTCTGCACAATGACGGTGAAGTTGAATCTAATCTAAGTAGACTATTTGAACATAGTAACTGTGCTGAATCTAAAATGATTTTGTTCAAGGCTTTTGTTCAGCTGTTTGGTTCATCATGAAACCCAAAGATAAACAAACAGATTAGATTATGAAGACTCTGTGATGTAGCATCCAATGGACATAATTAATGGTAGAAAACGTTTTCCAGCCCTGAGAAAACATCTGTTATAGTCTCAAACTGTAACATATCAAGAAAAAGTTGTACATCCATACTAATTGTTCTTCAACAGACTTTTGGAGGGTCAGTCATTTTAGGAAAATCTAATTTACTTTAAGGAACCCCTGAAAGATTTGAAGCTGGTGGTGGTCCTGGGGATGGTGGTGCTGTGGGTGGTGGTGCTGGGGGTCGTTGTTTGATGTTTGTTAAAGAGAATGATGAATAAAAACAGCTGCATGACTAGATTTTGGAGGAATGTTTCTTTTTTTTTTTTTCTCAAAGTTTTTTTTTTTTTTTTTTTTTTTTTCAAAGAAAAAAATTTGAATGTTTCCCCTCCTGGGGTTCTCTCTCTCACTCACGGTATGACGTCACTCCTCTGACGTGATCGCTTTGATGATGCCGCATCGTTACCTCAGTTTGGAGTCCCAACCGCAATTGTTTGGTGTAACACTGATGCTGCAGCTCCTCATGCAGGTCATTATGAGTCACTGCAGCGTCCAATATTATTCAAAGGCAGAAAATCTTCAACCCTTCAGAAAATCAATGAAGCAGCTCTCTATTGCAGTGGCAAACATTATTAACCTGTTTAGTTAAAGTTCTACATCCATGCTAATGGCTCTTTAGTAGACTTTTGGAGGGTCAGTCATTTTAGAGAAATCATATCCTCTTTAAGGACCCCCTAAATATTTGAAGTTTTATTTTTAAATCAGGGAACTGGTGCTGGTACTGTGTTTGGTGCTGTTAGTAGTAAGGGTGGTGCTGGGAGTTCTGGTGCAGTTGCTGTGGGTGGTGCTGGTGGTGCTACTGGAAATGGGGGTGCTGGTACTGTGGGGGGTGTTGGGGTGCTGGTACTGTGATTGGTGGGAATGCTGGTGCTGGTACTGTGGGTGGTGTTGCTGGTGGTGGGGGTACTGGTAATGTGGCTAGTGGTCCTGAGGGTGTTGGTGCTGGTACTGTGGGTGGTGCTGCTGTTGATACTGGTACTGGGGGTGCTGGTACTGTGGGTGGTGGTCCTGATGGTGATGCTGGAGGTGGTTTGATGTTAAAAACAGCTGCATTATCACTGTAGATTTTGGAGGAATGTTTCCCCTCATGGGGTTCTCCCTCTCTCACGGCATGACGTCACTCCTCTGATGTGATCGCTTTGATGATGCCGCATCGTTACCTCAGTTTGGAGTCCCGACCGCAATTATTTGGCGTAACACTGATGCAGCAGCGCCTATTGGAGGGCATTATTAGTCACTGCAGCATCACAACGTTAAACATGTTGATTATTTACTATTTATTTAATTTTAATGATTTTGTGAATCCAATGAGAAAGTGATAGTGTGTAGTGGAGTTAATAATCAGTTCCTGGGCACTTGGGTGGCATCACTGGTTTAGACTGGACTTCTGTACAGAATCTACTGTGTGCATCATTTTATTCAGCAGTCGAATATCAGGACAATTCTTACACCCTGTAGAAATGAGCTGAATAATCGCTGGCACTCCTCATTTGTTAAAAACATTAATACTGAAACTTTTCTCAGCTCAGTAAACCTTCAACATTGTTTTGTAATTTTATTCAAATTTCTTTTATTCAAAGTTTTTGTTTAATTCAAGTTTTTACACTCATTTCAAATGTATATCAAATTGGCGGCTGGGAACAACTGCAATACTAAACAAGTCTGAAAAGCAACTTGGCTTTACTGATCTACATCAGTACAGTTGATCCACTGTGTTACTGGTGTTACTATTTGGGTGGTAACTGGAGTTTTGGCTGCTCCTTACTGTAAAATTGGGAATCCTAGTGAAGTTTAAAATAATCCTAACATTTGGTCTTTTCCAAAACTTTTTGCTTATCCTAATCAGGGTTGTGGGGGATGCTGGAGCCTATTCCAGCTCTCAATGGGTGCAAGGCACACAGAAACATTCTGGACAGGTCATCACTTCATTGCAGGGCAGTGCAAAATCAACAATAATAAATTATATTGGTTAATACACTCTGTGTCTGACTAAAACTGTAAGAAATGCTGGATTTTGATTATGTTTTAGGTTTGTTTTCCTGTTGGAATTTCCAACCAGCACTCATAGATTCTTAAACTAGGCAAACATAATTAAAAATGTTTTGCTTCTCTTACCATCCTCCTCACTGTGCTGTGGTTTTAAACTCACGTGTTACACTAATAACATCAGTGTTTGTAATAAGGGAGCAATATAGAATTTCTCATATGTTAACATTGTGTTTTACTTCCTGCAGGAGAACGGCCATGTGAAAGTGAATGGCGATGCAGCGGAGGTAAAGGAGGAGGTGCAGGCAAATGGCAGTGCAGCAGCTGAAGGAGAACAGGAGGAGAAAAAAGAGGAGACCAAAGAGGAACAGAATGAGGAAGCAGATAAAGCTGAAGCAGCTCCTGCAGACACAGAGGGAGAGAAAGAAAAAGAGGCTGCTGGAGAATCTGCCAGTCCAGCTCCGGCTGATGAGGAGAAACCTTCCACCAGTGAAGAGACACCCAAGAAGAAAAAGAAACGCTTCTCCTTCAAGAAGTCCTTCAAAATGAGCGGCTTCTCCTTCAAAAAGAGCAAGAAGGAAACAGCAGAAGGAGGAGACGGGGAGGAAAAGAAGAAAGAAGGAGAGGAAAATGAAACTCAAGAGGAGGAGAAGAAGGAGGAAGGAGCAGAAGCAGCAGCAGCAGAGGAAGCCAAAGCCGAAACAACAGAGGAAGTAAAGACTGATGAGAAGAAAGAGGAGACAAAGGAGGAGGAAAAAACAGAGGAGGTCAAGGAGGAGGCACCCAAACCAGAAGAGGCGGCACCAGCAGAGGAGAAGAAACCACAAGAAGAAACTAAACCAGTGGAGGAGGTGAAAACAGAGGAGAAGAACACAGAGGAAGTGGAGAAAGCAGCAGAGACAGAGGAGGAGGAACCAGCTGAAGTTCCTCCTCCCAAGCAAGAGGAGGCACCAAGCGCAGAAGAACCAGCTCCAGCTGAACAGGGAACACCTGCACCTGCTGAAACTGCTGCGGAAGAGTAACACACACACACACACACACACACACACACTCTCTCTCTCTCTCTCTCTCTCTCTCGGCACAGCTTAATTTCACTGAGTAAGGGGCGTGTCTTCATTCCATAGGCGGAACTTAAGTTAAATCTAATCAGCCAATTAGAAACTAGACATCATTACTGAGTCTTCATGTTAGATTTTGGTTGGTTTGAATGATAGTGATTGAGGTAAAAGTTATATGGATTGAGCTAAACTAATTCCGTGACAAGTTTTGCTATCTGACTCACTAATAATACTATTATAACTAGTATGATAAAATGTGGTGGGCGGAGCTTAAGTCTGATCAGTTGCATACAATACATAGATGTGCCCAGGTGTAACCATAATGCTGGCGTAATGTTAGCAATGTGTTGGCTTTAGATAGCTAAAGATGACCATTATGTAATTTAACTCACACACAGAGTAACGTTATCTAGGCAAATAGTGAACGTGACTAATATCAGAAACCTACCGAGATAATATTATTTAGGCTGTATTGCGAATGTTAGAATGTTAGCTCAGCTCTGCAATTAGTTAGATAGATAGTTGGGTACCTAAACTATGCCAAACTAAAATAATGTGCCGGTCTTACAGTTTACATTACTACAACATTGAGATTAGAAAGGCTAACTTGCCCTCTGGCTAACTTTGGTGTTAGTGTTATAATAGCTGACTAGTTTCGAGCTGACCTTACGTACCTTACCTAACAATGTATCAGGCTAACATTAGTGCAGTTCAGCATTTTGACAGCTGGCTAACTTTAAACTTTTGTATTGTTTCGTTGTTGTAAGTATTCAATGCGACTAGAAGAAAGGTTATACATGCTGGTTATGACATGCATATATGACCCAGTTTGTGATTGTCTGATCAGATTTAACTTAAGTCTAGCTTAGCATGAGCCAGGAATGCCAATCTCTCAGCAACATCAGAATGTGCCAGCGGAAAACATTCCGAACTGACTTTTTCCTGGTCAGAATTTGTCTGTAGCTGGAAGATTTTGACTTTTTTGATAAATTTCCTCCTGATTTTTAAAACTTTAGCTAGGTAACAAGTGGGCGGGGCCAAATTAGATAACAAATTACACCTTTTTCAATTCAGTATTAATTTTATTATTTTTATAAGCTGTTTTATACAAACAACAAAAGTGAAGATTAAACAGAATTGGTGGAGGATATGAAAGTGGGGGGCTGGGATGCAAACGATGGGGTGGAGTTACTGAATGAGACTAAGTTGTGTATTTTGTCTAAATAAAAGTCACCAATAAACACTAAATTTTGTACCAGGTGAATCTTTTAGCTGGTTGTTTTTAGTGTCAGGCTGGGGTGCATTCAACGTCAGCCTGAATTTACTGTGTAATTATGTATAGGAGGGGCGCATTGAACTGTGATTATTGTACAAATAATAAAATCAATCTTCAATCTCAGACCAAACACATTCAGTTTTTACAACCAGGCTCATTTTTGTAAGATAAATGAAATTTTAAATTCATTCTAAAGTGATTTTTGAACTTGACTTCAAGCTGTGACTCTTTCTACTGTGGTATGATCTTTCTAAACTTTTACGAAGTTCTCAATCCTGTCGCTCTGGCAGTTTCTCGTAGCATTTTCCTGTCTTTTTTTTTTTTTTTTTTTTTCACTTTGTAAATACTGGAGAAGTTTTTCTACCGGTTTGATTTTGAGATTAAATGTAACTTTTTGGAAATGTTCAGGTGTCTGTCAGCACAATAAAGAAAAAATAAATGTGAATAAAATTTCAAACAAACTGCTGTTTGATTTGTTTTTTTTATTTAAGTCGTTTACTTGATGAAGGTTAGACTGGTAGAAAATTCCTGTTGGTTTTAAATTTCATGAGTGTGAGGAGAAAATGAACATCAGGAGAACCTGGACAATTCCTCTTACAGTAAAACAGAGCGAGAAAACCATCCAACAATCACATGAAGCTTCATCCATGTAACTTATAAGTGACTTTCTGTAACAGCTTTTTTGTTTATGATTATTATATAACTGGTGTTCACGTTTGTCTGTTCTTTAAAGCAAATTATAGACATACATTGCACAATTTACTTACAATGTTAAAAAAACAATATAAATAATATATTGTGACATAAAGGCAATTAAGTCGTTTTAATGTAACGACTGTTTGGCTAAAATGTAATAATAATTACAGACCTACAGCGACTTTATAAAAAAATAGTTTCTGTGATTTGAGGTCTAGTGATTTGTTTTTGATAACTGAATTGAACTTGAAATTCAACACTCCAGCAGATTTTTCCAATACTTTCCTACAGTATACACACACACACACACACACACACACTTGCACATACGTCGTATTATTGTGGTTAAGCTGTGAAGTATCAGGTTTTCCTACTGACTGGGAAATATAAGAACTATCTCTCTCTCTCTCTCACACACACACACACACACACTTGCACATACGTCGTATTATTATGGTTAAGCTGTGAAGTATCAGGTTTTCCTACTGACTGGGAAATATAAGAACTATCTCTCTCTCTCTCACACACACACACAGTGTTACGTACAATAATTGGCGCCCCCTGCTGGACTTGCTGTATCACCACTAGCCAAAGACAATAGAGTCTCAGCTCAAACGTAGCTTTCTTTATTGACATGACACATAAGAACATTCGCATTGCCAAAGCATAGTTACATAATTAGGAAAAATCCTAAAAAGAAAATAATAACAAAAATAATAATATCTAAACAATAGTTACAGATATACATAAAAATTTAAGAAAAACAGTGCGACTAGTAACAACATCAACAATGACAGTAATAATACTAAAGGTAATCAGTAATAAGAATATACATTTGTGTGTGTGTGTTTGTGTGAGAGGCATAATCACCCACTGTCCCTCACCTGGTGGCAGACCTGTGTATAGTGTTCTCTCTGTGCTCCCCCAGCAGGTGGGGCAGTTTGTCAAGGTCTGGTAGTAAGTTAAAGCTGGGGATGATGGTCTCTCTCTTGGGATGATGGGCTCTCTTTTCAGTGTACATTGAGTTAATCAATAACCAACAAGTGAATCGATTATTTGATTAATGCTGATGGTTGAAAATGTCATTTAAACTCATTTTCTATCAGCTGACATTTGTTTTCAACCGATAGAGAAGTTTCAGTCAGTACAGCGCAAGAACACTGATTCGAAACACATTCTTACCCAACCTCAGTGCACATGAGTCAGCTTTGTGTACCGCCGTATTAATAGTTTCTATTCTGAGCTTTTTATGCATTTATGTCAGTTACATAATGAACAGTGTAACTTCACACAATAAAGTAGTTATACACAAAGTAAAGTAAGTTTGTGTCTGTGTTGAGGTGAACACATGGATCTGTGTGGAATGATGTGATTTTGCATCATGTTCTAGTATACAGGTAAAAACTCTTGTTAGCATTATATATATACAGTATATATATATATATATATATATATATATATATATATATATATATACAGTATATATATATATATATATATATAAATAAGCATGATAATGATTCACAAAGGTTGCATCTCTATTGTATTGTTTTTAATATGAAAATGTAGATTTCCTATTTGCTTTAAACTGCTAAGAGACGTGTACAGCCTTATACCTTATATAACCTTGTATAGTGTTGATTTTACAGATGTAAAGACCACACACAGTTCAGTCATTATAAAGTGTGTGTGTAGATGAGTTATGTTAGTGTGTGTGCTTGAAACATATTAAATGCACGCTTATTATAAGTTGCTAATCAGAGTTTCTACCTTTATACTGGAACATGATGTAAAATCTCCACATCATCACACAGCTCCACATGTGCAGACTCTAACAAGCAGTCTGACTCCATACCGACGCAAACTGGCCTCGCTGTTTGTGATTTTTTTTTAATTGTGTGAAGTTACACTGTTCATTGTGTAACTGACATAAATGCATAAAAAGGCTCAGAACAGGAACTGTAAATACTGTGGTACACAGCTGACTCATGTGCACTGAGGTTGGGTAAGAGTATGTTTCGAATCAGAGTTCTTGCTCTGTACAGACTGAAACTGATTCTCTAGGTTGAAAATGAAGCTCAGCTACTAGAAAAGTAATTTAAATGACACTGCCCCCTCCACACACACACACACACACACACACACACACACACACACACACACACACACACACACATCAGCACTAAGGGCAGTAAGATACAGTGTTTTTAAGTGGACACTAAAACATGTGCATGGTGAATGACATAACTACGGCTTGCTACTGATTGGAGGAGTCTGCAGTATACCAACTTAACCCGGTCTCCCCTCTCTGGCTCTGGATACCAGGCTTGGCATTACATGGCATCCTTGTTTACAGTTCGCATGGCAAACGTGTGAGGTCGCGCGCATCGAGGCACCTCCACACGTGCACGCGCGCTTAGATGAAACGCTGGAGCGCACCGCGGACTCGGAGACGATCAGACGAGGAGGAACGATGTTCTGATGTTCTGATGGTCTGATAACGATCACTTTCTCTTCGTTTGGATGATCCAGAACTGCAGAAGCGTGACACACGTTCCATAGGTAAGTTCAGATCTTTCTTTGTCTGCTGCGGGTTTGTTCGGTGTGAGATGGGTAATGTTGGCATGACCATACAATTGGCAGAGAATGGAAACTACTGTACTGTGATGACCAGTGGAAACACACGTGTTTTTTTGGGCATTCAGGCAATGCCAATGTACGTCCTGCGTCCAGCCATTCATTTCTAATAAAGCACGTACACACACCGCACCACACAGCCTGGCATGGACTGAATTCTTATTGATCTTCCACAGCATTTTATTTCACCTTACTCCACTAATTAACACGACTGGATACACATGACAAAAACGTAGGTGTGTCATAGAGGTAAAATCGGGCGCACATGCCGGGTGACCCTAGAAGAGCCTAAATGCGGGCTTATTTAGTCAGCAGGGCAAGTCGTCCCGTCCTAATCTATAAATAGACTTAATGTGCTTAATGGACACAGCCTGGTTTCTATTTGTGACAGAAAACACTGCACATCGCACTGACCTTGAACCGTCAGCCAGAGTAAATGCATCATTACTGCGTTTTACTTTGTACCATTAGAACCATTATATTACACTAATGATGTACCGTTTGTTGGTTCTTACCACAATATAAGGGTCCAAATGACTGATATCACAGAAAGCACATATTCATTCATTCATGTGTCCATTCATGTATCTCTTTATCCATCCAGTTTATCCTGGCTAGGGTTGCAGTGGGTCTGAAGCATGTCCCAGAAACATTTACAACACCCCTTAGCAACAGAAGGTAGATGAGACATTAAGTACCTGTAGATGTACATCTTACAACCACCTAAGTGTTTAATAACCACATCAGGGTTATTATGGTGTGAAAGCAATCAAGCCATGTAACCATTCGGTACTTTATTCACTCATTCGTTTTCTTTTACGGGCGGCACGGTGGCTAAGTGGGTAGCACTGTCGCCTCACAGCAAGAAGGTCCTGGGTTCGATTCCCAGGTGGGGCGGTCCGGGTCCTTTCTGTGTGGGGTTTGCATGTTCTCCCTGTGTCCGCGTGGGTTTCCTCTGGGTGCTCCGGTTTCCTCCCACAGTCCAAGGACATGCAAGTGAGGTGAATTGGAGACTAAATCGCCCACGACTGTGTTCTATATAACCTTGTGAACTGATGAATCTTGTGTAATGAGTGACTACCGTTCCTGTCATTAATTTAACCAAAAGTGTGAAACATGACGTTAAAATCCTAATAAATAAATAAATTTTCTTTTACCTTGTCATCCTGGTTAGGTCTGGAGGGTTTTGATACAACTCTTTAAATGTTAATAACCATGATTATTATTATTATTATTCATTTCAATCAACCACTTTATCCTGGTCAGGGTGGCGGCAGGTCCAGTTCCACGTGGTGGAAAGTTCGAAATACCCTGGGCAAGGTGCCATCCTATCAAAAGGCTCTGGCTTTAGTAAATGTTTTACTTTGTGGTTTATTTTGTTTTAATGTGTGAACTAAAGCCACCTTGGTGCAGCTGACAGAGTGGGTGTCACACTAACATAGTTTTTTAGGACCCGGCGCAGTGCAGTGGGTGTTTTGAATTGCCACTGAAGTGTAAATGTGTGATGCCCTATATGTGTCTGGGTAGCACGTAAACACTTGGACCCTGACCAATGAGTAAAAATGAGTGAGAATTAATGAATTAGCTCTAGGGTTTAATCCTGAGTGTAGTTACACTCTCTTTTTAATTTGGCATGTTCTTTTTAGTGTCTGCATGTACTTTTTCCAGATACTCCAATTTCCCCCTACGTATAAAAATAGGCCAGTGTGTGGAATTGATATTTTAAATTGCCCCTAGGAGTGAGAGAGTTCAACATAGCATTGTCCTATTTCCACATTGATTTGTGATGTCATCATGACCTATACTAACCTATACTTTGATATCATAATATGTTATTGTGGCACAGTGGCAAGCGGATGCCACACAGCAACATGGGTCTTGGGGACCTGGGTTTGATTCTAGGCTTAAGTTATTTACTGCCAGGAGTTTGGCAGGTTCTTCTTATGTCTGTGTGTTTTTTCCCCACCTCCTAATACACCAATAGAAGATGGCTACGCTGCTCTAAATTACCCGTAGGTGTAAGTGAAAGTAAATGTGCGAGTGTGTGGCCATGTGGCACCAGATCCACTGTGACCCTAATCAGGTTTAATTGGATGTTGAATATAAATACATGAATGATGTACTCATAGAAGAATTACAGATATACTGGTACATCTTTCATCAGATTTTAAAGTGTAATTATATTGTGTTGTCTTAGCGCATGAGCCACGGTCCCCTTATCAGTCTCTGCCCCAGTGGGGGAGTGTGTGCTTTTGCTGTGCCACCCAGGAAAAGCTAGATTTTAATTGGCCTTGCTGATCATAACAGAAACGTTGAAACTATGAGCACCTGCTAGCAAAATTAATTGTGCCCAGGAGACTAAATAGTTAAAATCGGTCTGGTTTATTCTGGCCCTGTTTTCACACTTACTTTATACTTTATGTTTTCAGTACTATGGTATGGTGTAACTGTGTGCACAGCTGGGGTCGAAGCACATTATATTCCCAAAAGGTGTTTGTGTGTGTCTGCCCTGTGATGGAGTGGCGACCTGTCCAAGGTGTTTCCTGCTTTTCACTCAATGAATCAGACCTTGGCCAAGAAAATGACCCTGACCAGGATAAAGCAAAATGAATGAATTAACAAAATGCTTACTAGGGTTTGTAATGTATCTGTTTACACCTTATGGCTTATCTGATGTTTTCTCCACTGATTTACACCATCTGGAGCTGCCAGCCGGCGTCTGTTGTTTGCAGAGGTGCGTGCAGATAAATAGGCTGAGCTTTTGTGTACGACCTCCGAGACCTGGTCGTAACTCACATATTCCTTCACTTAATCAGATGGGAAATATCTCAGTCGTGCTGGTGCTTCTGAGCGATGAGATTGTGTCCCCTTGGATATGTTACTTTGCACAGACATGGTTCCGGTTTCCTTAATAAAGATGTATGACTATTTATCAGGATATTAAAACTGTATCAAAAACTGTATATACACTATATTGCCAAAAGTATTCGCTCGTCTGCATTCACACGCATATAAACTTGAGTGACGTCCCATTCTTAATCCATAGGATTTAATATGATGTCGGCCCACCCTTTGCAGCTATAACAGCTTCAACTCTTCTGAGAAGGCTTTCCACAAGGTTTAGGAGTGTGTTTATGGGAATTTTTGACCATTCTTCCAAAAGCGCATTTGTGAGGTCAGACACTGATGTTGGACGAGAAGGCCTGGCTCGCTCTAATTCATCCCAAACGTGTTCTATCAGGTTGAGGTCAGGACTCCACCACTCAAGTTCTTCCACACCAAACTCGACTGGACTTGTTGCACAGGTGGCATCCTATCACGGTACCGCGCTGGAATTCACTGAGCTCCTGAGAGCGACCCATTCTTTCACTAATGCTTGTAGAAGCAGTCTGCATGCCGAGGTGCTTGGTTTTATACACCTGTGGCCATGGAAGTGATTGGAACACCTGAATTTAATGATCTGGATGGGTGAGTGAATACTTTTGGCAACATGGTGTATGTATAAAAAACAGGGCTGCTTCAGAACATCCCTCTGGATAAAGACAATAGAGGAAACCCAGGTCCCGAAGGAGGGATTAAATCACACAGTTACATTGAGAATGCCTAGAGCTTCCCCAGCAGGATCTGAGGTTTGTCGATGGGGATCTTTTTAGTCGACAAAATATGAAATCGGTTGAGATAAAACTGAATAAAAAGAGATTAAATTACATTAAACATCAGACTAATGTATAAACGTGTTTCAGTGAAGGGTACAAAATACGAAGGTAATGCTTTTTTCTGTTTACATTTATTTACTTACAGTAATCCACCATTTATAATTTCAATTATTTGACTTGTGCTAAGATTTTTATATCAACAAAGGCCAAATCCCAAATCACTATGTATGCTTTTATTTATTTATATTTATTTATTAGGATTTTAACGTCATGTTTTACACTTTGGTTACATTCATGACAGAAACGGTAGTTACTCATTACACCAGTCGTGGGCAATTTTGTATCTGCAATTCATCACACTTGCATGTTTTTGGACTGTGGGAGGAAACCCACACAGACATGGGGAGAACATGCAAACTTCACAAAGAAAGGACCCAGACCGCGTCACTCCATGCTTTTTAAATACAGTATAACACTATGTTGAGGTAGAATGTACATAGTGGACTATATGCATAATAAACCACCACCTTTATTTCTCTCAGAATTCAGTCATTACCAATTCCCAATTGCTGATTCTTCTCTATCACATGACATCTACCAATCTGGTATTCTTCCAATTATGGCTAGCACATGTTTCCTCTGAGACATGTAAAGCCAGTCACTGCTTGTTTTTAATTCACAGCTTATGTGTCATTATAGGGCTGGTCAGTCACTTGAATGACCAGAATGACTGTAATTAGGAGCAAACCCCCTTTGCCACTATGACACCCACTGATCTTCTGAAAAAACCTTTTAAATTGTCTTTAAGAATTTTTGCCCATTTAATTAATAAAAACAGAGGGTGACCTAATACTTTTCACCATTTGTACAACTAAATCTTCTTTCTTTATGAAAATATATAATAATAGAAGTTTAAGACATTGACAGAGTAACTATATAATTTTTTACTGTGTATTAATTGGGCTCATTCATTTGATTATTAGGCTGTTTTGTGTGTGTGTGTGTTGGCGGCAGTTTGAAAAGGCCATTGGGCTGTTTTTCTTTACCCAGACCTTGTAAAACTGACCTTTCAAGCATAGTTGCTTTATTGATCACTAGCGCTTTGCACTGCAGTGTAAAGTAAAATTGCCTCATGCAAACTGCTTCTGGATATTTTCACTTTATTCTTAAGATTGTTATTATTTCCTTATTATTCTCATTATTTTTGTTATTTATGAGAAAAAATGTTGTAATACCACATGCTTTGTTCATTGATGCCACATGTTACACTTTCTGTTTTCTTCTAATTTAGTTTCTAATTTCCAACAGTATAAATATAGTTGTGCTATTTGTCATAGACAAAAATTCTCGTTCTTAAGTTACATTTGTTTATGCCTGGAAATTTATATGGACACATGTGAAGTTACTTGTTTCTTCTTTACACCAGCCAGCGATGGATTTTCACAGGCATCCTGTGTATAGAGTCATGTTATGCCCCACGTGTACCTCCAGTGTCCAAAGGGCTCCAACGAGTCTTGTTGCAGCAGTGAGGAGAAAGTTTATCTAACCATCCCTTCCTCTGCCATGTCTAGACCACTAACTCTCCATGTTGATACAGAACTCTACAAGTTAATGAATTCCCTATTTTCTCTTTTTTCTGTTTTGATACACTGGTTTCCTTTGGTTCTCTTTATCATTCCATAAACAAACCTGTAGGTGAATTGTCTACTCTTTGTCATTGGTGCTTAGTGTCCTGCCATATATTGCCACCCTGTTTATGCTGTACTGTATTTCTGCTTTGAAAACACCATTACCCAGATAAGAATGTAGCCTTTACTAAAGCTGAATGATTGACTATTTTACTTACAGCCTAGATTTTAATGACAACACTGGAAGCATCATTGGGTTTAGAAAGTAAAAGATCAACCTAGCTATTTTTTACCCTACCCACTGTTGCACTCTACCCGAGTCATTAATAAGCAAAATATGAGTATTTATTTACTTATGCCTGGAAATTTACTGGTGAAAATGGTTTTTCACCTCTGTGTCCACTTCTTTGTCGTGCAGTGCCTGGTTTACAGTTTGGAACCTTATACAGACCAGTTAGGTGTGCAGAATGTACACAGAAACTCTAGTTTGACCTCATAATGATCCTGAATGTTCTCACTGTTTACTGATCATTTGGGATACAAAACTTGTAAAATTCTAGTCAAATATTAACATTTATTAACATGTTGTTACAAAACCTTCCAACACATAAAATACATTGCCTGAAGCTTCCTACAATCCATATGAAAATCTTTAACATAGATTGTTGTGATTATACTGGTGTATCTCTTCATCTAAAAACACGGTCTAGATGATCTGTGTTCATATACCGTGGAACACAACCAGCTTGAGTTTTCCCCACAGGCCTTAATAAATCATTTATCGCCACAGCCGGTGAGAAATCCTGAATGAGATCAATCAAAGGCTTGCCATGATTGCTATCCCTGCTCTTCTATTGCCATCCATCTTGTCACAGACTATTATCAGTGTAAACAGAGAGATTATTACAACACTGTGTGTCTTCTGATCAGCTTCACTTCCTCAACATCTGTTTATCTGAACATAAATCGTGCCATGTCTTGTGCCATGAAATAGTCCACACACAAAATGTCTTGTTGATGTTCAGCAGCACATTAAAAACGCCCCACAGCCCCAGGTGTGGTTTATTTTTAGCTCTGGTGATGACATGCTCAGATCAGGAGATTTATGACAGCGCAGCAGGTTGTCTGTGAGGCTTTGACCTTAAACAACCCTTGATATTGTAGATTAGCATCAGGTTTTATCATTTTAGCGTTCTTTAACCCTCACTACTCTGAAGGATATGGTTTCATTTGAACAGTCGGTACACTAAATGTCTGAAATCCTGGTCCTTAAGCCAGACCTACTGCCAACAGGTGTATAACATTCACTGTAACCATGAGGATGAAATGAATAAATGAATGAGTTATCGAATGGCCAAAATGCACCATTGTTTTATTCAGCATGACTTGCACCTCTGGCTCATTTTTTGTAAAATGATCATTAGAGGAGAACCTTGAACCTCCATTAAAAGCATTCAAGGCTAGATATGGCACAGATATGGCACTGATATTCAGAAGTGTTTTATAAATAAAAGTCCTATGAATAGAAGTCCCTATATAGCAAACTGTCATTTACACACAGATATAGAGATTTTAATGGTAAATGCATTTTTTGCATAAAGCAATACAATTTAATCAAATTAAAGACTAGATTCTGGTGCCTATACCACCATAGTGGTATGGTGTGCAAAAAGGAGTTAAACATTTCAGCTTGATTTTGGTATCAACAGTAAAAAAGAGACTCACAAAAATGATGAACAAGGTGTTTTACATTGTATAGTTGTATTTTAATTTTTGCATGTGGGATATACCGTATACCAGTGTTTTAAGACATCTGTAAATAATATTAATAAGAATAAATACCTAACTAGTTTTTGGAAGGTTGCTGGTTCAAGCTCTTCCACTGCCAGGGTGTAAATGTTGGGTTTAATTGCTTAGATTGTGTTCAGTCACAAATGTAAATCACTTTCCATAAAAAAGAGCTGGAGCAGAGCTTCTTAAAGCCTGGAAAGCAAGGACAAGAGTTTTGAACTTTGATCCTGGTGGTGACAGGAGGCCAATGGATTTTAGTAAATAGAGGTTTGGTAGGTTGTGAATCAGACAAGAAGCAACACAAATGCTCTTTAACGGAGATGTGGAACTGATATGAAGGCTGATCAGCAAGTGAAAAAATTATGTATGCAAGAGCCTGCATGGGAATCTGAGTGGTTTCTATGACCAGATCAGGATGCATGTTTCTAAAATTGTAATAAACAAATCTGCACCATCTGATCTTTTAGTGAACTGGTTTGTAACTACAGCTTCACAAACCTTCTGTATCAGTACTGATACAAGAATGTATAAAAGGATTCATGTTCTTGTGTTCTCTTTAATAGTAGGGCATACTGAACAAATCCTGTATTGACTGATTTAAGATTTCTAGGCAACACTTTGTATTGCATGAACATGATACATCCTGGTGTAACTGATGGGCCTGGGTACCACCCTGCTGGTGGTGAAGGGTGGCAGCTCCTCAGACAGTATGAAGAAGCATCTTGGAAAACAACCAAGAGCATACAACTGAGTTTGCCAAACCATGATTACACTTTGTCTTAAATGTAGACATAATTTCTCATTTCCAAAAGCTCTCAGTAAATCCTCCATTGAGCCTTTAATCTGCTGTGCTTTAGTGTAAAGCACCCATGGTAGTTGGCATCAGCTGAGATGTGGCAGGATAGATTTGGTTATGGCTTTGCTGCATTAAGGCCATTGTACAGAGAGTTCACTTACAGTTACATAAAATCATCAGCCAATTTCGACCACTGCTGATCAGTTAAAGTCTCGTATCAAGCAAGTATGGACACACATTTCACTTGCAAAACAGCAACAATTAATGAATTGAGTTTCCAAACCATTAAAAGTCCATCAAAGGACCATTAAAAGTGATGGAACCGTAGTAAACGTACCTCTGTCCCAACTTTTGGAGTATGTCGCAGGCATCAAATTTAAAATTTTAAGATGATCAATGAAAACATCGGAAATCTTGATGATATGCTGCATGTATTCCATTGCAGCCTTCTCGATACGACATACCAGCTCCTGTAGTGTGCGTCTTTCAACGAATCCTGAAACTATTCATTCATTCATTCCAATTAGGGTTGCAGGAAGGGGGGGGGGGGTGCTGGAGCCTATCCCAGCTTTTCAATGGGCGCAAGGCACACAGTAACACCCTGGATGGGATGCCAGTCCATCGCAGGGCACACACACACACACACACACACACTTTCACCTATAGAGCAGTTCAGTGTCTCCAATTAACCTGACTGCATGTTTTGGACTGTGGGAGGAAACCGGAGCTCCCGGAGGAAACCCACGGAGGAAAAGACACGGGGAGAACATGCAAACTCCGTGCCACCCCTGAAACTAGTAATATAAAATAAATAATAATAATAGTTTGTGGTTTCTGTTTCTGGTCTCTGTGCCCTGTTCCTTGCTTGTTGTTTTGTTGATCCCCCGGTGTCTCACCTGTGTCTGTCTACTGCTTATGATTATGGATTTTCCTTAAATGACCTTGTCTGCATATGAACTGACCATCGTTTCTGTCTCGCCTCTTCTTGGTCTAACAGGACTCAACTGTTAGCATTATGAATGAGTTTTTTAATGATTAAATATCTGATCTCCTGCAGATTATGATATGAGGAAAAACATCCAGAGATGACTGAAGTGGAGGCTGTTGTCACTGACTTTGCTGCCACGGGACGGACTGGTCGACGAAATGCCCTGCCAGATATTTTAGATTCTACTGCCGGTCCTGAAGCAGCAGACCTGCCAAACAAACTAGCAGACCTTACTGTAGGAGGTATGCTAACCACGTAGCATTTGATCAATGTAGTTTGTCATGTCATTGAGTGAGATTCTGTATCAGGAACCACCTTAAACTAGTACCCCTTATTAACCTGTATTTTAGCTAGCCTGTCAGCTGATTTTGCAGATGATGTGACATTACTTTTCATAATTCACTGACTCCAGGCATGAACAAATGTAACTTAAGAATGAGAATTTTTATCTATGACAAATAGCACGACTATATTTATACTGAAGAACAACAGGTCTACACTGGACAATGTGCTTACTTCAGCAGTGTAAAGGCAAGACGTGGCAGTAAAAAGTAATACATAAAAGTGTTTAGACACCAGTTATTTTTATTGGCAGGGCTTTGTTACAAATCCTTAGTTGGCAATTACAGTGTTGAGGTGTCTAAGATAAGGAAAATGAGGTTTTGTAGCAGTTGCTCTTGGCAAATTGTCTTCAATTCTTCGAAGAAACAAAAGTACATCCAATGGACTAGACTTTTTTTCAATCATTCAAGTCAGGAGACTATTAGGAGACAGAGTTATTCTGTCATCTTGTTGAAATGACTAGATTTAGATTTATTTTCAGGACAGTGAACCCCCAAATTAAATTCTCCTTTTGCATCTCCTGCACACAAACTGATCATACAAACATGTCTTGATGGGCCGTGCCTTGTGCAGTTGCAGATTTTGTGCAACTGATTTGAGAGACATTAGTTATGAATTTGGCTAAAATACATAATCTCAAAAGTTATGGTGGTTTCTGAATACTTTTTGCTTCATAGTGTCTATAAAGTTCACTCACCATGTCCTTTGGTATCTACTCTTTACAGACAATGCCAAGCAAGAAGGAGAAGGGCCATCATCAGCTGACCCAGACAGGGACCCTTCAGAAGGAAAGGACCAGGCAGAGGGCACATAATTTAAACCATTACTGCTTAAAATAGGACTAAAAAGAGGAGCAGAGACAGTACCAGAGTACCTCCTCCTGCCCTTATGACCGGACAACTGCTACACCATAGTCTGTGTTATGCAAGATCAGCATCATCACCTGTGGATGATACACCGCTGAGGGCTGATGGAGGAGCAAAAACATGTGTTTATTAAAAATTCAATTTAAAGGCTCAGCAATTGGGTGGTTTTATACTTGGATGGTAGTCAGAAACATTGCAGCCCACCAGGTCCCATCCCATTAATGGTGGGAAGAGAATATTCTATTTTTTAGTTGATTTAAAAACACAATCGTTAATCGGATAGTATTTTAAATGTTGATCTGTCTGTCTGTTTGCACAATAACACAGCATTTCATTTGTTATCAAGGGGACAACCTGCAAAACGTGGATGCAATCTGTAAAAAGTGGATGCAATTTTTAAACAGATTGGAACACACTTCTTCTATACTCCAGACACCCCACAAAATGACCCAAAAACACAGAGAACAATTCTTTAGCTCATGAAAACATTATTTTTATAAATTTGGGGTTTGTTGTTGTTGTTTATGTTCTGGATGAAGATCAGCTAATATTTTCCCCAGGTGGTTTATGGATGCCCATACAAACACATTTTCTTTCAGCACAAGTTCTGTTTCATGTATTTTGGCAGTCGGGGGCAGGCAAACTATTTATAAGAACACAGAACACATAATTTATTTATATATTTATTATTATTATTTTAACTTATTCAATATTCATAGTTTTCATTTATATAATAGTATTTATTTTCTATGTTGGGCACCAGTACAACAAGCCAAATTCCTTGTATGTGAAAACTTACTTGGCAAGATTTCAAATTCTGATTGTAATTTTGTTGAGTTATCACAATCAATAAAATAATTTTGGAGGCCATGCCAAAAGTAAATAAGCATTTTAGAACAGCACTAAATTATGAATCTAATTTACTTATTACTTATTTACTTTTGTCCAGGCACATTTGCAGAAAAGTAAACATCTAAAAAGAAATTTGTTTTATCATTCAGTCACAAAAAGGAACAGAAATCATATAAATTTTAAGGCTACCGTGACAAACATGACCATTACAAGTGTATGTAAATGTTTGACCTGAACTGTAGGACTCGATCCATGCTGTGAATCCAGTGTATCGTCTGTTTTGAGCTGTGTACCAAATACTGCCATGTTGTTAAATAAACTCTGTATTTAGTTTTTATTTGTTGCTGATTTATGCTTTTGATTTGGGTGTAGATTACAAATGATAATATGAGATCTGCATGATATTTATCTTATTTTACTGTTGCCACAGAAAACCACATTTACTACTTGCTGGCAGGTATGTATTAATTCTTGAATATGTGACTCTAAAGGAGGTCCAGTGAAAATGAAAAATGCTGAAATCACATTTCTAAATCAATACACCTGAAATGAAATCATTATGAGCATTAATATAAGTAGTATTAGATCCTATTTCACATTTTTGCTCAACTAATGCAAATGAATTATTTATGTAAAATAAGTCAGTACACAGGTAACAGGTTAGTCAGGTAACAGGTTAGTCAGTTAACAGGTACGTCGGTGTTACTCAAGTGTTTTTGGTGGACCACAGCCCTTCAGCACTCAGACACTGATGTTAAGGCTAACAGTGGCCTCTAGCGGCTGAATGTGTATAACGCACCAGGTCAGTAAATCCAGTAAAACCAATCCGCGGTGTTTCTGTAGTGGGAAGGAACATGGAGGCGAGGGAAGCAGGGCGTTTACAGTCTGTAACACATGATCACTGTTTACTTCCTCTCTGAGTGCGACTCAGTCCGAGGATTGTACTGCTAACAGGGTCAGAGGTGAGGAATAAAGGAATGGAGGTGATTTTCATCTGCTTTACTGCCCTTACCTTGTTTCAGCAGATCAATACTGCTCCATTAGATCAGGACTTTCTGCAAAGAAGCACTTCAGCTGTTAGTAAGTAAAAGTTCATTTCCCTTGTAAATCTGACTTTAGAAAACCTGTCCTTCTGCATTCAACACTCAAGAGTCACCTGACATGTAAAGATTTCAAAACAGTTAAAAAAAATGCTTTTGTAAGAATTTAAAAATAATTAGGACCAAATTCGACTATTAATGTGACTGTGATTGTTTTTAAAGTGGTATTGATTTGTAAATTTGGTGCCACCATTCTTTATATTCAAATTTAACATCAATTCCAACAAAATGCAGATTTCTGTACACTGTCTTTACATTTAATAGAAAACATCACAAAATGACTTTTATCATTGTCAACTTTAACTGTTTTTTGTAAATATTTTGCTTTAATTACTAATTTAATGCCTGCAACACGTTTCATAAAAGTTTAGACAGGGACGCCTGTTTTGGAACTTTGTACATGTAATGCTAGTAAATCTTTGTGACCCTTGATCCCTTAGATGCCAATTAGGTCCCTTAATGTCGACAAACCTTCTTACTGAACACTGTTTGTTGTACCAGTATATATACGTATATACAGTGTATCACAAAAGTGAGTACACCCCTCACATTTCTGCAAATATTTTATTATATCTTTTCATGGGACAACACTATAGAAATAAAACTTGGATATAACTTAGAGTAGTCAGTGTACAACTTGTATAGCAGTGTAGATTTACTGTCTTCTGAAAATAACTCAACACACAGCCATTAATGTCTAAATGGCTGGCAACATAAGTGAGTACACCCCACAGTGAACATGTCCAAATTGTGCCCAAAGTGTCAATATTTTGTGTGACCACCATTATTATCCAGCACTGCCTTAACCCTCCTGGGCATGGAATTCACCAGAGCTGCACAGGTTGCTACTGGAATCCTCTTCCACTCCTCCATGATGACATCACAGAGCTGGTGGATGTTAGACACCTTGAACTCCTCCACCTTCCACTTGAGGATGCGCCACAGGTGCTCAATTGGGTTTAGTCCATCACCTTTACCTTCAGCTTCCTCAGCAAGGCAGTTGTCATCTTGGAGGTTGTGTTTGGGGTCGTTATCCTGTTGGAAAACTGCCATGAGGCCCAGTTTTCGAAGGGAGGGGATCATGCTCTGTTTCAGAATGTCACAGTACATGTTGGAATTCATTTTTCCCTCAATGAACTGCAGCTCCCCAGTGCCAGCAACACTCATGCAGCCCAAGACCATGATGCTACCACCACCATGCTTGACTGTAGGCAAGATACAGTTGTCTTGGTACTTCTCACCAGGGCGCCGCCACACATGCTGGACACCATCTGAGCCAAACAAGTTTATCTTGGTCTCGTCAGACCACAGGGAATTCCAGTAATCCATGTTCTTGGACTGCTTGTCTTCAGCAAACTGTTTGCTGGCTTTCTTGTGCGTCAGCTTCCTTCTGGGATGACGACCATGCAGACCGAGTTGATGCAGTGTGCGGCGTATGGTCTGAGCACTGACAGGCTGACCTCCCACGTCTTCAACCTCTGCAGCAATGCTGGCAGCACTCATGTGTCTATTTTTTAAAGTCAACCTCTGGATATGACGCCGAACACGTGGACTCAACTTCTTTGGTCGACCCTGGCGAAGCCTGTTCCGAGTGGAACCTGTCCTGGAAAACCGCTGTATGACCTTGGCCACCATGCTGTAGCTCAGTTTCAGGGTGTTAGCAATCTTCTTATAGCCCAGGCCATCTTTGTGGAGAGCAACAATTCTATTTCTCACATCCTCAGAGAGTTCTTTGCCATGAGGTGCCATGTTGAATATCCAGTGGCCAGTATGAGAGAATTGTACCCAAAACACCAAATTTAACAGCCCTGCTCCCCATTTACACCTGGGACCTTGACACATGACACCAGGGAAGGACAACGACACATTTGGGCACAATTTGGACATGTTCACTGTGGGGTGTACTCACTTATGTTGCCAGCTATTTAGACATTAATGGCTGTGTGTTGAGTTATTTTCAGAAGACAGTAAATCTACACTGCTATACAAGCTGTACACTGACTACTCTAAGTTATATCCAAGTTTCATGTCTATAGTGTTGTCCCATGAAAAGATATAATGAAATATTTGCAGAAATGTGAGGGGTGTACTCACTTTTGTGATACACTGTATATGGTAGGAGGAGTAATCGGTCGTGTCTGAGAGACTGAGAGACGCTTATAGTCCGGATTTTGCTCCATCTGATTTACACCTTTTTGGACGCTCAAAGGAAGCTTTAAAGGGAAGAAGATTTTCATGTGATGATGATGTGAGAGCAGCACTGCATCAGTGACTACGAGCTCAACCAGAAACATTTTTTGCTGATGGCATTAACAAGTTGGTAGGACGGTGGAAAAATGCATCAGGAGGTGACGATGTAGAAAAGTGATGGAGTTTGTTTTTGAAATTCTTAATAAATAGAGTTAAAAAGAGTGTGGAAATGGTTTGAAGACCCCTCGTATTATTAAAATATTAATAGTAATTTCAATACTAATAATTATTGTCATTAATAATAATAATCAGTCTGTAAAATCATGTGTCTAAAGCTTGCATCCAAATTTTGTTTTAAATATAACGCTTACAACTATGTGGAGAATACACAATATTAGGTCCTCAAGAAAAACAAGAATCACAGCTGTTCATATTGCAGATTTATTTATTAAAAATTGTTTTTGATTGTTTTTGATTCTAGGTAAATTTTGGCACATCTCAGACCTGCACCTCGATCCTACCTACCATGTCACAGAAGATCACACCAAAGTGTGTTTCTCCTCTAAAGGATTTCCTGCAAAGGATCCAGGACTTTTCGGGGATTTCATGTGTGACTCTCCTTACCAGCTGATTCTGTCTGCTTTTAACTATATGAAGCATGTGGACCAGGAGCCGGAGTTTATTATCTGGACGGGGTATGAGATTTAAATTGAATTCGTTCAGTGCTATAATGTGTGTAATCTGGGTTATTTCTGTTTTTTATTATGAGACATTGAACATTATACAGTCAGGATCAGAAGTTCACATACAGCATGTCAAAGTCCTGGAATTTTTTAGCTGAATCACTGGAACGACTGAAAAAAATTGAGGTCTTTCGTGAGTTTTTTTTCTTAGAAAATATGACAAAATGTTTGGGATCAAAAGTATATGATATACACCGATGAGCCCTAATATCAGACTCTATAAGACATCTGAAGGACTCCTGTGGTATCTAGTTCCAGGATGCTTCTAGCAGTTCAGTCTGTATGTTGTGAGGTGGATTGTCCTGCAGTGCATCCTGGTGCCATCTCTTCCTCAGGGAAGTTCTTGGCGAGAACAGGATTGGTCAGACCAATCAAACCTTCTTAATTGTCCGATTTCTTTGCCTTAATGCCGATTGGAGCATACATGGATATGTTGATTTCTTACTATACTGTTAGCAAAGGATGTGGCTGAAACTCAACCTCCTAAACTTAATTAGGAGAGGTGTCACCAGTGATAGGGCCAGTGATAGGGCCAGTGATAGGGCCAGTGGAGAGGGCCAGTGGAGAGGGCCAGTGATAGCTCAGTGGTTAAGGTACTGGACTAGTAAACAGAAGGTTGCCGGTTCAAGCCCCGCCATCACCAAGTTGCCACTGTTGGGTCACTGAGCAAGGCCCTTAACCCTCAATTGCTCATCGTGTTCCGCTCATTGTGTAAGTCGCTTTGGATAAAAGCGTCTGCTAAATGCTGAAAATGAAATGAAATGAGGTGTCCACATATTTTTGGCAATATAGCATAGTTACGTCAATGAATGTAATAATTTACCTAACGTCTGTTTTATTTTGCAGGGACAACCCTCCTCATGTTCCAGCAGATAAGCTCTCCACCGACACTGTAATCAATATTATCAGCAATATGACCCACACCATACGCCAGTTCTTCCCTCAGCTACCAGTTTACCCTGCACTGGGCAATCATGACTACTGGCCACAGGTATTACACCGTAGTTCCAGTGCTTCTGCTTAATGAGTTTCTGTTGTCTTAGATTATGTATGTTGTTTAATTCTAGTGTTGAGTATTAAAGGTCCACTGGTAAATACGCACACACTGAGCACTTTATTAGGTACACGTATCAGGTACCTACATTCAGGGATTATTTTATTAGCCACACCTACCATAAAGATAAACATTGTGGGTAAACAGTTACTGTCTGAAGCCCTACTTTGCCATTGCTGTGTATCACATCAATCAATCAATCACACTAGACCCCCACTGATCAGATGATGTTTGGACCATGAACCTTTCTCAGCACTGCAAAGACTCATACTATATTAACATGGGAGTGTCTGTTGTACTGATATATGAGTGTATCAGCTGCAGCAGTGTTGTTGGGAGGTCATATAAAATGCAGTTTGGAGTTCAAATGTCAATTCTTCTTGTCAGGATCAGCTTCCAGTGAAAAACAATGACATCTACGAGGCCGCAGCCAAACTTTGGGGTCCGTGGCTGCTCCCAGAAGCCCTGGCTACTTTACGTAAAGGTAGATTTTCTACATATGATAACATTGATTAATAAACAACAAAAACCACAATAGGTTTATTGGTGCTATTTGGAAATAAAGAAACAAATCTGCCACATTAAAAATAACCAGTTTCCTTCAAACATTTTGGACACCTACTTACAGGAGACGAACCCCCTACCTGTCAAAACTGCAACGAGACCCTGACAATTAAACACATACTGATCGAATGCCCTACCCTGCAGCCACATGCAGAAAACATCAAATATCTCTTCGATAAGACCCCACCAGGAAAAATACATAATTACTTAACACACGTCAAACTAGTACACCTTATGTAATAAAGGAAATGATGGGAGTACCAAGCAAGCCGCACCCTGCCCTCTAAAAACATTGTCACCATGATATGAACCAGAAACTTGACATGCCAGGTATATAGCCGTAATCGAGCTGACGTGGCAATAAATCCCAGCTATCATCATCATCAAACATTTTGGAATATTAAGGCCAAATTGTTAGTTTTCTCTTCACACTGAAGACATTTGGGTTTGAGATCAAATGATGATGATAAGAGAGTTTAGAATGTCAGCTTTTATTTCCTGGTTTCTGAATGTTTGTTTTTTTTGTAAAAAAAAAAAAGACTAGATATGAAATGAAATGTTGGTTTTTTGTATGTAGCAGTTGACCAGAACCACACAATTATTATTTAGGCACTAACCTGTAAAAACCTAAAATTAAAGAAGGGTGTACATTCTTTTTTGCATGACGAAAATTCAAGCATCATCTAGCAAACTCCATGCACTTATATTTGTGGTTAAATGTACGAAGTAGCTATAGACACTCTTTCCAAACATTGTGTTGGCATGAATTATAATATTTGTAGCCAGTTTTTCAGAGGGTGCCGGTAGTTCTGAAACTGACTCTAATCTGTATTTGCTGTTTGTTTTATGCAGGTGGTTTTTATTCTCAGTTGATTAAGCCGGGTCTCCGTCTAGTGAGCCTGAACACAAACCTTTACTACAGTCCCAACAAGGTTACAGTGAACATGTCCGACCCAGCGGATCAGTTCCAGTGGCTGCAGGACACACTGGAGCTCTCCAAAACGAACAGTGAAAAAGTAAGAACACAAATTAAGTTCTAGCTTCTGTAATCTTTAATAATCTTTGTTGGTGCGCTGGTGTTGCAGTGGTAAAATAGTGGTTTAGATCTGGGGCTCGAATAACAGCGATGTTGCCGGCCAGTCAGGCATCTAAATGGAGATGATTGACTATGTCTGAAGGGGGGATCTCAGAACAGCCTAGCCATTGTGGGGTGCACTGGCCAGTTTACTCTCAGTTCCAGTCCCAAGCTCAGATAAAATAAGGATCGTTATCAGTCAGATTTTCCAAATCAGTTATGTGGTTCTTTAATAAAAATCATCTTTTTTATTTACCTGTTTGATTTTCTCTTTCCTGAAGGTCTATGTGATTGCACATGTCCCAGTTGGTTACCTTCCCTTTGCTAATAACACCCCGGCCATGAGGGAGAGCCACAATGATAGACTAGTGGACATATTCCGTAACTACAGCGACGTTATTCACGGCCAGTTCTATGGTCACACTCACCGAGACAGCATAATGGTTCTGCTGGATCACAATGGTAAGAGCTTATTCCAGGTACACCAAAAACCTTGTCTGTCTATATGTTATCCTGAAATGACTGGTGTAAAGTCACTTAGTGGAGCAGTTAATACAACACCACAGTAAACACAATCCATGAGTGTGAACAGTGGAAGTTTTATTGTGTCAGACATGTGCCATTGCAGTCTCATGTCTGACACACAAAAAATAATAAAATAAATAAATCAAATTTTAAGCATTTTTAGTAAACACTCTCTTTTGTTTTCTGTGTTTTTAAAGGAAAGCCGGTTAACTCTGCCTTCGTCACACCAGCTGTTACCCCAATCAAAAATGTTTTAGAGCCCTATTCCAACAACCCTGGAGTTCGCATGTACCTGTACAATACACAGGACTTCAGTCTACAGGTATGTACTAGCTAAACATTATTTACACCACAAACTTTGAATGTATAACTACTAATAATAATTGTGGCGCTCAGGTGGCGCAGCAGTAAATCACTCAAGTCCACTCAAATCCACTACCACTCCCACTCAAATCTCAGCAGTGCTATCAGCCAGACATGATCGGCTATGCTTGGGGGTGGCAAAACAGCCTAGCCATAAGTACGTGCACCTGTCAGTGGACTCTCAGTCCCATACCCATGCCGAGACAAAATAAGGAGGGTATTGTCAAGAAAGCACCCTGCCACCAACTGGTGCAGCTCACACTCAGTGTGAATCCATACGTCAGGCCCGCTTGTCAACCAAAAGGTGCCACAACACTTACTCACAATACCAGGATCTGGGCCAGCAGGCTGGTATCACCTGGCATCATAATTTTAAAAGAAAGCAGGTTTCTTAACAAAGGTGCTGGCAAATCTGTCAGGAAGGACTTGAGATAAATAGAAACACTTTCACCTGGAGCAAATTAACACTCAAAATTAAGGTGACACATCAGTGACACAAATGGCCAGGCAGAAAGACATGATTCGGAAATTGTGCCCCCAAATCAGTATATTAGCTGAAAAATTGAATAATTTGCCTCAAATGTTTCTTCACTTCACAAATCAACTAATTATGCAGTTTGTCCAGGTCCCAAACTGTAAATGTGCTAAACATCAGTAATGTAAATGTGAAACTGAAACAATTCACTTCACTTTCTGTCATGTGATGAAGCCGACTAGCTGCAATTTCCCGAAACCGTAAGAAAGGCTGACACTGCAGGGTTTTCCACAGATGCAAAATAGGGTTTGAGATGGAGAGGATGCTTCCTTTTTTTGGCTCAGGAAGGGGAAGAATGAGGTGTTTGGAGAGCCTTTAATCCAAGACTTATGACTGAAACTCATTTTATTTGCAGGACTTTTGTTTTACTGTCACAGACAAACTGGTAGATCATCGGTTATTACAAAAATTATTAAAAGTTTTCAAGAATGTGTTGGTGCATCAGCTATTTCTCTGTTTTTAATACACAATTAGGGAAGATCAGTCATGTTACTACTGTCTGTTGGGAGGCCAGATGAGGTTCTACCACCCAGTGGCCCAGGAAGAAAAGCCCAACGGCTTCGTATCAGATGGGTCGTGTGTTAGTCTGAGGTTCTCCTTAGCCAGCCAGGATGTTAGATGGTTCATTGGTCGTGTCAGTTTTAATTACACGGCTTTTGTTACCCAGTGCTCCTTGCGTTTATACTTTCAGTAAACACTTTCTTCTCTTCTTTTTAAAGGACCTTTGGCAGTTCTACTTGAATCTCACAGAGGCAAATCAAGAAAAAAAGCCCGACTGGAGACTTGAATACGTTATGACTAAAGCTTTTGATGTGAAAGATATTCAGCCGGAGAGCCTGTATGAACTCTCTCTGAGGTTCGATGCACCGCAGAGTAAAGAATTTGAGACGTATTTCAGTCACTATATGGTGAGTTACAGTGACGCTGTTACGTGTGAGAGTCTGTGTAAAACAGCACAGCTCTGCTCCATACGCTTCCTGGACAGTGAATCCTATTCACAGTGTCTGCAGAAGGGAACTACATTCAAAAGGGAACTACAAAACGGAAATACATTCCAGACCCCTTTTTTCCTTTAGTCTTATAGGGCCACTCATGTTTTAGTAGCAGGAATACATGCCTGAGAGACGTGGATAAAACGGTGGATGATTTATTAAATTGTTATTTGGGAATGTCTTAAACTTTTACAAAGCTGTTGGATTATAAATCAATCCAATGGCTTGTGAAGGCAGAGCTAAATGTAATGTGAGTGATTAAAACTGGTGATTAAAAATTGGCTGTTTTACCCCAGACTCTAGTATGATAGACAGTGTGTTTAATTAGAGCAAAATTGTTTGTAGTTACACACTGTAGCATATAAAATGCAAAAGGGGAGTTGTAGCCTTGCGGTTAAGATACTGGACTAGTAATCGAAAGGTCACTGGTTCAAGCACTACCACTGCCAGGTTGCAGTTGGGCTTTTGAGCAAGGCCCTTAACCTTCAACTGCGTAGACAATACACTGTCATGGTAGTGTAAGTCGCTTTAGATAAAGGCATCTGCTAAATGCTGAAAATGTCAATGTAAATGTCACACACACACACACACACACACAACAGTCCACCATGAAAGTGGACATTGTGGATGCACAAAACACATTATGTGTCAAAATTTCAGGGCATAAAATGCCATTTAAGTTTTCTTTAAAGTAGCCGCTCTGTACTGGAGGTAAAAGTAAACCTCTTTAAGATGATTTTGTCTTATATGTGATGTTAAAAGAATAAACAACTTTGCACCTTATCCCATTAAAAGGCCAAGACTGAGATCTGTACTTAAAGAACTTAAAGAACCTAAAGAACTATATCAAAGGGTAAACCTACATTATTTCTAACCCTTTTATGTTAGGACATTTACATTTTCAGCATTTAGCAGACGCTTTTATCCAAAGCGACTTACACAATGAGCTTAACACAATGAGCAATTGAGGGTTAAGGGCCTTGCTCAGGGACCCAACAGTGGCAACTTGGTGGTGGCTGGGCTTGAACCGGCAACCTTTTGTTTACTAGTCCAGTACCTTAACCACTGAGCTATCACTGGCCCTGTCTAGGACATGTCTAGTTCCTTAAGGTTCTAGCTGTTACTTTCTGGTTATGTCTAAACTATTGAAAAAGCTTGCGAGCATAGTTTTTGTCTGTTTTTATGGAAAAATGTGGTTCTCCAGGTGTGTATTCCTGTTATGAGATCTTGCTTGGCCCTGTAAGACTATAGTAAAATAAACAAGAAATGTTTAATTCTCAGGGAATTAAATTTAAAGGGAGTATCACTGTTTTCAAACAGGAATTTGATTTTTAAATATATTGTCTGATGCTGGAAATTATCTTTGAATCCAATCAACTCAGTTACCTTTTCTAAATGAGTTTCTGCAGGGACTTGATTTGTATTTTCATGTTTTTACAGCTAAAAAGGGGACATTTATTTTTTCTAGACCATTTATACCTATTTTTCTCAAAGTACAACAAATAAAGGAATCAAATAAAGATTTCTGAGTGTGTCTGTTGGTATTTATGCTCATCATAAATAAGAAACTAGCTTTGCAGATACAATTGGTGTTAACTGGTGTTAAAAAGGCAGGTAAACCAGCCAACTGTTCTGTGGAATGCAAACACGACCCCTTGTGGTAAGACTCTGAGCTGCACGAGTGGTCATTGAGCCAATACAGAATCTAATTGATTGAATGAGGAATCGATTCAGTCACCGTGAGTGTAAATATAGGGTGATCATGCTCGATAAGCTAGTAAACTGAACCACATGAATGATTTCTGGTTAAATTAAATGCTACTGCTACACGTCAGTTCTAATTCACATGGACAGCTGTCTGGGTTTGTTTCTCATCTGTCTGAAGTTTTGCATGTTCTTTCTGGGCCTTTGGTGTGTGTGAGTGAGTGAATGAGTGTTTTGTAAGTTCTTTCGTAGGCCTTAGGTGTGTGTATATGTGAGTGAATGAGTTGATGAAGGAATATGTGTAAGTATGTGTGTGAGTGAGTGAGTGTTTATTTAATTTATTAGGATTTTAATGGCAGGTTTTACACACTTTGGTTACATTCATGACAAATTCATCAGTTTAAGTTTTTAATATCAAACACAGTCATGGACAATTTTGTATCTCCAGTTCACCTCACTTGCTCGTTTTTGGACTGTGGGAGGAAACTGGAACTCCCGGAGGAAACCCACACAGACACGGGGAGGAATTGAGTGTGTATGTGAGTATGTGGGGGAGTGTGTGAATGAGGCCGTGAGTGTGAATGCGAGTAAATATGTGTGTGTGTGTGTGTGTGTGTGAAAGAGTGTAATTCTCTTGATGTTTTGGGAGGTTTGGGAACTATTATAGGTGCATTTAAAATCCCTCTGAGCACCAGCGCTAGTCTGTACTTACCATCTGGCTGAGCGATAAGCTCCTCAGTATTTGCTTTAATGGGTTCCTGGTTTACCATTAAAGGCTGGAGCAGTGATCTTCACACATACACACATGGGACCAGTCCAGTCAGGCTGTATTGACCCCTCAGGGCATTTGTTTAATCTATTCAGCTGCTAGCTGTCCAGTATTCATCACTGATTCATCGTGCTCCAAGTTGCACTCAGTAATATCATAAGTACAGATTTAAAAATGGATCACACACAGAAATCGTTTCGTACAACCTTTTTTAAAAACCTTAGAAAGGTTTATAATCACAACCCAACCTCAATAAATGCTTTGTGTTATTACAGCCTGCACTCCAAAAATATCTGGAGTCTTCCTGTGGGAATTTATGCCCATTCAGTCCATTTGTAAAATCACTAATGCTAGACGAAGAAGCCTGGCTGAAAATGTATAATCTTCACTGGGTCAGAAACAATTCTCTCTCACACACACACACACACACACACACACACACACACACACACACACGTTTTTGTGCTGTGGGAGGAAACACACAGACACAGGGAGAACATGCAAACTCCACACAGAAAGGACCCAGACTTCTCCATCAGGGAATCAAACCCAGGACCTTCTTGCTGTAAGGCGACAGGGCTACCCGATGAGCCACCGTGCCTCCACTTAGGATTTTGAAATGACTGGAACATTTTAAAACTACTTGTTTTTTTTTATATTAATTCCTGCTTATAATGGTTTAAACAATAAAATCATAAAACTCACTCTCACTCACTCTTTTTTAACAGCTTATTCAATTAGGGTCGCAGGGTAGGGTGGGGTGGGGTGGGGGGTGCTGGGCCTATCCCAGCTTTTCAATGGGCACAAGGTACACAGTAACACCTTGGATGGGGCACCAGTTCATCGCAGGGCAGACGCACACACACACACACACACACACACACACACGCACACACACACACACACATTCACCTATAGGGCAATTCAGTGTCTCCCACTGACCTGACTGCATGTTTTTGGACTGTGGGAGGAAACCGGAGCTCCCAGAGGAAACCCACACAGACACGGGGAGAACATGCAAACTCCACACAGAAAGAACTCAGGAACTTCCTGCTGTAAGGTGACCGGGCTACCCACCGAGCCACCGTGCCGCCCAAATCATAAAACTGTCGATTTTAAATTTAATTACTAAATTGCCCTTTTCGACATACTGTATATCTGATAACATTTACAGTGAAATAATGTATTACAGTGTCTTTACATTCAGAGGTTTCTGTAGAATATGATACATCAAGCTTTTAATAAATTATTTAAATTATATTAATTCTGATGCAGAGTTTTACTGACGTATCGACCTGTACATACTGTACGTGTGCTTATCGAAATGCAAAATGTATTAATGTGTCAGTAAATAAACACAGCACAAAGAAAGACTCAATTATCATAATATTTGAACTGGCATTTTATAAATAGCCTCTTATTATGCAGCTGACCATATCAACACAGCCATATCACTCTACTGTCAACCTTATCTTCCTTTAAAAACCGACAATCTAAACCCTACAAACAGCAGAAATGACCGACTGACCCATTTTAATTGACAGCTGCTTTTGAGTAACAAAGCCTTCCTGACTGTGGGGAGCACCGTTCATTAAATTTCCTCTACATTTCCCAGATTGGGCTACTGAATGTAATTATCGTTCTTCCATCTCGCTGTCCCGTGGGAACCCTTCCCCCCTCTCCACCCTGCTCAAACGTGTGTCCCCGGGTCCTCTGCACCTCCCCGTCTGCATGTTGTATTTCACTTAATGCCCTGCTTATCAACCCCCGCATCCTTTCGCCGGGACAGCTGTGCTGCTGATGCAGTTGTTTAATTCCACACACTGATGCAGAATCAGCATCACGTTCATGAAATATTTACAATGTAAAAAATGTTTGTTTGTTTGTTTATTAGGATTTTAACGTCATGTTTTACACTTTGGTTACATTCATGACAGGAACGGTAGTCACTCGTTACACAAGATTCATCAGTTCACAAGGTTATTTCAAACGCAATCGTGGACAATTTTGTGTCTCCAATTTACCTCACTTGCATGTCTTTGGACTGTGGGAGGAAACCGGAGCCCCCGGAGGAAACCCACACAGACACGGGGAGAACAATCAAACTCCACACAGAAAGGACCCGGACCGCCCCACCTGGGGATCAAACCCAGGACCTTCTTGCTGTGAGGCGACAGTGCTACCCACTTAGCCACCGTGCCGCCCACAATGTAAAAAATGTGCTTTACAAGTGCAAGGTTTAAATATATACAATATAAGTTGGAGGGTCATTGCTCGTGCACTCTCCCTAGTTATATAGGCATCAGCATCTATTTTTAGGATCAAATTTTCTTGCTTTACACTACAGCCATGTTTTTATTGAGTATATTCTTCGTGGGTGTTTTAATGATGCACTATATGACCAAAGTATGTGGACACCTGACTTGGAGCTTGTTGGATGCCCCATTTCAATACCAATCTATCTGGTGTGGCTAATATACCTTCTGCATGATTTTGGGAGGTAGAAGGCAACTGAAGAGAACATCCAGACCAAAATCCAGGATTGCACCCATGCAGGTCCCTGGGACCCATACTGGTTTACTTTCCTGCTCTAAACTCTAATGTAGTGGCTGCTCTAAATAGTGCTGCACAGCCAAAGGACTTTGGGAACCAAGGTTCAAACCTCATAGCTGTTGGGGGGGGGTTGGCATGTTCTTCTTATGTCTGCATGTGTTTTATGCAGGTACTCTGGTTTGACCTTGAAAATGACATCCATGCAGCGATCAGAAAGTGGTCTGACTGCTCTAAACTGCCAGGTGGTGTTGCAAGTAGTGCAAGTGCTGCATAGCACTAGAGTTCGAGGGACAACATGCAGAAGGTGAATTGGCTGCTCATATTTACATTTGCTGTATTCAGTGGACACTTACAATTATGACTAAATACAATTTAAGCAATTGAGTTTAAGGGCCTTGCTCAGGGGCCCAACACTGGCATTTTGCAGTGGCAGGGCTCGAACTGGCAACCTTCTGATTACAGGTCAAGCTATCACTCCCCCATTGCCTCAAGGTGGCATTAAGTAAATCGCTAAATGTGTGATGCCTTGTGACGATTTGGCACCTGGTCCTACATTCCTGGCTTGAGTCCAGTGTTAATAGGTGCCACCAGAACCACTCCCACTCTAACAGGATGAAGTGGTTATAGAGGATGAATACATGAATACATGAATGCAGCCTTTTCTGTAAAACAATCATCTTAACGCAATAAGCCAGAACTCGATGTGAATATGAAACCATGGTTACTGAACACTACTCCATCCACTGAGAGCTGCAGAGGATGCTGATGCCTTGTCACAGATGGTACTTGAGTGCAGTGATTGCTGCTTTTTGTCAAGAGTCTTTTTGAGTTTTCTGGATGTGTGCACAAAGGGCCAAAAGTCTGTGGACACCCCTTTTAACGATTACGTTCAGGTGTTTCAGCCACACCCATGCTTTCAAATTTGTGGCAACGTTTTGAGACATAAAAACTTCCAGTGTTTTAAATTACTAAGCACTTCAGCTGACATGTACTTAGTAATTCTCTGATTTATTTCTTGCATAAAAAACCTCTTAACAAGGTTTCAGCAGATTTGTATTCTTGGACTGTTGTCTAATTAAACTAGAGTAAGGTAATGTTTACTATGGAAGCACGTATGTCAGTCGCTCTGGATACCAGCGTCTGCTAAATGTAAATGTAAAGTTTTTTTTTTTTTTTTTAATTTTCTATTTCCCCCCCCCCCCCCAATTTTTATCCCCCAGTCTAGTCGTGTCCAAATACCCTGATTGTGTCCTCTATACTGATTCGACCCTTCACCGCTGACTGAGGACGCCTCTCAACTGACATACGCCCCCTCCGGCATGTACAGTCAGTACAGACTGCATTTTTCACCTGCAGGAGTCGAGTTCATACACTGACGAGCACTGTGTACGGAGGGCCACACCCCCATAAGCATTATTCCTCAGCCCTGTGCAGGCGCCATCAGTCAGCCAGCAGGGGCCACAGTTGCACCAGTTATGAGGACCTATGATCCGGCTTTCTTACCCTCTAACCCTGAACAACAGCCAATCGTTGTTCATGCAGCCGCCCAGCCCAGTCAGAAAGCAGAGCTGAGATCCGATACGATGTATTCGAAACCCCAACTCTGGTGCGCTAGTGTACTTTACCACTGCGCCACCTGAGTGGCATGTAAATGTAACCTTACAACTTTATTGTGATTTGGAAATATTGAAAATTGGCAATACTTGCAGCACAGCAATCAACCTGCTTCTGGGGGTTCTGGGATCCACAGCTAGAAAAAGATCCACAGAAAGGCGGTGCCCCCATTCCTAATTGTGACAGGGAGTCTGGTTTGATACATCAGTTGCCCATAATGGTACAATCCCAATCCAGTGCACCCCTTTCCGCCATGGGTCTTTCTTTTTCATTTATGACAAACCAATCAGGATGCCAATATGAATCCCAGTATACAATGTCGTCATGCCAGTATCTGGAGTAAAGGTTGATTATTACAGAGAACACTCACTTTGAATATAGCAGGTGCGTTACAGGGATGAGATGAATAAAAAGGGGGGTCTCCTTTACCCCTCCTCCCTTCCCCACCACCTCCTCCTGCTTCTCCTGATCTTCATCCTGCTGCTCCGCCTCCGTGTGGCAGATCGACAGATCGGACTGTGACCGGAGCCGTATGTTTTTTTTGTTGTTTATCAAATCATTCAGTCACACCATCACCGCCACCACCATCACCAGCACCAGCAGCAGCAACAAAGCATCCACAAACCAGCACTAACGCAAACCAGCTCCCAGCATCCAGCACCGACACCTTCTCCGAACACAGGATGGAAATGAGCAGCAGGATTCGGGATCCACCGGGATGCTTCATCCGTGATCATTCCTGAGGACTTCATTTTTGATTTTTTCACCTTCGCTTGAGATGAACGACAAACGGAGAGTTGTAACAGGACTTGCTGCAGGGTGCCGCATTGCCCGGGCGCATCTTTTGCGTGGTGTTGAATAATCGCGGATTGTTATAGTGAATGGTGATCGCTGCTTTTGGTTGTCGACATGGTAAAGAAAAGGCTTTTTTGCTTTTTGAATTGATCAGATCCGTATAATGTGCTTTGTGCCAGCGCGTCTCTGGACCACTAGGCCATTCCGACTGATGGAAATGACGATGAATGTACGACAGATTCAGTAAGGTGTCCTTACAGGTGAAATTCTATAGGCTGGTGGAATAGAATACATTTTATACTCCATTATACTGAGCTCATTCGGGACATGGTCTAACCCCCAACCACATATCGGATCATATAGGATCGGTTTGTCTTTGCGTCTTTCGTTTGGGTGTTTTTGGTGCTTGATTTCTGGCACGATGACTCATTTACAGGCGGGCCTGTCCGCCGAGACCCTGGAGAAGGCCAAAGCTGAGCTGAAGGAGAACCCCGACACCCTGCACCAGGACATTCAGGAGGTACGGGACATGATCATAACGCGGCCCGACATTGGCTTTTTGCGCACCGACGACGCCTTCATTCTGCGCTTTCTGCGCGCCCGCAAGTTCAACCACTTCGAGGCGTTTCGCCTCCTCGCCCAGTACTTTGAGTACCGCCAACAGAACCTGGATATGTTTAAGAACCTGAAAGCCACCGAGCCGGGCATCAAACAGGCCCTCAAGGACGGATTCCCCGGGGTGCTCTCCAACCTGGACAGACATGGAAGGAAGATTCTGGTTCTCTTCGCCGCCAACTGGGACCAGAGCAGGTGATGCTGATGGGGATTGGTGGGGGCGGGGGGGGGGGGGGGGGGGGGGGGGGGGGGGGGGGGGGGGGTTCACAAACTTTCACTTACAATTAGGAATTCAAAGAGTATACAGTGTGTATACAGTATGTCCCACAAGTGAGATTTAAAAGACAATCCACTGAACATGTAGACATAAAACCATTATTTAAAATTAGACAGAAATCTAATCACTGAGAAACACTGATATCAGGTGAAAGACAAGTACATCCCATAGGTATTAAACATGTCACACAGCTATTATAGAAAGTATAGAAAATAAAACATTACAGCCTCACTAGATCAGTGACTTTTTCTGCAGTGCCTCCTTTTTGTAAATGAGAATATTTTTAAGCCCCCCAGTCAGACACACATGTATGTTTTGCTTTTAAAAATTATTTTAAACATTGTAATTCATACAAAACTGCCATTATGTACATTATGTATCTTACATTTTCACTGTGTAACTCTTACAAACTCGTCTTACAAAGTTTGGGCATCCCTGACCACATGTGGCCGTAGTGTCCACTGCCCCATTTAACAGTTTATGTACCATTAAGACCTATTGTGCTGCAGCAAAGCTGAAAGTGGTGCTGTGATCAGACCAGCCTGTATTATTTTTAAAACATTAACAATTGGATGGATGGACAGAAGGCAGGAAAGCTGGATGGGTGGTCGAATGGATGGATAGATAATAGGATGAATGGATAACTGGATGGATGAATGAATAGCAGGCAGGAAGGCTGGATGGGTTGATGAATGGATGGAGGGTTGGATGGATGTTTGGATGGATGGATGATTGGATGGATGATTGGATGGATGTTTGGATGGATGCAGGGATAGAAGGCAGAAAGACTAACTAAGAAATTACGATGGGTGAGGCCATATAAGGGCCATATATCTTACATTTTCACTGTGTTACTCTTACAAACTTGTCGCTCTTAGGCTAGCATTATCCCACTGTAAAAATGTGATGGTGGTATTATTGTGCTATTGCAATGCTTTTTCAGCAGCCTGACCTGACAGTCTGATCAGGATTTATAGAAAAATGATAAGATAAAACGCTTCTTTTAAAGTAGGATTAAAGTATGACTTTCATCATAACACTAAAAAAAATCACACAGCCAAAGCAGCACTGGAGTGGTTTTAAATAAAGTTAACTTATATTTTATATAATATTACACATATTAAATGATTTATTTGCAAAATGGTTGTGAGGTTGAATACTTTCTCATAGCACTGTACTGTATATAAATGTCTTACTTTTGACAGTTGGTCTTCATTTATTTGTAAAATCGGTTTGGATTTAGTTAATAGTTTATTGCTGAAGGATTTTAAGTGTGATTGTTACAGTGAGAGTTAATGTAATCTGGCAAGTTTAATTGGGGATAATGGTGTGGAAAGGACTGCAGGCTTTGAGCTTTGAGCTGTCCTTCAGCACCACTAGAGTCAGTTTAAGCTCTGTGACCAAAAAGAGATTTATTTAACCTAATATTTCTCATAGAATCATACAGAATATGTGGAGTGTTGGCATGCATATTGGATCTAATTTTACATAATTACTCAAATTTTCTTGTTCTTCAGAGTGAATTTTTACCCCTCTCCCTTCAATTTACAGTTACAAAGCAAAGTCTGTTCCAAAATTTAAAAAAACCCAACTTCCCCCCCAAAAAACTTCCCCAAAACAGTAAGAGCAGGATATAAAAACTAGGTTTACAGTAAAAGAAAATGTAAAACAAATATAACATTTAATATAATTTGGTGTTTGTGAATGTCAGTTTGAACACAGACTCACCTCTGCTCAATCTTTACATATCATTTTACCGTTTCCTCTTCTTTTTTGTTGCAAAGGGTTACTTGCAAAAAATAGGCACTCCTGGATGAATTCATTCTTCAATCTGTTTATTCTTAAAGTAAAAAAGGGAAACAATAAAAAAAAAAATCTGCTAATGGTAATGCATAGCTACTTTGAAGATGTTGTTGATATTTAGTGTTAATATATTATAGCTGACTGATTCCAAGTATTCTGGAGTTTATGTGGTTGTATTACTTACAGAAACATGTCAAATTTTAATTTACAAGTTGTCCATGGGATTGAAAATCAAATTCATTATTGGTCTTCTGACTTGACCTTCACATACAAAGATTTTTTTTGGATTTTTTAATAATGTTTTGGAGTGTATGTGGTAAAACCCCTAAATTCCTTGCTTAAATTACTTCCTTTAAGTTCAACAGTTAAAAAAATAGTTTCTATTAAACATTCCACAAACCTCCCAATGCTGTCTTATGTTGTTACTTTCCCAATTTTTTGGAACATGTTGCAGGCATCAAATAAAAAAAACCATGTTTTTGTTCTGTTCTGTTCTTTCTGCTGTTTTAATTAAGTTTGTTTGTTAAGATTCACAAATTTCTCTTTGTGTTTTTATTTGTTAGGCTTTTTAGAATTCAGTTTGTAGTTAAAAACTAAAAGGCGTCCACAAACTTTAAAGGATGTTTACGTAGATTTGAACATAGTGCATTTTAGTATAAAAAGACATTTATAAAAGTACTTATTTAGATTTGTGGCTTGCTGAACGTATACAGTTCATTATATTGGATTAAATACTACAAGTAACTGTTGTTGGACGGTGGACATCTGTAACTAATTGGCAGAGGGGATTTGAATGAATTTTGGCCTATTAGAAGGAGTCACGTACCCACTGCCCCAGTCTGGTCTGAAGAGCTTTTGAATCCATGCCAGTCACAACATTGCTCCTGAGTGGGGTAAAGACTTTTTCATCCTCTCACAAAAACAGCACACAAAGACGGTCAAGATGGGCCACAATTAGTCTGATGGAACTGAAGCTCTTTACAAAGACTTCATTCATTCTTTTTATTCTTTTGCCAAATAAATACCATCCAGTACTGAAGTCACACAGCACACAGCTCTGACCAGAATTAATCAGTAATCGTTATGGGGTAGTTCTTCTAAAATCTTGTTTCTACTCTCAGGTACACGTTTGTGGATATACTGCGAGCCATTCTGTTGTCACTGGAAGCTATGATTGAAGATCCGGAGCTGCAAGTGAATGGATTTGTGTTGATCATCGACTGGAGTAACTTCACATTTAAACAAGCATCGAAGCTCACTCCGAGCATGCTGAGACTGGCCATCGAGGGCTTACAGGTAACAGCACCAGGATACAGTAGAATGGAAACGTTTGGGCATCCTTTACCACATGGGCCTGTAGTGTCCACTGTCCCAGTTTAGTTTATGTACCATTAAGACCTTTTGTGTTATAGCAAAGCTGATAGTGGTGCTGTGATCAGATAAGCCTATGGACAGATGGATGGATGGACAGATGGATGAAGGATGAATGAATGGTTGGATGGTTGGATGGATAGATGAATAGAATGCAGGAAAGCTGGATGAGTAGATGAATGGATGGAGATTGAATGGATGGATGATTGGATGGATGGATGTTTGGATGGAAGGATTAATGGATAGAAGGCAGAACGGCTGAATGGGTGAACGAATAGATGGATAGATAATTGGATGAATGGATAATTGAATGGATAAATATACAAGGCAGAAAGGCTGGATGGGTTGACAAATAGATGGATAGTTGGATAGATGGATGGATGGGTGGACGAATGGATGGAGGGTTAGATGAATGAATGGATGGATAAATGGATAGAAGGCAGGAAAGCTGGATGGGTTGATTGGATGGATGGTTGAATGGATTATTGGATGGATAGATAGAAGTCAGTTTTGACTGGTTCTTGTAAGTCATTGTTTAGATTGTTTCTGCATGAAGAGCTCGGCTCAGATTTTTTACACCGGCAGTTTTGAACGAGGCCTGACCGAATATTACTGCGTGTCCATGATGAACCCACCCAATGCACATTCCAGCGCCTCTTCAGACAAATTAGCTGGTAAATAATTGATCGTTGCCATTAGCATCTTGCCTACAAAATGCGTCATTCACACAGTGAGTGGGTGAGTGCTTCTGTAGTCAAGTGAACACACAACAAAGGAGATGGAAATGAGAAATTAAAAAGGTGCTCCTCTGGATCATGTGTGATTACTCTTTTAATGTCATTACTGTATTTCTGAGCGCTTAGCATGAGAGGTGTTTACATTAAACATGCATATACTCTGATTTAAATCCGCCATTCAAATGAAGTCTGATAGTACAAGAAAGGTAAATCAAAACAAACAACATTAATTATTTAATTCTATTTGATCTGTATTTAATTGAACTATACAATAATATAAATATCTAACGTTCATTTACAGCAACTTTGATCAAATACAATCCAAGCAATTGAGGGTTGAGTGCCTTGCTCAGATGCCCAACAGTGGCAACTCGGCAGTAGTGGGGTTTGAACCTGAAACCTTCCAATCACTAGTCCTTGACCAATACCACTGTTCACCATAATCTAAGGTTTCAACTTATTTACTTCATTGTTGTTGTTTCTTTACGCTAATTCTAAAATTTATGGCTGCACTACAAAACCTCCAACCTACAAAAAAGTTGGGACAGAGACACGTTTAACACTGTTCTACATCACATTTCTTATTAAAATGTTCTTTTATCGTTTGCAAACATGTGGACACCAATTTTTCTAGTTGCAAATATGGATTTATTTTCCCAATTTTTGCTAGATATAAAACTTCAGCCGCTCAACAGTCCAGGTCTTTATTGCCATATGTCGGGCTGCATAAAGCTCCATTGTCTTGTAGAAAGAAGCAAAGACTTTATTAAAATGTTTTCTAGAGGGCATTATGTCTTGTTTTAAAATGCATATGTACCCTCTAACATTAATGCTGCGCGTGTTACCCATATCACTGGCATTAACACACCCCCATACCACGACTGATGCTGGATTTTGAACTTTGCGTTGGTCAATAAAATCCATCTTAAATTACTTTAAGCCCAGAGAAGTCAGTTGCATCTCAGGATGTCGTTTATAAATGGCTTCTGCTTTGTGAGCTGTTATCCTAACCTGCATTGGCAGGTACAGCAACAAACTGTGTTTACTGACAGTTTATTTTCAGTGCTTTACATTTCCACTGTCATTCAAGAATGATGTTCAGCCTTATCCCTATTCTTCAGACTCTCTAAATCTTTTAATAATTTAATGGACTGTAGATGGTGACGTCCATAAATTCCTTGCTGTTGTGTGTTGAAAGACATCATGAACGGTTTGATTGTTCACTCACTTTGTTTTGTTACAAATCTTGCATAAGTCCTTTCCTTTTTTAGCATCAGTGTTTGGCCACAAAGTGAGGTCCATTAAGAAATAATTTTAACAACTTTGGTGTAAATCAGGGTTTTTTAGGCAAAAATTTGCTTGGTTGGGTTTTGTTGTAATATTTGTCGTTTATTAAAGATTTATTGTGCGTGTGATTGTAACGACTCATCCAAGAGCTTAAGGGACAGAAATAATAAGTGATTTGAGTCACAGGGCTCTTCTAACAGCACCCACGCCTGAACCTGCCACATGTTCTGCCATCCACCAACCACCTCACGAGCTGTGTTCATTTATGCTAAATTTACCTCACTGACACCAGAGCAGCAGTGAGAGAGGAGAATCTGTGAAGGTATCAAAAAATATACTATATTTCTTTTATATTAAATATTAAATTTGTTTTATATTATATTTATTAGGTAAAGTTTAGCCATTAGGTTCAGTAAGGTCACGGCTCTGTGTTATGGGCAGCACTAGCTTAGTGGTTAAGGTACTAGATTATTTATTGGAGGGTTTGACTGCTGGTTAAAGCCCCATCACCACCACCAAGTTGCCTCCGTTAAGTCCCTTAGCAAAGTTCTTTCACACATCATGCTAAAATTAGAAAAAACGTTCCATTTTTAAATGTCATTGTTATCTTTAGCATTAATAAAGACAAACCACTAAACATAACATTTTTGTCCAAAACTATGTGAATATCCCTTCTAAATATTGAGGTAAGGTGTTTTAGACACACTCATTGCTAACAGGTGTGTACAATCAAGTATTTAAAGTACTTTTTATCCTTCTAGCTTTGTGGTAACAGTTTAAGAAAGGTTCTTTCCTGTGCAGGCAAGACCGTGGATCAGTGCATAGTGCAGGTGAGGTACATTAAGACAGCTTGAAAATGTAGGTATAAAGGAACTCCAGTGACTCCAGTGATACAGTATTATTTTGTAATAATGTTGTATTAGTGGGCGGCATGGTGGCTCGGTGGGTAGCACTGTCGCCTCACAGCAAGAAGGTCCTGGGATCCCCAGGTGGGGCGGTCTGGGTCCTTTCTATGCGGAGTTTGCATGTTCTCCTTGTGTCTGTGTGGGTTTCCTCCCACATTCCAAAAACATGCAGTCAGGTTAATTGGAGACACTGAATTGCCCTATAGGTGAATGAGTGTGTGTGTGTGTGTATGTGTGTCTGCCCTGCGATGGACTGGCGCCCCGTCCAGGGTGTTACTGTGTGCCTTGCGCCCATTGAAAAGCTGAGATAGGCTGTGACTGTGATTACAAAGGGAAATTACAACCCTCCTTCTGATAATTTACCTTCTGCATGTATTTGAAGGAGGATAAAATTGGATTACCAGGATGAAACCAGTGCTAAACCCCTCACAGATAGTTCAGGATCACAGGACCCTGATGCTCCGCAGCACTTTCACTACCTGCTGCTTAGTGGTTTGGCCCAAGAAGGATTCTTAGCAGTTATTTATGAGTTCAATTCATTAATTCACAAATTTCTTGTGTGTCGTTGTTTGTTTTGAACTTTTTTTATTGAACAAAGCTTAATTAACTTTATAATGGCTTCTAAAATAATTATTATTGATTTTTTGTTGGTCCTACATATAACCTTTTAGGCTTTAATATGGGGAATGGAATGGAAACCCCATCAGAGTGCTGACTGGAATTTTCTCCTATGGCTTTTTACATACAGGTCCTTCTCAAAAAATTAGCATATTGTGATAAAGTTCATTATTTTCCATAATGTAATGATAAAAATTAAACTTTCATATATTTTAGATTCATTGCACACCAACTGAAATATTTCAGGTCTTTTATTGTTTTAATACTGATGATTTTGGCATACAGCTCATGAAAACCCAAAATTCCTATCTCAAAAAATTAGCATATCATGAAAAGGTTCTCTAAACGAGCTATTAACCTAATCATCTGAATCAACGAATTAACTCTAAACACCTGCAAAAGATTCCTGAGGCTTTTAAAAACTCCCAGCCTGGTTCATTACTCAAAACTGCAATCATGGGTAAGACTGCCGACCTGACTGCTGTCCAGAAGGCCATCATTGACACCCTCAAGCAAGAGGGTAAGACACAGAAAGAAATTTCTGAACGAATAGGCTGTTCCCAGAGTGCTGTATCAAGGCACCTCAGTGGGAAGTCTGTGGGAAGGAAAAAGTGTGGCAGAAAACGCTGCACAACGAGAAGAGGTGACCGGACCCTGAGGAAGATTGTGGAGAAGGGCCGATTCCAGACCTTGGGGGACCTGCGGAAGCAGTGGACTGAGTCTGGAGTAGAAACATCCAGAGCCACCGTGCACAGGCGTGTGCAGGAAATGGGCTACAGGTGCCGCATTCCCCAGGTCAAGCCACTTTTGAACCAGAAACAGCAGCACTGGACTGTTGCTCAGTGGTCCAAAGTACTGTTTTCGGATGAAAGCAAATTTTGCATGTCATTCGGAAATCAAGGTGCCAGAGTCTGGAGGAAGACTGGGGAGAAGGAAATGCCAAAATGCCTGAAGTCCAGTGTCAAGTACTCACAGTCAGTGATGGTCTGGGGTGCCATGTCAGCTGCTGGTGTTGGTCCACTGTGTTTTTATCAAGGGCAGGGTCAATGCAGCTAGCTATCAGGAGATTTTGGAGCACTTCATGCTTCCATCTGCTGAAAAGCTTTATGGAGATGAAGATTTCATTTTTCAGCACGACCTGGCACCTGCTCACAGTGCCAAAACCACTGGTGAATGGTTTACTGACCATGGTATTACTGTGCTCAATTGGCCTGCCAACTCTCCTGACCTGAACCCCATAGAGAATCTGTGGGATATTGTGAAGAGAAAGTTGAGAGACACAAGACCCAACACTCTGGATGAGCTTAAGGCCGCTATCGAAGCATCCTGGGCCTCCATAACACCTCAGCAGTGCCACAGGCTGATTGCCTCCATGCCACGCCGCATTGAAGCAGTCATTTCTGCAAAAGGATTCCCGACCAAGTATTGAGTGCATAACTGAACATAATTATTTGAAGGTTGACTTTTTTTGTATTAAAAACACTTTTCTTTTATTGGTCGGATGAAATATGCTAATTTTTTGAGATAGGAATTTTGGGTTTTCATGAGCTGTATGCCAAAAGCATCAGTATTAAAACAATAAAAGACCTGAAATATTTCAGTTGGTGTGCAATGAATCTAAAATATATGAAAGTTTAATTTTTATCATTACATTATGGAAAATAATGAACTTTATCACAATATGCTAATTTTTTGAGAAGGACCTGTATATTACCATGTTTCTACTGTGTGACTAATAAATGTTTATTTTTTACACAATATATTTATGAAGACTCCATGAGGAACGTTAGCTAAATTAACCACTGCATGTCAAATGGGCTCTTTGCTCTAGACATCTGAACTAGCTGTTTAGATTTTAAACTAGCTGTTCTTAAGAAAAGCAATAACAATGACGCTCTCCAGACGAATAAAGCACAGCGAGCGTGAGGCCAGCCCTCCCAAAGCTCTGCTTTTATGATCACATCCCTCTGTTGTTTCCTCCCGTCTTGGACTCGCCTTTTGTCTCCTTCAGTCCTGAGAAATCAGCCGCATTTGGCAGCCAATCAGAGAGGACCATCCTCCCCGTCCCACCCCATACCGAGTTTCCTTGGCAACCTGTCCGACCGCCATGCTATGCACCCTCCAGATGGGCCGCGCTCGCAGAAAGAAATGCGCTCGTGTGACTCGGCCGCCATCGCTCTGTGTGAACGCGCTTCTCTCCGAATAAACGGAGTGCAGGTTTTATACTGAACAGGGTAAAGCTGCTGGAGTCTGGTACAATCTGGTGTATCCAGTGCATGTAAATGACTGGTATCCATTATTCCTTTCAGAGGAACCACACTATAGGGCCAAAAGTATATGGACACCTGACCATGAGCTTGGTACACATACAATTCTTGGCTATAACACCCTTCACTCTTTAGGCTATTGGAGTTCCTTCAAAACAAAATCATAAAATCACTCACTCACACTCACACACACACACACACACACACACACACACACACACACACACACACACTCACTAACTCACTCACTCACACACACTCATTCACACACTCATAGTCACATACACACTCACTCACTCATTCACTCACTCACACACACTCACACCCACACCCACACACTCACTCCTTCCTTCACACACACACACACACACTCACTCACCCATTCACTAATACAGTCACACACACACTCACTCACTCACTCATACTCACCCACTCATTTACTCACTCAGTCATACACTCACTCACTCACTCATACTCACACACACTCACTCACTCATGCACTCACTCACACATTCACTCATACAGTCACACACTCACTCCATTCAGACATTCAAGCTCCCCACATTGATCATAGGCAGAGTTTGACGCCAGCTCCAAGAATGACTCTGGTACTGTGCAACACCCACACTACCAGTTTCTCTGTCTGTGTCTGTGAACTGTCATTCTGAAGTATCTCCACAGACGCTTGATTGAACTTAAGTCTGGACTTTGTCTGGGCCACTCAAGAACATTTACACGACTTTCCCTGAAGCCACTCGCTTACTATTTTGTCAGATTCCATTACATGCTGTTTAGCAAACTCCCATCTCAACGCTGGCTTCCATATTGCCGTTCTGCCCTGAAGGCCTGATTTACAGAGAGCTGCACAGATGGTTGTCTGTCCAACAGGTTCTCCCATCTCTGGAGGTCTAGGGCTCGGATGTTATGATCTGTTTTTTTGTCCAGACAATGCAGTGTAAATTGTAGTGTGTGTCTTTCCAAGCTACAGTATGTTCAAGCAATTTAAATGACCACAGGTAGACACATATTAAAGATGATTAAAGCAAACAAAAACTCTGTCATTATGGGTGATTAAGTGTAGATTGATGGGTAAAAAATGGCAACAACATCTATTCACTTACATTACATGTTCGGCATTTAGCAGATGTTTTTTCCAAAGCGACTTACAGCATACAATCTGAGCAATTAAGGTTAAGGGCCTTGCTCAAGGGCCCAACAGCAGCAACCTGGCAGTGGTGGGGTTTGAACCGGTGACCTTCTGCTTACTAGTGCCGTTATTTGTCATATATACATATACACATATACAGTACGACAAAAATTTTTCTTCGCATATCCAAGCTTGTTTGGAAGCTGAGGGTTAGAGCACCGGGTCAGCCATTGGAGCAGAGAGGGTTAAGGGCCTTGCTCAAGGGCCCAAAAGTGGCTGCATGGCAGAACTGGGATTCAAACTCTCAACCTTTCAATTGATAGCCCGAAGCTCTACCCACTAGGCTACCACTGTCCCACTGTCCTATTCAAAACTCAAGGGGTCTGAAGACCCAACATTAACATATGAATTTAAAAAATATAAGTAGTGTTTCATTCTTTTAGTCACATAAAACAAAACATAAATACAAATAGTTCAGAAGAGATGGAATTGACACTAAAAAAAGATTGGTCTTGTCATGTCCATACCTGCGCATTGAGCACATTCATATTGTTTCCCCTTGCATAGCTTTGTGCTGTAGACCTGGGGATCATGCAGTATTTATTGGGTCAGCTGTAGTTTCCCAGTCCAAACACAGGGGTTAGAGATTGGAGAGATTGGGAGCGGTTATGGACTGTACTGAGCTGTAGTGCAAAACAAATCTGTCTGAATGATGACAGGAGAGAAGAACATCAATCTGGACGTCCAGTCCACAGCAGTCTGAAAAACACCACACACAACAGAACAGAGTGGAAATGATTTAGCTGCTGGAAATGATTTAGTTTTTTTTAAGTTTAGCTCTGCAGCAAAGTGAATCAGTTCATCTTATTGAGCTGAATCTGTCAGGTAGACCAGAACTTAAACCACCTGCAGAGCTTCAGGTAGTAAATTGCTTGTTCCAGTGTGGCATTATTTTTATTACCACGTCAAAAGGAAAGAACATTTTTACTTTCTATGCCACTATCTTGTTCTATGTCACCAACTTATCTGCTGAATGCACATTTTCTGACCTAGCAGATTAAAAAACGAATAAAATAAATTAAATTTGTCGAAAACAAAGAGTACATGCACGTCCCCTATAAGTGTATATAAGCTTTTTTACTTTACTGTATCACTAGGGTAGTAAGATGAACTACAGTGCTTGTTAGTTAAAGCTCTCTGGCAATCCAGTGGAGTTCAGTTGAGACTTTATGCCCGCTTGCTGCCTCTGGTGCCAGGCTTTACCTCTGTAAGCCTCCAGGCTTAAACCCTAATCAGCCCAGTTGCTCTCCACCATCACCACTGGCATCAGAATGCTGGAGCCCTCTCAGCAATTCCGTTTCAACAACAAGTACTTCTATAAAACAAAGGCTTTTATTTACTCATCGTAGGCATGGTCGAGCAGAGGTCATGCCACCCAGCTCAGAGGGCAGAATCTCTGGCACGATTAGCTGGTGTAGACTGTTCAGAACAGAAGAGCCAGAAATGATCAGCTGAGACATATTTAAATTAGAGATGTTCATGATTTACTCATAACCAAGGAAATCAACGTTTGATTAATGCTTTTGGTTAATGAAGTCATTTAAATCAATTTCCATCAGCTATGGCTTGATTTGAATTGAGAGCAGAGCTACAGATCTCTCACATATATGTGGTCGGAACAGCATGCTGCAGTTATGACCCTGAACTTCTATATATTTATTCATTCCGACATTCATGGTCTGTTTTACCACCAATTTATCCTGGCCAGGGTTGCGGTGGGTGTGATCCATTGGGCGAAAGGCAGGAGACACCCAGGACAGGCTCACAGTTATGCGTTTTGTATTCGCGGCATGTCCAGTTTCACCTGAAAACACTGGGCACGATGCAAACATACCCTGGACCAAACGATGAAAACATGTGTTTTAAAGATTTCATTCGGGAAACCAGTGGTGTGCGATACTGCAGAATTTGGTATCGATCCGATACCAAGTAAATACAGGGCCAGTATCACCGATATCGATACCGATACTGATACTTTTTAATAATTAAGGAAGATGCATCATCAAATTGCTCATAAGTGTATTATTGTAATACATCGATTTTTTGTAAGTAGCTGCTCTCAGTAGAGTTGTAAATAAATTCAGTTGTTTAAACCGGTCCGATTTCTTGTTTCTGTGCTTTACTTTCTCATAATGTTACCATCATGGCGTATCACCACCAAGCGGCTAACGCATACCACATAGCTGTGTTTGCTGGGTGAATAAATATGTAAATTTTTATTAGTGACCGAATATGTGTGTCCTTGTTAATTTAAAATAAAAAAAATCGATGCTGTTCTGTTTACATTTATAAGCACAAAGTCAAAAGACGGAATAAGAGCCTCACTACATGCTCCGATTCTGTACTTTACGTACCTATAGTTTACACTATTATTTCCATAAAATTGACCCAATTTCTGTATCTGCAAAGCAAAGTATTCAAAAACTTTCCAATGCCTACCAACATACTGATGTCTGTTAGGATTTTAACAACATAACAACAAAACACAGCAGAGCAGGAGGGAGGAGCGAGGTGTGCATGTAAGATGTGAGAGGAGCGAGTGTGTACACACATGGTCTTTACTTTCTGACAAAATGGGAGAAAGTGCTGAATGTAGCGGAGAAAAAGTAAAACTAAAGTATCGATCCCATCACACTAGTATCGATTCGATACCAATACCAACGTTGGTATCGATAATATCGATATTTGCATCGATCCGCCCACCACTACTGGAAATAAAAGGATGATGATATTTTGATAATATTAATGTTATAGTGTTGTAACACTCAGCTCAGTTACTGAAAGATTGACCAGTTTTCTCAGAGCATATTGGCAAAGCCAGGATAATTTGAAATTTACCTTCTAAATATCAATGCTTTGTTTTTATTTCACGGTTATGTTTCAGATCTCAAATTAACTGCAAACTATATTTCATTGTAATTATGAGGCAGAATTAATGGCACAGTTCAATCAACTAACACTATTTTTATGATCCTCACAGGACAGCTTTCCAGCCAGATTCGGTGGCATCCATTTTGTCAACCAGCCGTGGTACATCCATGCCCTGTACACAGTCATTCGTCCCTTCCTGAAGGACAAAACAAGAAAACGGGTAAGTAAGGGCAGAGAAAGGGGTGGAGGGAGGGCGAAGCTAATCAGTTTATTACAGAAATCAATAGAATGAGAGAGTTTAATGAGAGATGTGGGGCCAGCAGACCACAGAGCATCAGCTGATCATTTCTGGCTCCTCTGTTTGCAGATCTTTATGCACGGGAACAATCTGAACAGTCTACACCAGCTGATCGTGCCAGAGATTCTGCCCTCTGAGCTGGGTGGCATGATGCCCCCCTATGACATGGGCACATGGGCCAGGACTCTGCTCGACCACGCCTACGATGAGGAGACAGACTACTGCCCCGAGTCCTACACCCTGTCTGTTAAAGACCTGGAGAAAGATCTCTCCCCAAAAAGCATGAAGAGGTCAGTTCCACCAGCTCTCCCTCGTTCTTGTTAATCACATTCACATTATTTATGCTGTCTATCAGGAGTTCCTTAACCTACATTATATATTAGAAGTTTGTAAGAGACATGTACACTGGCCAAAAGTATGTGGACGCCAGTAGGTTTTTCAAAACCCTATATTATTGAGTTTCCTCCACCTTTTTAGCTATTACAGCCTTTACTTCTCTTGGAAGGCTTTCCTTAAGTTTTTAGATGATGCTTGTTCCTATTCAGTCAAAAGAGCATTTGTAAGGACAGGCGCTGGTGATAGACAAGAATGTCTGGCTCTCAGTCGATGTTCCAATTCAGATATTGAAGAGGCTCTGTGCATGCCACCGAGCACCTGAGTTTAAATAATACTGGCTTTACAGATATAATTTAAGTACAAACCAAGAAATCCAAATGTATTTGGACACCTGACCATGAGCTTACTGGACATCCCATTACAAAAACACTCACTCTCACTCCCCCACTTTCTTAACCGCTTATCCAATTAGGGTCGGGGGTGCTGGAGCCTATTCCAACTTTTTAATGGGCGCAAGGCACACAGTAACACCCTGGATGGGTCGCCAGTCCATTGCAGGGCAGACAAACACACACACACACACATTACAAAAACAAATGGTATTAAAAATTAAAGTGACCTCTATGTGATCTTTTTAGCTAGACGCTTCTCACAAAACTTTGAAGTATGTCAATGGGAATGTGTGCCCATTTAGTCAAAAGAGAGCATTTGTATATCTGGGCACTGATGTTGGTCTAAAAAGCCACAGTTGATGTTCTGGTTCATTTCAGAGCTGTTGAGTGGGGCTGAGGTCAGGGCTCTGTGCATGTCTTTATAGAGCTTGCTTTGTGCACAGCGGCGGAATCATGCTGGAACAGGAAAGGACCTTCCCTAAACTGTTGCTGCAAAGTACATACTGTACTATCCTTTATATATGATTTTTTACACCTGTTAGCAACTTTTCAATGGGCGCAAGGCACACAGTAACACTCTGGATGGGTCGCCAGTCCATCGCAGGGCAGACACACACACACACACACCCATTCACCTATAGGGCAATTCATTGTCTCCAATTAACCTGACTGCATGTTTTTGGACTGTGGGAGGAAACTGCAGCTCCCGGAGGAAACCCACGCAGACACGGGGAGAACATGCAAACTCTGCACAGAAAGGACCCGGATCGAACCCAGGACCTTCTTGCTGTGAGGCGACAATGCTACCCACGAGCCACCGTGTGGCTAAAACACGTGAATTGAAAAATAGACGGGGTGTCCTAATGCTTCTGTCCGTACAGTGTCACAGACCTCTTCGTTTAAGCCACAACATTGTTCTGACAGTGTTATTAGTTATATTTTTTTCCTTTTCCACACATGGACTGAGTAAAAAAGAAATAAAATTAAAATGGTTTCCCTTTAAGCATATCTCAAGTGTTAAACAACCTTCTTGCACAAAAGAGACACATTTCCGATTTGTAGCACGTTACCAGTTTACTGTTTAACAGGATTATGGATTTCTGTCATTACCTGGTAGATTAAATCACATTTACAGGTCCAGGAGTTCCACTTCATTGTCCTGACGTTCTCCTCAGTGTTGTTTCTGACTTACTGGGCCATGAAATCAGATATAGACAGAAAAGACGCTGCCGTGAGTCTCACTGACTGATTGAATGGAGCTGAATGTTGTTTTCTGGAGCGTGACCAAATGTGATGGAGATTCACCGTGGGGCAAAGATCTGACTTCTGCTTTCACTGCTGCTCGGGCACTGAGCACTCGGTGAGAAGTGACAGAAGAGAAGGATAGCAGCACAGTCCAGGGCATTTCAGTTTTACTCCCAGTGTTTCCTGGTGGAACCGGATCCACTGGAAATTTCCAGAAAAGTTGGGACGTTTGTAAAATGCAATACGACGAGAATCTGTGATTTAACAGTTCTGCTGTCACGGTTCACCACTGTCTCCCTCTGCATCTGTCACACTGACCTGGCCCAGATTTGTCCATGATGAAGGACCGCATGCTGTCCCAAAAGCTGCTTAATCCTCTACTTTAGGAGAATGAGGCTAAAATCGCATGAAGCTGTGCCCAGTGGTGACCTTCTTTTTACTGATTTAAAAAGAAAAAAGACCCCCCACGTCTAAGGTGCATTTGCTGTAAGACTGAAACATTGGAGTTGTTAATTATTTTGATGTTTTAAATTTGAAGGTTTTGTTGATGCAAATTGTAGTGACACAGTCTGAGACCACTTGTGCAAAAGCTTCTATTTGGCCTTTTTTCTCAAATTTTCTCAAAGTTCAATGTTTTTTATTACGAATTAATCAGATAGCATAATAATTTTTTTTATATATATATTTTGTTTATGCATTTTCTCCAATTGCCCGATTGCGTCATGCTTCCTCTCCACCAATGCCGATCCCCGCTCTGATTGAGGAGAACAAAGCTAACCCACGCCCCCTCCGACACGTGGGCAGCATGCCGTATACATTTTGTCACCTACACTTTGCTGAGTGCAATGCGGATCAGCACTGTGTACGGAGGGACACACCCTGACAGCACTCTTTTCCCGTCTCTGTGCAGGCGCCATCAATCAGCCAGCAGAGGTCGTAATTGCATTAGTTATGAGAGAGAGACCCTATCCGGCTTTTTTTTTTATACCCCACCGGCCAATCGTTGTTCATGTGGCCGCTCAGCCCAGCTGGCAGGCAGAACTGAGACTCGATACGATGTATCTGAGATCCCAGCTCTGGTTCCAGCGTGTGTTTTTACCGCTGTCCCACCTGAGCAGCCAAATAGCATAATTTGAGTAAGAAGTTGAATCACAATTTCTCAGTATTTTGGTATGTTCTTCGTTTTGCTGTAATGGCAGCGTGCACTCGAGCTTGCATGGACTCCTCATGTGTGTGCAAAATCTGATGATCCATGTTATTCCAGCATGATTTCAGAATAATCCAAAGAGCATCTTGTGATGTTAGTGAATACTCTTCATCTGCAAAGCTACTGTAACACCTTGGATATGGTTGACCCATGGACACCAATGCCAGATGCAACCACTGGCTTTAAAGATTCCCCTTCTTGTTTCTCTACGAATATTAGACATACAGTCTGACCTAGGCATTGTGGCTGCAGTTTCATATTTACTTCGTTACATCTGTGCATCATTGTGATTAGATCTGTGACTAGTTTATGTTCGTTAGGTTGGGGGTTTGATTTACGGCTCTCCCAAGCAGCCACTGTTGGACCCTAAAGCAAAACTGGGATGTACAGAATAGGAATTTCATTATACTCTGCACATGTATATGGATGAGAAATAAGGGCATTCATTATTCATTATGGATTATGTGTTGTATGTTTCTGTATTGCGCTAGTTCTACAGATGCCACAGGTATAAAAACACTGTGCTCTGTTCTAATCAACTAAAAAATATAAAACATTTGTGATGTTTAATGCTTCTTAAAGCACAGTAAAGCTTTGAACATGTTTACCTACACTTTATACCACTAAAGAAATGTGCTAACCATGGATCTGTGCTGTAAGATGCCCCCTAATGCCGATCATATTTTATTTATGTGTGCAGGTCCCAGTCGGTGGTGGAGCCTGGAGTGCTTAAACGGCCAGAAAAAATCAAAAGTGAAGAGGAGAACATGCAGCCACTGCTTTCTCTGGACTAAAGGCTTTTAATCCCCTGGGCCATGAGCAAACATCAAGGCCTGCATTGAACGCTGGGGTGGGAAGCGCCCAGTTCCCTCGACCGGAGTATAAAAATATGTACAAAGAGTTGAAAGCAAGACGGAGATGTGAGATGAGCCGAGACTTTGAAAATACTGACAAGAGACAGCAAAAAGCTAATGGACCACATTCGTATGTAATTGTTAAGTGCCAATTTAAATCTGTACATACACTTCAGCGTAGGATTTGGAGAGTAATTGTGACATATAAAGACTCTGAATATTTTATGTGCTTTTTGTGGTAGCAGGGCTTTCGGTGTTTAGGTTGGCCAAATCACATCCAAGTGACGTAAAGCTCAGGATTTATGGTCATGGTTAGGACATTAGAAAGGTGTATGGCTATCACTGTCTATAGTTGTACAAACATATGATGCTTTTATTTATTAAGCTCATGATTAAACATCCTGTGTGCAGGTTTAGTCTTTAAAGCAAAACCCCCTTTACACATCAGCAAGGCTTTAAAATATTTTACTTATTTATTTATTTTTATTAGTAATTAAGAAATTTCAGCACAGCCTGAGCTTTTCCAATAGAATACACTGACTGAGAGCCTGAACGTTTATTTATCTTTTATTCAGGGCACTCTTAGCATCTTCAGTTTATCTTGCATTATCTTATTTATACACCCATATTCTCCTGTGGTACACTCGTATTCATCGGGATACAGTATCATTTTTTATGTTTATTTTTAATGAAAACAGCAGAAGGGAATGAAGTATGGACAGATCCGCACCAGTGTGATAATCCAGCCAGTACAGTTTACTGTTGTTTACATTGTATTGTTCTCACCTGACAGCAATGAATTCTTGTTTCACATAATCATGCCTGCTGTGATGATAAAGAAAAACATTTCAGGATTAGATGCAAAACACGAAACAATACTGGATCCTGGCTTTTATCGAGATCTGACAGGGTTTTTACTTTTTGTTAGAACATCAAGTTCTTTTTAAAGAAAAATCTTGCTGCTCAGATCAGTCCTGAACTCATCACACACAGACAGTCAGAGTAAAACTTCCAGTTTATTCTTTGTAATGGGCTAGTATATACAGTATATGGTTGGTGAAGTACATGAGAAATGTGAGCCTATTTCTAAACTTGGTTACATTTTAATAGTAGGGTCTAAAGAAAACTATTTATGAACCTAGCCTGTAGCCAAATGGTTAGGGTACTGGTGTTGGTGGGAAACCTGTTTACACAGGTGCTGTGGTTAACTATTGCTGGGATGTGTTACTCTGTTGAACACAGCGGTCAAAGTACCAAGTGACCAAAAGTTTATGGACACCTTCATATTCAATCTATCACTTTTCTTTTTGGATGTGTTACTTAATCTGATGATGGTAACTCTTTCTTGGTAATTACGTTATAGAATTTAAGAGAAGTACCAGGTCCTGACATTAATATAATACTGATTCTGTGTTTTAGGTCATTATCAGCCTCAGTATTAGTCTCATTATAGGTCAATACAAAACAGTATCAGATCTTTACATGCCCAATTCCTAGTGCTCATTAGAAAGATTTTAGATATTAGATAATATAACAGGTTACATTTGAACAATTCTGTAGAAAAAGAGGCACCTAAGCTGCTCAGGTGGCGCAGCGGTAAAATATGCTAGCACATCATATGGAATCTCAGCTCTGCCATCCGACTGGGCTGGGCAGCAACGTTTGGCTGTTGTTCATACAGGGTTAGGGAGCCATACAGAGACCTCATAACTGATGCAATTATGACCTCTGCCGGCTGATTGAGTCAAGGAATGATGCTGATCAGGGTGTGGCTCTCCGTGCACAAGGCTGATCCGCATATGAACTCGGTTGGTGCAGGTGAAAAAATGCAGTCGGCTACTGCACACGTGTCGGAGGGGCTTGTGTCAGTTTGCTCTCCTCAATCAGGGGCGGGGGTCAGCACCAGTAGAGAGGAAGCATAACGCAATTGGGTAAAAATTGGATGGGCGGGAGAAAAAAGGGAGAAAAGGCATAAAAAAAAAAGAAAAAGAGGAACCTAATGCAAAGCGTTCCAGATGGAAACTGTAGGATTTATAGGAAATCTTGATGTGCACCCTATTAACAGTATTATATGGCACTGCAATGATTCACATTTAATAGTAACACTATCTGTGTAACCTGTACTGAAGACTGTCTTGGTTCTTGTATGTGGGACTTTATAATTATGGCACTATATTACAGTGACTGTCATTGTGTGGTTTGGTTTTATTCTTTAGCATTGAATTTGAACTGAGTAGTTTTAGCCTCTTGTATCTTTTTCCTCTTAAACACAGATTTAATTGGATGCGATGGCAATATGTGTTGGTCAATTATTAAGAACATTTTTATGACTTAAAGACTTTGCTGACTAAGCTCTCACAGGGCTTGTGGGCTGCTGGGATTTGTTGTTATTAACACACATAAGTGAGGTCAGGCAGTGATGGACATTAAGGCCGGGCTCGCTCTCAGCAGTTTAACTTCAGCTGTACAGTTTGACAGATTGTGTTTACCTGACAGGCTCCTAAAAACCACTGCCTGAGAGATGTTTACTGTTCACAAACATTGTGTGACTTTTCTTGCACCTATCCAGATGTGCAACCTCTTGGCAGTGAATAATAAGGTGCTGCAATGGTGGATACCATTAAATTGTACGTGTTCAGCTGTATAACATTTGAATTGGATTCTGGGATGTGGCTCCTTTATCACTGATCTAACAGAAATCATTACACATCGTCTTATTGAGTCCATGCGTGGTTTAACTTTCTTCTTTTGGATTGAATTTGGATTGAGCAGTCTTACCCTCATTAGGAAAGTTCATTGATTTGTCTCTGCTGAAAGTAAAAAGCTAATTAGTTGTTAATTTAGTTCGGGGAGTGTGCTGTATATCTTTATTTAGGACAGTCCTAGTCATGATTCAGTCTTGTATTGATTTTTATAAGCGTTGTTGTGTAGGTTTATAAATGGCATTAATTTATAGTGCTGGTTTAATAATTACTGATGGGGCCCCTTGTTTACTGTTGGTTAACTGTTGGCTTGATTTGCAGTCACAGTGTCTGAAAGGAAAAGAACAGACCCTTATTTCTACACCTACCTTATGCTTTGGAGAGCAGTATTCACCTGATATCCACCAAAATCTGAGTTACACAGCTTAAAAGTCCCATGGTGGTGTGCTTTAACCACTCCAGTTGACCTTTAGATTTGCTCATGGTGATTCTCATGGTGATGACTATGAAATTTTAAAATGATAAAAATGTAAATTTAGTGATACAGCCGGGGAGAACTTGTAAAGTGTACGCTTACTCCAGATCCAAATTAGGAAATATTTTATTTTTTTGTACCTGCAGAGTAATATATACGATAGTGCTTTAGGTTAGATCCACTGTAAAACTCAAAGCTATAATAATGAATAAAACTCTGTCCAGTAGGTTGTGGTATTAGAAGATAAAGTTGTACTGTTTTGAGAGGAAAAGTGTAATTAATGTAAAGTTGATTTCATTTGAAGAATTAACTTTGTTTTCATGTCTGTTGAGAAGTTGTAATATGTTATAGTTTTTTTGTTCAAAATATTGTGACTTTATTTGCATTAGATTAGAGTTCATTCATCAGATCAGAACTTCTACATAAAATAATGTGGCTTTTTTTTATCATAAGGCATAAAATGAAATCACAGGTCCAGTTCATGTTAAAGGTCTACATGCCCCTCGAATGGATGTGCCAAAGCAGACTTAATTTCATAAATGTTCTATAAACGAAATAAAGGTTTTTAAAGGCGCCCAGGTAGTGCAGCGGGATATTCCGCTAGCACACCAGCGCCAAGATTCTGAACTCCTTGGCTGGGCGCCATCTAGCAGGCGTAACTGGCAGTGCCTGCAGGGAGAGATGACCGGAATATGTGGGCAGGGTCTTCAAACTCTGTGTAAGGACCCTGATTAGCAGATATAGAGGTTCCTGTGCAGAATGCATGGGTGGAAAAGGGTTCCGTCCGGGTTGGAGGAGGCATGAGCAGCAATATACCCACCTCAACTGCAAAAAATCGGGGATCCCCAGCAGCGGAAGACAAATTGACCACACTAAATTGGGAGAAGAATGCATAAAATAAATAAAAATGAAGGTTTTTAAGGGCTAATTAAACTAAACATTAGACTGAACCACACTATGGAAAAAAGTAAGATATTTAAACCCAGCATCTCTGTCCTTCCTGTCAAGCATGGTGTGGGTGTTATGCTCTGATCTGACCAGTGAATGCAGTCAGTGTATATGAGATACAATTAAGAGCATTAAGACATCGTTTGGATCTAACACGTCTGCTTGAGGTAATTTAAATGTACTGGATTTAGACTTTTCCATCAAATTTAGATGAAGGCGAGAGGTCATGTGCACAGGTTGTGTTAATCAGAAGGTTTGAGAGCTATTCTGTATTAGATTTGGATACATCAGGCTGGAAATGTCACGAGTACAGATTTTAATTTGCATAAATAATGTCACATTTCTGGTAGTTTAATAAAGCCAATCAGTATTAGTTAAAAGAACTAATTAAATAAAGAATTGTGTTATGATACTCCAGCAGTGCTACAGATTCACCACAGCAGTATTACTGCCAGGATTAATGGTTTAAATTTGTCATATCAAATCATGTAACATGAACCTTACTTTCTTATTTCTCGAACACGGTGAATGTTTCTCGAGTTGTCTACATACTGTATTTTTGAGCCTTGTTATCAATAAGCACTCATGTGAGTAAATGTGTTAGCACTATAACCAAAGCAACCCCCCTCACTAAAACCCAGAAGCAGTCGTGTGCTTTTCTAACCCCCCTCCCGCCCCGCTGTAAAGACATTTTAGTATAATTACAGTATTTCCTGAATATTACGCTTTGTTTTTCTATTAGCTTCTATTAACTTGCATATCACATTGATTGTAAATAATAAATTATTAATTGATAATAATAATGAAAGGCCCTGTACGGTGTGAGGATACGATCAGAAGGAAAATGCTGTGTGATTTAAAACGAAGTGTTAATCAGGTTGTTAAATACGTGTACATGTGTTTACCAACAAATGCTGAATCATTTATGTAAGTGCAGAAGGAAGTAACACAACCAATAAATATTAACACGTTGTATAAATGTCATTTTATTCATTTATTCAGTTATTAATATTACATTTTGGTGTGTTCTTTGCCCTCCCGTCCCTTCCCACCCCCACATAGCCAATCTTGTCTGTATGTACACGTCTGACCAGCTGGTAGCATCGCTGTGGATTCAACCTTAAATTGTAACAGAATAATTCATGCTGTGCCACTCGAGTGCCTCCCAAAATGATTAATGTTGAATAGAGTATGTGATGTGTACACCAGTCTTTATTTGTTTTTAGCTTAAGGTTGGTGCAGCCTTTTTTAAAAATATTTTTGTATGCATTTTCTCCCCATTTTCCTCCCGATTTAGCACACTCAATTTGTCTTCCGCTGCTATTAGAGATACCAGATTTCATCTGAGGAGAGCACGTTGCACATGAGCTATTAGCATTAAACTTGTTCAGGCTGAGCTGAAGTGAGCTGTTGTGTTCCAAACACCATCCTATATACAAAATAGTGGTGAGGCTACTATTTCGAGTACACTGTATAGGATGGTTTTGCTTATTGGAACACAGACCTTTAGTTTACCAGCTAAGCAGCGTCCTATGTGCACCATGAGCGCAAAGAGGCTCACTGGTATAAAACAGGCACTGAGTTGAATTACTGTATGCATGTTCATTCAGACCTTCCCACTGCAACCCTGATCAAGCACAGTATTACAGCCTGTACATTCTGCTCCGTCTTAAACATGTTTCTATAATTTGCATTAATACATGTGACCTTAAATCTGGTTCCTACACCATAGCAGCTACCCACCATTAGTAATAATTACTACTTTTATATATTTTATTTTATGTATGTGCTGTAGATTCCAGTCTTTATTTTCTGCCGGCTTAAGACTGGAGCAGCTTCCTTCTAAGATTTCGCTGTATTTATCTCCAGGGCCGTTCTGAGACCAGGACATGCCAGAGCTAATACAGGAGCCACACATTTACAATCTCATCAAACAAGCAGCTTCCAGATTGTAGAAATTACCCCGGTCTAAATATAAAACTCTCCGATGAAGAGCGAACAGTGATGCTGCCCCGAGGATTCTCTCCGGCTGGAGATGTTTAGCTTTTATGGAGCACGGCAGCGGTGAGCCAATGACTCACATTGTCATAACATGCAATCATACGAGGTGTAATACAGAACATAATAGAACATGTTCACGGCATGCTAGTCGCCTTCGTATTTATTTAATGTATAAACCTGAATTCAAACTTAATTTAAAACAATGGGAGCGCATGTACAATGCCGTATGATGCAGCATATATCACTGTCTGGAGGTTTGAAGGATAAAGGTATGAAGGATAAAGGATCAAGGTTCAGAGGACACCAGCAGAACTCACTTTTTAAGCCGCTTATCCTAATCAGAGTCGCGATGGGTGCTGGAGCCTATCCCAGCTCTCAAGGGGCACAAGGCACACAGAAACACCCTGGACAGGACACCAGTCCATCGCAGCACTGTCAAATATTTGTAATTGTCTTAAATTCTGTAGGAGAAAATGATAATAGAAGATATAACTAGAAGTATTAATACATAATTAATTTCTGCTTAGAATGAGTAGATATACTCAGGTCATGATGGCCAGTAGTCATATTCCAATATTCCAAGAGTACTGCTACAATGAAATGTTACTTGAAAAGAGGTTTAGGCGACAAGAAGTGCGACAATTACTTTGTATGATGTCAAAAACCCAGTTCTAGCTGGTTTAGACCAGTTAATGATGTTAATGTTGGAATCTTCCACAAGGTCCTACAAGTTCACTGATGGGAGTATAAAGGATGATTATTTTCCTTCCTTCTTATCACATTCATTGAGTTTCCATGTGATTCTTCCTTCACACTTCTTAGTTCTATTGAAAGAAGAATTCCACGCTTAAACCTTGGTGACAACAGTTTGGGGAATCCATTTCCAGCTTTAGCAAATCAATCCCACTGTGCAACACATCAAGGTCTATGATGAAAGCCTTTTCACCCAACATTGAATCTGAGGAACGGGCTTTTTTAAATCCCAGGTCTTTGGCTGCAGTTTCTTGAGAAATACAGACAGAAATGAACCACCCCTGTACCTCTGCAACCAAACTTAGATTAAACAAACTAAGACAAAAATACATTTTCCAGCAGGAAATAATCTTCACATTGGCATGAAAATGTAAGGTCTTCCTTAATGCTGCCTTTGTGTTTGCACATTTGTCGCTTTGAATGATTTTCAATAGGAACAAAACACATTACACAAAAGAAACGCATTTTATAAAGTATGATTTTAAGATCATCCTTATTAAAAGCCCTCTTGGATCCTTAATCAACACTTCACCAAGCCAATTTGGCTAATTGAAAGCACCCAGACTCTATCAGTCAGCCCTGTAAAATAAAAATCTGTAGTCCAAATAGATACAGATCTACAGACTCCAGAATAGAATATGATAAAACACCTTTTAAATGAATTAAAATTTCAATTGCAAGCCAGACATGTATGTAATTTATGCTTGACCTTGAAAAAAAATATTTTTTTCAGTGAATGGGCACCAGTCCTTTACTCAGATGCACTTTACCAGGCACACAGACTCAGTGAAGCGTGAAACACGTGCTGACCCACATGTCCACATGTCTGAGCTGGTGTGTCCTGCTTGTGCTGCTCGCTGAGACGAAGAACGAGCAGACCACACCTCGCCTCAGATCATGATTATTTTAACAGTAAATCCACAGAGAATTCAGCTCAGAATAGTGCTCTCTTTTTATACTGCTCCACATAAATCAGGGTTAAAAAAATATCTATTCACTATTGAAGATGTGCTTTGTCAGTAGAAAATCATGTGTTTCTGCTGTGGCTCAGTAAGTGTGTTTGATTCATCAAAAAAGATAAACAGGTAATAAAAAAAGAATGAAAGTGTTGCAAAGTAAATTCTGGGTTTACTAAAATGCACACTTAGATTAGATTTGAATGACATTTTATTCATTTGATCAACAATGTAATCACTGACAAATTATAACCTTTTATGGATAATAATGCACCACTTCACTGGATTGGCAAAATGTGATGACACGTAATTTCATAGATCTGTGTACAATAAAACACCATGACCATGCAAATTAAAATAAAATCCAACAATTACGATCGTAATATAAACATTTTCTTAATTTAAACTAGAATATACAACTGATTTTTTAATCAAGAAAACATCTGACATAAAGCGTCACGTAACAAACAATACATTTGCACCAATCTGACAAAAACAAACAAAATAATCTATCATTACTAACATTGGATTTAGAATTCTGACTGGAAATATTACAGCTAAGTTGAGTAGAAAGCAGCACTTAAAAACACATTTAGCTCCAGATTAATGCCTTGGAATAGAATGTCTATACTATTTGTTATATATATCTGTGTCCTATAACATATCAGTAGAAAAGACTTGTCCATCATGCTCACTGATAAGTACCATGGAGGAGTTTTTAATGGTGTAAACAGTCCTGATAATTAATTTTTACATTATTTTGTGACTAAGTGTTTTTATTTAGCTTACTGAAGCCTTGATGGTATGAAGTTGTATAATGTTAATGGATAATTAAACCCCCTCTGCGCAAGTGATAAAATTTGGAAAGCTTTTCCTAAAATCCCCAAATTAATTTAAGTATTTGATTTTATAAATGTTAGACATTTTATAAATAATTAATGTAATATTACTGCAAAGGATTGGTGGCCTGTTCAGGCTATGCTTGCCTTTCACTCAGTGTTTCCCTGAACACTTATATCTATAATATAAAACTTATCCTAAAGTATCCTGAATATTATGCTAAACACATTATTTCTTAAACAAGACAATAAAAAATTAAGTTAAAGACTTTTCTTACAACATCTCTCATGTGTTCCGAGAGCATCACTGCTGATTTCAGTCTCACCTGCATATTGGTTGGTCACAGGAAGTCAGAACTCCTTCTAGAACACGTTTGTTTAATATGATGTTGTAAAGAAAGCAACTTATAAGACATCATTTCTCCAGGTAAACCCTGAGAGCATTTGGTGGTTACACGAAGAGCCTGAAACTTTTGACTTTATCTGTAGTTTGTCAAAATGTCTTAATAAAACGAAAAACCTCTAGCTATTTATCATACAACTTATCAGACCTAAAAATGATCCTCATACACTCAAATACATGCATACAGTGATAGAGTAGTGATTTATACAACAGACTGAGTTCCTGGGGTTCAAACACCAGGCTGGGCACAAAAATACAGAAGCTGCATGCATAACATGAACCCAGCCATTGACGGTACACATATTAGTGCACCATTAGTGCCGGCCCCAAGCCTGGATAAACAGGAGGGTTTTTACAGAACTGTTTCCATTAGATTTAATCATTAAAGTTTGTTTGTTTAATTATTTTACTTGTCTTTAATAAAGCAATAAGACGTACATAACCAAAATAAAGTCAGTGCATCTATTCTTTCAAACTTTTGGCTGACAGTTATTGTTTACATTAGTTTAAAGTGGGTGTGATCTTGTTTGAAAGAGGCGAGCATAATAGTCAACATTTTATCATATCACACTGATCAGCCATAACATTAAAACCACCTCCTTGTTTCTACACTCACTGTCCATTTTACCAGCTCCACTTACCATATAGAAGCACTTTGTAGTTCTACAATTACTGACTGTAGTCCATCTGTGTCTCTACATGCTTTGTTAGCCCCCTTTCACCCTGTTCTTCAATGGTCAGGACCCCCACAGGACCATCACAGAGCAGGTATTATTTAGGTGGTGGATCATTCTCAGCACTGCAGTGACACTGACATGGTGGTGGTGTGTTAGTGTGTGTTGTGCTGGTATGAGTGGATCAGACACAGCAGCGCTGCTGGAGTTTGTGCTTCTATATGGTAAGTGGAGCTGATAAAATGGACAGTGAGTGTACAAACAAGGAGGTGGTTTTAATGTAATGGCTGATCAGTGTATCTTGTAATCAACATTAAATAAATACAGATTCTGAAATGTTCAAACACTGACACCTTCTCAACATAAAAAACCTTTTATATAAACTCTTATAATCTGCAAAGGACTTTAGATAAACATTATGTTAAACATTATGTTCTATAGAACTACAGGCCACTTATCGATAGTATACAAACAAGCAGCTGACTGGTTCCTGCTCCTAATAGCTTCTCATATAATCACATTATTCTGACTCTTAGGAAATGGCCTGTAGCCAGAGATAAAGTCTGCAGCAAACAAAACACATTTACTACTGTTTCCTCGTGACTGACATGTCTCATAAACGATCATTAAATAAATAAGTGAATAAATACACAGAGCATGAAGCTATGTCACAGATTTTCAAGTCAAACGTAAACCTCTGTCTTGCAACACGTTTAAAACACACTTTCTTCAACAGCTCATCAATTGTAAACAGATTTGATGGTTAGTGTGAAATATAACATGGTTTCGTGTTTAAAAAATACTTGCAAGAATCTGAATGAATCAATTTGTGTTTACAGCTTCATACTTTTCATTAAAACCTCTTTTTCTTTGCATAAAATCAAACAAACATGAGGGCGCTAAATTCCCCACGTCTTCAAATCTGAACTTAAATCTGACATGAGCTCAGGTTTGTAAATGTACAGTTAAAGAATACACTCATTTAATCACATCTGAAAATACAAAAGTGACATTCAGGCGAACACACTGTGTGTTGATGTTATTTCTGTACATGTCTTGTAAACGCTGTTTGTGCTTCTCTTACTGCTTAGTGACCAGCGACAAATTACTCTCTGTAAGCATGAACACTGTTAATCTTTAAGCCATTTATTAAGGAATATTCTGGCTTTAAATCCATCATAAAAGCAGGACGTCTCTGTCGGGTGTTCAGTCTTGTTAAGCAAAGATCTCATTAGAGAGATCAGCAGCAGTAAGATCATCAGCTGTTCAGGAGCAAAACAAACTTCTGTCCTACTGTCCTGCGGGTCTGGACTTCTGCCCCATCACGCTGGCTCTCTGCTCCATCATCGCTCTCATCATGGCCGGGTTTATAGCAGGAGTCATAGCAGGAGATAGCGGACGTAAAGGGTACTGGCTGGCTTTTCCACCCATTAGCACACACTGGAAGTACGGGATCTTACCTGTTGAGAATTTGGAAGGTAAAAATAACTTGTAATAATTTCAAAAAATATATCGTACTCTTTTTTTTGTGCCACATGCATTTGTCCTGTAAAGGAATAGCTCAGATAAAATAATAAGGGGAGGTCACCAGACTATTTAGTTGGTCAGTTTAATAGGGAAGACAGCATCATTATGCAAAGGTCCACCAGTACTGGTGTCGTGCTGTCGGGTGCCCCGGTGGTACAGCAGTAAATTACGCTGGCTCGCTGCCACTGGAATCCAGGGTTCAATACCACAGTGGTGCTCATTGGTGGGGGAAATATATACAGACATAACTGGCTAGGTCTGAGGGGGAAGGATGGCAGAGGCCCCATGACAGATTGGCGTCCTTTTCAGATGTATTACTCTATTGCATCCAATGGTAAAATGTAGAATTCTAGTGCTAGACTGGACCACCTACATTCCAGAGCTGTATCCTATTAAAAATTTAAAGCAGAATACAAAAGTGACTGTCTGGAATTGCATAACGTCAAAGTATTAATAATATTCTGCTTTCACAACTGTATTAGTTAGTATTTTCAGCCCCCAAATGTTTAAACGTTGTAAATAGAAAAGGTGATAAACACGATTCTGTTCAAGTTGGGATGTTATGTTGTCTTTTTATATTGTATTTATTTTTTTATTTTTTTATTAAATACAGATTATAGAGAATTGGCAAACCACCGCTTTTACTGTTTACTGTCCAACTACTTTAAAACTAAAATTTACACCATAAATTCTGAATATGGCCTCTTTATATGCATATAACACCATGGCCAATACCAGAGGTCTGCTTCAAATCAGCAATGCAGTGTGTATTTTTGTTGTTTACTTTATAACTCTAAAGACTGTGGCATATTTAAATGTAAGTAACAAACGTTACCACGTTACTGTCACTTACCTGGCTTCTTTCCTTCAGTAACATTTTCTTCACCTTTAGATTCTTCTAATAAAAACATAAAAGTAAAAGACAGATCTAACATAATATTGCCGTATTAGTAACCAAAAGAGGTCGTACTTAAGGGTAATTGTGAATTTAATATTTTACGTATGTAAGTGTGAAGATTTTAAATGTTTTAAAATATATTAACACAGGATAATCAAGGAAAATCAGCACTTCCACTAAAACAATAATAATAAACTATAAAATAATATTCAATATGCCTGTGAAGGAAGGGTGTGAATTGTAATGCGAAAGTGTTAGTGGGTCCTTAAAATGCTGTGGTTCCCAAATTCCCAAATTTAGCCCTGATTGGGCTACAAACAAATTATTAATTTATAATTTATTCATCATTATTGTAATATTCTTACAATGTTTAGAAATGTCTTCATTTTTGCCTTTATGTTTAATGCCATATTGTTTATACATGTTCAGTAATTTTCAGGTCAGTTCAGGAAGGTTTTATTAATTTATTTTGGCTCTTAATAATAATAATAATAATAATAATAATAATAATAATAACAATAATAATAATAATAATAATAATAATAATAATAGTTTATATAAACAAGCAAAATACTACTACATAATACTAGTAAATAGACCTAGAAATAAACAAGCAAAACACAGAGACAGAAATAAATAAGTTATAATTATAATAAGTTATAATTAAAATATAATATCAGAGTTTTTAAATCTATTTATGGTGCATACGATACATAATCAGGATGTCAGTTTCACATTTTTAGAGCAATAGAAATTAAATGCATTCTTTACAAATCATCAAGGGTCCCATCAGTGATTCTTATTTGACTCCACAGGTGAATTCATGCTTCCAAAACCATCATACAGTTTTCTACAAGACAAATACTATTTATTAAACCACTTTAGGATTAATGAAGGACGATCTACAAGTTATAATCTAGATTATCCAAGGCTGCACCAACACCAGTAGATATGCAGCTGCGGTTTAAACAACTGTACAATCACACATATTTCTGTTTGTTATCATTTATCTTGGTGGACGCTGGAGGTTTGATGTTGCACCACTGTTTGTATACTGACTGTACTCACTTTCAGGTGCAGGCTGATCAGGTGTTTTCTCTAAAAACAAATAATGAGAATCAAAGAATTAGAGAACGAAATGTAGGACTGTAGGAGAGTAACATGATCCAAGGCTTCCACCTACCTTCAACATTAGCTTGTGTTTCTTCTGGAGCAGGTTTATTGAGAGCTACTTTTTCCTCTGCGGTGGGTTTCATGGCCACTTCTTTCTTTTTTGGAGCCAGTTTAGCTGTCAAAGGAAAGTCAAAGGTTTACGTACACGCGGGATTTAAATCATTTCTGCAGCTGATCTGTGTTCATGAGTTTGAGCTCTTTGAATGTAACGAATGTACAGAATTCTTTAGTGTCCTTTAACTTATTTCTGATTATAATTGACTACAGCTGGTGATTTCTGAACCTATATGACATTAGTAATGGCTGCACCCATCAGGCTGGAACTCGATACAAAGGAAATACTGTAAATTAAAATGATTGATTATTTTCTGCTTGGATCTGTCAGAAATACAATACGCTGTAATTACAGATTTATTCAACAGGCAAATCAAACAGTCATTTGATGTCGGTTGTTAGAACAGTACAGAAAGTCTGTCAGTCATTCATGTTAATAAATGACATAATCTGAGTGAATTATTACTGTGACAGAGAGTTTAAGATGGATTTGAAGAACCACTAAACACTGAAATCAGCCAATTAAAACATTTAAACCCTAATATGTCAGGCAAGAAGTGGTAATTTACTGTGGTGGTAATGTTGTACTCACAGATTCCACAAAAAGCTCATCATTAACAATCCAATATATATATCTAACCAAAGCAGCTTATAAATATAACCATATACTGTCATATTTGTGGGTTAAGGGCTCATGGACCCAACAGTGTTTGTTTGTTTATTAGGATTTTAACGTCATGTTTTACACTTTGGTTACATTCATGACAGGAATGGTAGTTACTCATTACACAAGATTCATCAGTTCACAAGGTTATATCGAACACAGTAATGGACAATTTTGTATCTCCAATTCACCTCACTTGCACGTCTTTGGACTGTGGGAGGAAACCGGAGCACCTGGAGGAAAGGGGACACGGGGAGAACATGCAAACTTCAAAATCGACTTGACCAGCAGTCCAGACAGTACCCATGCAGACACGGGGAGAACATGCAAACTCCACACAGAAAGGACCCGGATCGCCCCACCTGGGGATCAAACCCAGGACCTTCTTGCTGTGAGGCGACAGTGCTACCCACCGTGCCACCCGACCCAACAGTGAAAACTTGGCAGTCGTGGAGATGAGGCTTGAACCAACAACCATCTGATGCCTGGTCCAGTATATAAAGTGCATAATTTCTCATAACATGTTGATTAATACTCACCTTTTACAGCTTTTACAGCGTCTGTTTTGACTTTTTCTGCTAAAATGATAAAAAACCCAACAAATAATTGGTTTTTTTCCTGTGCACATAATCTTAAAGACCTCATTTTAAGCAATACATGTAAAAATATATTTATTAATACTTACCCACAGGTCGTGCTTTAACTGATTGTTTCACCTTTCTTGGCTTGATTCTGATTTTATCTATTAACAGAGATGTATAATAAAAATAGTTTAGAAATCTGTAGGTTTATTAGGATGTATCTATAGCGAGTAACTACAGTGTTACCAAGACCCATCATGATCTTTTCATAGCATAAGTATAATTTGCATCTGGCATGTTTTAATTCACCCTAATTTACAAAAACCTTTCAGGTAACAATCGCCAGAGATGAAAGTAGGAACAAACTGCTTAGAGAAGCCAGCTGTTGAGTTTTAGCTCAAGCTTTAAAGAATTAGACAATTTATTAAGACTGTTAATAAAGTTTTCATCTGAAGATATGAATTACAATTTCCAATACAGGCCATTAAAATCACCTAGTAAACACTCCACAGAGAGGAGCAGGCCATGTGTAATGTTTTAAATAGGTTAATACAAAAGTAAATGAGTTTTGTGTTCTATATTTTATTTCATAGAATAGATCGCCTTTATTTGTCACATGTACAGATACACATGAACAGCTTGTTTGGAAGCTGGGGTCAAAGCTCAGGGTCAGTCATTCTACAGTGCCACTGGAGCAGAGAGGGTTAATGGCCTTGCTCAAGGGCCCAACAGTGGCTGTAAGGCAGAGCTGGGATTCAAACTCTCAACCTTTCGATTGACAGCCCAAAGCTCTACCCACTAGGCTACCACTGTTTAGGCTCTCTTATCACGTGTGACTAATATGTGGTACATTTTCGTTAATAACAGGAAACATAAATACCTTTATCAGTGGGCTTCACCTCCTTTAGTCCTTTCTTCACGTCTTCTCGTGTTGAAATAATTCATTAAAAAAAAAAGAATAAAAAAAAAAAAAAAAAAAAGAGAAAGAATCTTAATAAATGGTGTCACTGCAATCAGGGTACACAGTTTCCTCAGGTCTGTAATTCCAACCCATGTCTAAAGATAAACTTTCAAAACTGATATCATAGCAAATAAAAACATAAAGATTTTATGATGAGATTAATGAAACATGTTAATTTAACTTATTTTAAACAACTTAAAATAATTTAACTGCATTTTAATATTGCACTCTATGCATAATTGCACTCTATGCATAATTGCACACTATGCATAATTGCACACTATGCACACACCTTGGCGCTCGAGTGGTGCAGCGGTAAAAAATGAAAGCTAGCCCACTACCTATGCTGCTATCAGCCGGTCAGGTGTCTACACAGACATGATTGATTATGTCTGAGGGGGAAGAAGTGAAAACAGCCCAAACTGCCCAGCCACTGGGAAGTGCACTTGTCAGTGTGCTCTCAGTGCCGGTCCCAAGCCCGGACAAAGTAAGAAGGGCTTCATCTGGAAGGGTTTTTTTTAAAAAAAGGACCAGAGTGATTCACAGCCGAAGCAGGCGAAAGAAAAGAAATGCATCATAAAATCTACTATATGCCTGAAATACATTTTTAAATAAATGTTCACACAATGAAATAACTTACTTTAATCAGAACTGCAAGATGTAAATATATTTCAAATGTTTGCACTTGTATTATTATTATTTATTCTACTGTAAGCTCTACCTGAACTTAAATATTCTCTTATGCATAATGATTTATTTACCTGGAACACAGAAACCTCTAACAGCATCAGCAGGATCTGTTCCTTGTTTATAATTAATAAATAATCGTTTGCCTCTAAACCACCTCCCGGTACAACTTGTCAAATTAAAATGACTGATAATTTTCTTCTGTTACACAGAAGCTTCCAAAACAAATGTGTGTTTTTATAATGAGAACACACACATCCCTCTGGGGACTGGGAGAGTCTAGACTGGGCAGGTTTTAAACGATATACAGATTTTTAAGGCTTTTTAACCCTGGTTTAAAGATTAATATAAATTAAATTAAACTTTTGGTACAAAATTATGGAGATTTGCTGCTTATCCTGCAACATCCTAGACATCTTAATGTTCTTTATTTTCCTTCTCAGCAGTTCATTTGGTTCCTCGCTGAAATTAGTGTCACACACAAAGCACCACAGCTCAGATATTTACATATTATACATTTAAAATAGTGTTTTACAAACCAAACTACAGAAAAAAAACTAGAGGTGACAAGCTACAGGTGAAAACTGAAAGGCTAAGTAAGCAAAGTGGAGAGCCAAAAGTGACAAAATGACAGAAATTAAAGTATGGAAAGCCAATAGAAACAGAACCTGGGTAGATGTGAGCCACTTTGGTGGCTCAGTAAAATGACTGAATACAGTTTAACACAATTGAGGGTTAATGGCATATATATAGTATATACTTGCTTTGAATATGAACGAGAAATTTGGGGCATTAGGACAGAAATGTGCAAGTATATAAGCAGCGACAATAAAAATTCATTTATGTCATAATAATATCAGCAGTGTTTGATTGACTTAAATTAATGTAAACACAGATATTAATCTGACGTTTAATTTGCACAACAGCTGCAGCTATTTTTTATAAAACATGTTTATTATACACTTCAAGATGTTGACAGCTTGGACAGATATATATTTTAGCTAAAAGGTGTACAAAATATAAATTGAAAATATAATTGATTATAATATCTGTTCTCAATTTATGTATGAATATATAATATATAAGTAATGGTAGTTTTGTTTATTTTAAATATAAATGCAATAAGTCATTTTGTTTCAATAAAAGTGTTTGAAACTGAAAAGTGAATTCAGTTTGGACTCACCTTTCTCCACAAGTTTAATTTTCCTCCTAGCTGTTAGTAAAGAAAACAAAAAACAATAAAGTCAGCCATCAGAACGACTATACATTTCATTTTCATGTTTTAGCTAATCATAATCATTTCTGATGGCACAGAACCCTGGACCCCAGAGTTAGAGGGTTAGCACTATTTACAGCTACGTCGTCCGAATTTAGTTCAAGATTTATAAATGATAAAACTAATGAACTATGTGAGAAGATACTGTTTATAAACTCACCAAGTCTTGCAGGTTTGGTGGGTTTGGTCAGTCTTGGTACTTCTGCAGATAATGTGGATAGAATCACAATTATACACCCACACACATACTGCTGTCACTTTGGATTTGTTTCTTTAGGTCAGCAAACACAGTGATGTTAGAAAGTAATTCATTTTAAACCACTTTATGCTGGTCAGGGTCACATGGCAGGTCCAGTTACACCAGAAAACACTGGGAGCAGGGCAAGGGCAAATTACTGGGTAGGGTGCCATGTAATATGTAATAATAATTTAGTTAGTGGAAGTACTGTAGTTGTACAGTAAGCTCTTACTTTATCCAAGGTGAGTCAAAATTATTTTACAGTCATCAGTGTGAGGTTACAACAGGTGTTTAAAGTCAGGGGATGAGTTTCCCTAAACAGTTTGGGGATGGGTTATACAATGTAGACACATTTCTGGTGTTTCTGAGCTACCACAGCCCTCAACACTGGACTACAGGATGTGATATAGAAACTCAGGGGAGACTCACCTTTCTCCACAGCTTTTATTCTTCTCCTAACTGTAAACAGCAACACACATGTAAACAAGATCAGAATTCAGATGAAGTACATAAATAAAAAGACAAAAGTGTATTTACAGCATACAGAGATTACAGTCTTTATAATCTTACCAAGTCCTGCAGTTTTGGTGGGTTTGGTCAGTTTGGCTGTTTCTGCAGGAGATGCCGGTATAATTAACATCGACACGGACATTTCACATGGCAAACCAAATGCAGAACAACAAAAAAAAAAACCCACTCACATCTTGTTTTTAGCATTCATAACAAATATAGTGGTGTGAAAATGATGGTGAAATATACAAATTCAGTAGCTAAGGAGGCCAGGCCGTATCTTCAATAAGTTTGTTATATTAAAAATAAAAATTTACAAAACGTTTTAATTTAAATTGTCTTTTGAGGGCAAGTACTTCTTCCCAGCATTGTATACAAGTGTTCTGACACTGCAGATCTGCATGGGTGTCATTTCAAGCATAAAGGTAACTTTAACATCATGAATCGATTCAATCAAATTTATACAATAAACACATAATTTATTTTCCTCCATGTCATTTTCATCAACAGATAGCAACCGTGGCAAGTCTGGCTTTACTGGAAACACTGGGTGCAAGGCAGGATCACCCTGGACAAGGGGGCAGATATTCATCACCAAGCCTCCTCCCCTTTCCCCTCAAGACATAGCCTCCAAGATTGGGGTTTGGTCATAGTAATAATAATGGTTTTAATCTTTTGTCTGGTGGACTGTATCAGGCTGAATCAGTGGCCAAAAGCTCATCTTGCGAGCCGAAAAGAGACAGAAATACGTAGGAAGTTTGAGCAACACCTTTATGTGGGTCATAGATGATCTACACTATTTAAACTGTAAGGAATTCACTTGTAACTCACCTTTCTCCACAGGTTTAATCGTCCTCCTCGCTGTATGAAGGAGCAAACATTTAAAGTCAACCATCAAAGTGTAATTCAGTCTATTTAAATGAATAAAAAGACAACGTCATGTATGAAGAAACTCGAGGAGTACGTTGTTCTTAAACTTACCAAGTCCTGCACTTTTGGTGGGTTTAATCAGCTTTGGTGCTTCTGCTGGAGATGCTGATAAAATCAGAATTAGACAAAGGTCTAACGTTATAGTATAATTAAATGTATATTCTAAATTAGATATGAAACCAGACACTGTACTAACCTCGTCTGTGTGGGATCAGGCTCAGCTTCTTTTTGGGATCCTCTCGACCTGAACCAGTCGAGACTGGTGTCAGAAATACAACAGAAGAAAAGCTTTAGAATATGAAACTAATATGGTTATACTGGATTATAGGTAAAGTGAAAAGTTTACACACACAGTCCATTTAGTACTTACCCCTCTTTCTGCGAGATGATTTAGGTTTCTGCTCCTTTGCAGGAGGCTCTGAAATGAAAAGTCATTGTTTCTTTAGTTATTTACACTGATAAAACACATTACATTACAGTATTGACATGCACTATGAGTACCTTTCTTTTCTGTGGTTTCTTTTGGCTTCTCTTTTTCTACATCTGGCTCTTTAAATATAAAACAATATAACGTAAGAATTAATCAAATAAAAATGTTGATTCTTATATAAGTAACGTTGTGTTTTGGGGGAAAAGTACCTACCTGCTTTTTGAATGGTGACCGCATGAGTTGCTATTGCAGCAAACTGAGACTCTGGTTAAAAAGATAAACACAAATATAATTATTACAGTCGATTGAAATAGATGTTATGCTAATACAGAAATAAAGTCATGAATATTTTTTTATTAGAGATTAACAATCAATGCAACAATTAACAACAAATACTGACAAAATAAAGTCAAAATTAAGCCATGCAATTTCTGGAAATATGTGTTCCTGTAGACTGTATGGCTAAAATCATGAGTAATATTATGCATTAACAACCTCCACTCTTCAGAGAAGGTTTGGAATTTGTCTGTAAATGTGTGCTCAGTCAGTAAGGTTAATCAGGGTCTGATGCACGGCACGTGCAGGAAAAGATGAAGCACGACAGACTGAGAAATGTCCAAGTAATGCCCATTCAACATGGACCATCCATCACAAAAACTTCAAGTGTGCCCTCAGACTGCTGGTGCATTAGGATTAGTGCAGAATCCATTAGCTGTGCACGTAAACAAACACACAGAAGGAAAATGCTAAAAGGCATTAGCAGAACGGAAAAAAAGAAGCAAAAAAAGTATTTTAGTAGCAGATTTAGTAATTAGTTTTAATCCAACTAATTATTCTGGCACTGGAGCAAAGATAATTGTGCACTTTAATCATTTCCTTTGTCTAAAAATATACCCAGAATGATGTTCCACATCATTAATCAGCAATGCTAGCCGGCAGTTATAATAAGGAGCATTGTGAGAAACATTAAATAAGCTAAAACCCCAAAATAATGTGTAATATTCTCACATTCGATAAAACAACTTAAATGAATGATGAAATAGAAATAAAACGGGTTGCAATGATAGAAAATGTAATAAAGCGCATTCAGAAGCATTAGCATTAATTAAATCCTCAAGCTTTTAAACCACAACCACGTGCATTAACACGGTCAAATCTGACAATCAGCGATCCGTTATAATTACACTCAGATTAACATGGATTACAATACCTCGCACAGGCGTCGGGGGCAAGGGACTATCGGTGACTATGTGATGCACTGCAAGGCAAATGGTGACTGTGATTATGTGTATTAATTCAATTAAAAGCAAGAACTCATACAAACATGTGATCAAATGAAGAACAAAAGAGTCTTAGCCTGATTTTAGGCTACCATGACCCACCACTTAGTGATTCAGCAACCGGTTCAGCATAAATCCTACAAGTCCCTCATCTGTACTGACTGAATGGTGAACGTTTCTTACTAAATATTTCCTCAACTGTTTTAAAGATAGTGGTGGAGAACGCTGTTTTACATCCTGGTCCGAATGTCCCAAATATCCAGTTAAATTAGGATCTGGTGACTGTTATGGCCAGAATCCATGATATATAGAAAAACCTTCACCTGGAGCAAATGAATGCTCCTGTGCTCCCTCGGTGCTCCCTTTGTCAGCCAAAAATGCAGTGCAGAGGACAACAACTCTTACACAAACATTCTGGCATGTACCATTACTCTTAAATGTAAAAATATTGTACATTTGGCTTCAGATTTAATTTTGTCAGTGCGCATGGTCGTCTCACCACTGAACCACACAACCTTCATTACTTTATATTAGACTGACATTTTAGTCAATTTACTGTTTTCCTTTAATTTGTCACCCATCAGTACTTTATGATGACGTCTGTGTCTGTGTAGTTTGGAATCTGTACTCACCATACCAGCCGGGCGGAGCTGGGCAGTACACCGGAGTCGGGCGACATGCAGGAACTGTCAAAGACCACAGAGGAGTTTTAATTAGCATGAAAACATGGTGCACCCAGATAAGTACCCACAAAGCTCACTTACGGTCATGAACTGGTGCCACAACATCAGCAACATCTGGAACTGAAGATAATTAACATTAAGGAGATTTTAAACCAGCCATAACACATGTACATATTTCATAGATCCCTCTGTTTCTGTATGATGTTCTCTATAAGGACAAAAGTATTGGGACAGCTCTAATTTCTGAATTAAATGTCCAATTTGACTTTAATATGATGACGTGACATCATTTGTCAGCAGAAATGGTACAAAGTCCACGTTTAAAGCAGCACTGACCATCATGCTGTTAAAAAACAGCAAACATCAAAATATTATTATTAAGCTTAAATTAATCTGTCACCCCACTCATGCATGTTATGTGTTTTTGATCTGGATTTCTGTCAGTGGATCAGTATTAATATTACTGGACTGCATAGAACACATAAAACGCCACATCTGCATTATGGTGGCCCTCAAAGGGCCGATTGTATTGAATCCTGCTGTGATTGCAGTCGCCTTTTAAATCGTTGTTTTTCTTGGAGGATAAATTCTGTGTTTGATGTCAAAATGCCAAATTGATACTGTATATTTATAATGTATATCTACATTTATATTGTTCTCCTTTACCACAGACACGGCCTCATAACACAAGAGACGTACCGGCTTCTCTTCTTGAAGCACAAACTTGTTTTCACTTTCACATCTTTCATTAAATTTCCTCCGTCTGCTTCAATTTTCTCTTCTGGTACATTTTGGGGTCATTTGTAAATATTTCTCAACATCACTTGTTGGAAAAACCGACTCAGTTAAACGCTGATGTGAAAACACTGCCATCTAGTGGCGGGATGCGGTCACTTTGCGGGTCACAAAATCGACATGCATTGTGGGATTGTGGGAGATTTATGTTTATGTACGATTTTACTGTGTATTTTAAGACAATCATACGTCTTTAAAGCTCTCATGGGCCACACAAAATGTCGTGGTGGGCCAGATTTGCCCCACGGGCCTTGAGTTTGACACATGTGGCATGGAACCTGACGTCATTATTTATAATTTTGTTTACTTTTTTTTCCCCATAATTAACGTTTTTTTGTATTTGTGGTGCAAGATTACTAATTAAAAAAATTAATAGAACACCTACATGGAAGTTAAATAAAATGTGTAGGGTTTACCTTTCTCTTTGGGCAGCTTAGCCTCCACCATTTGTTCTACTAATAAAAAAAAAAGAATCAGAATCAAATAAATAAATCAGGGTTTTTATTAAGAAGACATCATACCTTGCTTCTGTTTTGGCTCTGGCTCCTCTTTCTTTATTTCTTCTACTAAAAAAGAGAAATATTTTAAAAGTGGCGACAGTCTTTTTCATACTGATCTTACATGCGCATTGATCTGACATGTGTAGAATAATTTTTGTAAGGTTATGATTATATCTGCAGTGTTTTTATTTTATTATTTTATGTATTTATTTTTTATATTTTCATATTACACCAACAATTAAATAAGGTACTTTTAGTCAACTATAAAAAGTAAAAACTGGAAAAAATATCCTTCTCTGCTCAGGTGAGTTTTAAAAGTAATTCACAAATCATTTTGTCAGTAGAACTGATTTATACATGATTTTCTTTTAACGCCAGTATTTAGTACGGTGGCCGAGAAGTGCAAAACAAATTTACATTTCAGAAAACAAAATTACAAAAAAACTAAAACAAATTTACAACAAAAGCAAAAACAAATTTACAAGTGCTCGGGTACCCAGTGTTTGTAAATTTGTTTTGGCATATGTAATTTTGTTTTCTAAAATGTATATTTGTTTTGCACTTCCCGGCCGCACATTTCTGACGGAAAAGGCAGGGACAATAATACGGTGGCCGAGAAGTGCAAAACAAATTTACATTTCAGAAAACAAAATTACAAAAAAACCAAAACAAATTTACAACAAAAGCAAAAACAAATTTACAAGTGCTCGGGTACCCAGTGTTTGTAAATTTGTTTTGGCATATGTAAAAGTGTTTCAGCACTTGTAAATTTATTTTCGGCATATGTAATTTTGTTTTCTAAAATGTATATTTGTTTTGCACTTCCCGGCCGCACATTTCTGACGGAAAAGGCAGGGACAATAAACCGGAAGTGCGTGTTGCTTACCTGCTGTCAATCAAACTGTTTCTCAGCGATAAAGTGAACGGAGTTTGTGATGGTGACGATAAACAAGGTTTTGTCTAGTTTGTGGAAATCATTTTATCCAGTTGACCCGCTATTGTTTTTCTTGTGGAAAGTTTTGTGCAGATGTTTAGACGTGGCGTGTGCATCTCTATTTACCGTCCGCTCTTCTAAACATCTAAGGAATTCCCACAAGAACAACAAAAGCGAAATAATGAAAATAATTAACACAAAATGGACAAAACATTGTTTATTAGGGACGGAACATTTGATACCGAGGCTTTAAAACTTGTTTCACTTTTGTAACACTGGACTCAGTGTATCGGAGCTTATATTAAAGCAGCATGTGCGGGACTGATGAAGCTTTGTGCTGTGTTTTATCTCATTCACTATATAAGAGACAATCAAACCAGGGTTACCCACCGTCCTGTAACATACACAATCCTGCTTTATCTGGAGACTAAACGCCGCGTTCAGTATTGAACTGATACAGGACGCTTTGTTCCGTATTTTTATCAGTGGGAGACGGTGGGAATTATATTATACGGAGCCCCTTAGGGGTCACTAAGGAAAAAAATATATATGAAGACAAAATCCGTACCCTCGGTTTAGTAATCCGTACCCTCAGTTTAGTAAACCGTACGCACGGATTAGTAAACCGTACCCTCAGTTTAGTAAACCGTACGCACGGATTAGTAAACCGTACCCTCAGTTTAGTAAACCGTACCCTCGGTTTAGTAATCCGTACCCTCGGTTTAGTAAACCGTACGCACGGATTTGTAAACTGTACTCTTAGTTTAAAGTCCGTCCGCGGTCACGCTAACTGCGCTACAAGTTTTACTGTGCGCCTAAAACCTGTTTTACGGTAATACAGTTGCGAAGCATTGAAGAGGATAAAGCATCTTTTTGCAGCTTAATATATTAGATATAATAAACACACACACACACACACACACACACATATATATATATATATATGTGTGTGTGTGTGTGTGTGTGTGTGTGTGTGTTTGTTATATCTAATATATAGTATGTTAAGCTGCAAAAATATGCTTTATCCTCTTCAATGCTTCGCAACTATATATATATATATATATATATATATATAGGCAACAAAAGCACATAACATGGTAAAATTATGCAAATGTATAATTTTAAAATTCCATTAAAACAAGTGGAATTCTTACAGACCAATTTGAAAGGTCTAAAATAAGCAAATCAAATTATTATCAAAGTACTCCACTTTTTTCTTTAAGAGCATTAACTCTTTTATTAATGGAATACATTTCATACATCTTTACTGTAGTAATCTGGGGTGATGGGATAGCAAACTTATTAAAAAGTCAAATCAATAACAATAAATAAACAATAAATAAATCAATAAATAACACTAGTACTCATCTTGTGATTTTGAGACTATTTTACCCTAGGAATTTAGAATAATAGGATTGCAAACCAACGTAAAGTAAAATGCAAATCAAATTATTATCAAATCGCCCCATCAGACTCTTAAAGAATACTTCTACTTCTACTTACTGACTTTATGAGTCTCAGACATTTATACTGTACATTTCACTTTACGTTGGTTTGCAATCCTATTATTCTAAATTCCTAAGGTAAAATAGTCTCAAATCACAAGATGAGTACTCGTGTTATTTATGATTGTGGGGTGGCATTTGATAAGATTTTGATTTGACTTTTTAATAAGTTTGCTATCCCATCACCCCAGCTGTAAAAAGATGCTTTATTCTCTTCAATGCATCGCAACTGTATTACCGTAAAACGGGGTGTGGGCGCACAATAAAACTTGTAGCGCAGACAATCCGTGCGTACGGTTTACTAAACCGAGGGTACGGATTACTAAACCGAGGGTACGGTTTACTAATCCGTGCGTACGGTTTACTAAACTGAGGGTACGGTTTACTAATCCGTGCGTACGGTTTACTAAACTGAGGGTACGGTTTACTAATCCGTGCGTACGGTTTACTAATCCGTGCGTACGGTTTACTAAACTGAGGGTACGGTTTACTAAACCGAGGGTACGGATTTCGTCTTCACATATTTTTTTTCCTTAGTGACCCCTAAGGGGCTCCGTAATATTAAGTAGTATTCACTTTTATTCTTAGTAACGGTGTGTGTGTGCTGGTTATAGCAGCAGGGGGGACCTTACACAGTCATGAGAACAAAGGTTTTATTTATGGTGTTTAAAATTTATTATTTTCATTCTTTATAATAAGTCAGAACCATATTTTAGGCAAAACAACGCACTCCGCCCACTGTGCTACACATACAGCGGTGTATTAAACAGGTTATGTCACGTTACTAAGAATAAAAGTGAACACTACTTAATATAATGAATTAAGCAGCAGTTTCCTTCTGTTTCATACACCACACCGTCTCCCACTGATAAAAATACGGAACAAAGCGTCCTGTATCAGTTCAATACTGAACGCGGCGTTTAGTCTCCAGATAAAGAAGGATTGTGATGTTACAGGACGGTGGGTAACCCTGGTTTGATTGTCTCTTATATAGTGAGTGTGATAAAACACAGCACCAAAGCTTCATCAGTCCCGCACATGCTGCTTTAATATAAGCTCCGATACACTGAGTCCAGTGTTACAAAAGTGAAACAAGCTTTAAAGCCTCGGTATCAAATGTTCCGTCCCTAATAAACAATGTTTTGTCCATTTTGTGTTAATTATTTTCATTATTTCGCTTTTGTTGTTCTTGTGGGAATTCCTTAGATGTTTAGAAGAGCGGACGGTAAATAGAGATGCACACGCCACGTCTAAACATCTGCACAAAACTTTCCACAAGAAAAACAATAGCGGGTCAACTGGATAAAATGATTTCCACAAACTAGACAAAACCTTGTTTATCGTCACCATCACAAACTCCGTTCACTTTATCGCTGAGAAACAGTTTGATTGACAGCAGGTAAGCAACACGCACTTCCGGTTTATTGTCCCTGCCTTTTCCGTCAGAAATGTGCGGCCGGGAAGTGCAAAACAAATATACATTTTAGAAAACAAAATTACATATGCCGAAAATAAATTTACAAGTGCTGAAACACTTTTACATATGCCAAAACAAATTTACAAACACTGGGTACCCGAGCACTTGTAAATTTGTTTTTGCTTTTGTTGTAAATTTGTTTTAGTTTTTTTGTAATTTTGTTTTCTGAAATGTAAATTTGTTTTGCACTTCTCGTCTTCCACCGTAATTTAGAGCTTGTAGTCGTGAGGTTTTAGAATCCTGGAGTTGGATGGCACCAACACTACCTGCTTTACCATCATGCTGCCATTGCAGTTATTCAATAGAATAGATAGAATGCCTTTATTTGTCATATATACATATACAGATGTACAGTACAACGAAATTCTTCAGATCAGAGCGCAGGGTACAGAGCCCCTGGAGCAGAGAGGGTTAAGGGCCTTGCTCAAGGGCCCAACAGTAGCTTCATGGCAGAGTTGGGATTCGAACTCTCAACCTTTTTAGTTTAGAGCCCAAAGCCCTACCCACTAGGCTACCACTGTCCCAGTGTAAAGCGTTAGATTTGATTGATTCGTTTTTACAAAGAGAAGCTAATCCTCCAGCCTGGTGAGATGTTACTGAATTCTGAATTCTCCACTAGATGGCAGTTTTAAGCTGAGGATCATGGATCGTCTCCTCAGAAGGTGACATTTGGATTCCATCAGTGTACAAAGGCCTTCAAATACATTCATTCGTTTGTTTTTACTCTTTTATTAATCCTGGTTAAGTTTGAGTGCATCTGGTATCACAGGAATGGAATCACAGGGCACAGGGCTCTGTTTTATTATTATTATATTTTAATTATTATTATTTCTCCTGCAAATGGGTTCATTTTCTGTTCTCTCAGTAGTGGGGTTACACTCACCACCTCATGGCACAAAACACAGTGGTTAAACATTTCATTAGTTGATTTAGATTAAAATCAAATACCTTGTTCCTCTTTTGGTTCAGGTTCTTGTGTTGTAGGTAGTACCGGTTGTTGTGGCTGCATACACACACAGGTCGTAGATTCTGGATGCAAACAAAATACAATACATTGATTGATAAGCTATCTACAGTATAAATAGCAATGTTTCCTTAAATATATTGATATAAATGCTGTTATGAATTGTTTTAATTTTATTAAAAGCCAGTGTGTTATTATAATTTATAAATCAAAATGAAATGAATGAAACAAAGTTTTGTCCCAGTGAAAATGCGACAGCTTTATTACAGGTTTGTCACAACTGTGATTGAATAGCACACAGCAAAAAATGGTTGGATTATTAGAGCCAGAAGGATTGATGAGCATGAATTAGATAACAGGAGAGGAATGGGTCATTTCATTATTCCAGGGAAATTTAGTAATGTTAAATAGCAGCATGAGTCTATTTATCTTTGTGAAAGTAATTTCATTTGAGATGTTTTCAAGCTTTCAGAGATATAATGAATATAGACTGAAAAAAATCTCTATATAGATTATATAGATATATATTATATAGATATAGATTATATATACTCTATATATCCCTTCGTTGAGAAATTTGTACCCTTAAACTCAGCGTGTTCAGTTTGTTTTTAAAAATTAATTTATTTAAGTTCAAATGAACAATGAACAGTCGCTTTGTTCAGCGCTCGGCTTGAGTGGTAAAACCTCATCAAAGTGTGAATATGAGACGAAACTGCATTCATGTGGAATAACCATCAGATCCAATCTGAAAGCTGCACATATATCTGTGTTTATCTGGATTTTTCTCACTGTTACACTTTTAAACTTGTGTTACAGCTCGAGCTTCTGAGAAATTGTAAAAATCAGCTTTTTATTTCAGTGCTTTTATATTATATTTGTGTTATTTTCAGTATATAAGTGTCAAAAACAACCCCATTATTTTTAAATTTGCATAAAATATATGCAGTTCTACAGGACCATGAACTCATTAATTTGTTTCCCAAACATCCTTATGGGAAGAAATACTTTGAAACTCAAATTGACGTTGAGTTTCAAGGTACCGCTGTATACAATTCCTCTTTTCTCACTTGTTATCTTTAAACGAGTCACACTTACGTTAAAGCTGTAAACGTACCTTGTTTTTCAGCATCTTCTTCATCTTTTTTCTCTTTTTTCTTAATCAATTCGGCTGGTTGTGGCTTTTCTGAAAAATAAAATAAACAAGCTAAAACTTTTGTATTTTTTATATCTATGAAAAAATTATATCAATTTGTATTTACTGTTCAAAAGTTGATTCTTTAGGTTCTTTTAAACAGCTTACCAGTTTCTGGAGGAGCAGCTCTAACGACTGGTGCTTCGTCTCTGGTTTCCTGTTCAGGCTCCGGTTTTAAAGCTTCTTCCTCCAGCTCGTCCTCTTTGTCCTGAATTTGGTCTTTGTCTTCTTGGTCATCGATTAAAGCAGCTGCATCAACAAGTGTCTCTTCTGTGTCGATGTCTGATTTTAGGTCTTCTTTATCCTCCTCATCTTTTTCTTCAGTTACTTCAGCAGTTTTTTCATCTTCTGTGATTTCAGCCTCTTGTTTTTCATCAGCGCCTGTTAAAACAACAATTTCCTCTTCACTATCATTAATACTGGATATAAAAGCTGGAGATTTGGTTATATTGGGGCAAACACCATGTAGCAGCATAGTGTTAATCGACTTTAGTCATTGGATCATGGGAAAATGGGAAGTATATGTGAAGCAGTTAGTATTTGTAAAAGTGGAAACTAACATTCATAATAACGTCCAACAAAAGATGTTGTCACATTGTTTTTTCAGGCTGGTCTTAACCAGGTTTTGTGGGAGACCAGTCAGCTAAACACTTCTCTACACATATTACCCCATAACTGGCTTCAGATACCCTTAATGTTCTGGTTTTCAAATTAGCCAAATTGGATGGATGGTAGGATGAAGAAAGGTCCAGATACTACACATTTTAATAATGTTAGTACTTTACTGCAAAGCTGTTGTTGGCAGTTACAGCTTTGAGGCGTCTATGGTAAGAACTGGGCTGTTTTTTTTTATTCTGTAAGGTCTCTCTCAAAGACTCACAATTTTAATTCTTCATAAATATTCAATGGAATTCAAGTTTGGATATTTTAAGCTCATTTAACTTCATTTTTCTTCACTTCAAGTTATTTTAGTTTTATGTCTAACACGCAGAATTGGTTAATCTACTTAGTTCTTTATTATAGGTGCTACCTCACTTTCTATAAACTTTCTGAGCTATTTTATCACCCAACATGTTCCTTTTACCCGTTGTTCTGATTAGACTAAAGTCTAGTTCTACCTTTCTACACTCTTCTTCTGTTCACGGCCGTGACAACGTTCTCATTATTAACCTAAGAGACCCGTACGAATGTGCCTCAGCTGGCTCGGGATCTTTATTTTACTGTTAAGATCTAGAACTAGAGTTCAAAACTCAGTGATGCTATCGACTGGACAGGCGTCTATACAGACAGGGGTATGGCCAAAGTCCTGTGATTTGCTAATTGCATGTAAACTGAATCTGTGGCATCTTTACCTTCTTCAGATGGAGCAACCTCGGCACCCACTGGACTGGCATCTGTATCGATGGCTGGTTTGTCTTCAGCAGTCTCATCACCCTCTGGTTCCTCATCAGCAGTTTCGACTACATCCTGCTTATCGAGAACATCAAGAGGTGCTACAGTCACCACGTCTTCCTCTTCATCCTCATCTTCTTCAGAAACGTCTTCAGCTTCTTTTTTCTCTTCATCTAGTTTAGCAACCTCATCCTCTTCAGCATCTACCTCAACTGCTGCTGGCTTCTCCTCTTCTTCATCATCTTCATCTTCAGCTTTATCTTTTGCTTCTTCTTCTTCTTTATCTTCCTCTTCTTCTTTTTCCTTTTCTTCTTCTATGTCTTCTTCTTCAGCTTTTGCTTTTTTCACTTCTTCATCTTCAGCTTCTTCATCTTCTTCTTCCTCTTTACCTGCCTCTTTTTCTGCCTTTGGTTTTTCTTCTACTACTGGGCCTTCATCCTCCTCCTCTTCCTCCTTCATCTTCTTTTCAGCCTTTTCTTTCTTTTGCTTTTTTCCTATCTTTTCATCTACAGGTTTGTCTTTTGCTTTCTCCTCCTCTTCCTTGGCCACTGCCTCTCTTTGTTTCTTGGTCTCTTTTTCTTTCTTAGCTGCAGGCTTTTCCTTTGCTTCCTTTTCTTTCTCCTCTTTCTCTTTCTTTGTCTCTTCTGCCGCCTGCTTCTCTTTCTTCTCCTTCTTCTTTCCAGCTTCAGGCTTTTCCTTTGCTTCCTTCTTTTCTTTCTCAATATCTTCCTCTTCCTCTTTCTTTCTCTTTTTCTGTTCTTTTGGTTCTTTTTCTTTCTTTTTTGAGATGGCCAGCTCTTCCTCCTCCTCCTCTACCTTTAGTTTTTCCTTTTTCTTTGCCCCTTCCTTCATCTTCTTTGCTTCTGTTTCTTTTTTCTTTTTCATTACAGATTTAGCTTTTGCCTCCTCCTCCTCCTCCTCGTCATCATCATCCTCCTCATCTTCATCCTCTACCTCCTCATAAAAATCTTCCTCTGCTTCTTCTTCCTTTTTAGCGTGATCCTCCTCGTCATCGTCTTCTTCCTCATCAAGTTGCGGCTCCTCTTCCTCTCTCTGAATGATCTCCTTGGCCTTTAGTTTTGAAACTGAGAAAAACAAACACTAGTTAATTAGAGTCTAAATGTCTACAGTGATGATGTTATGAAAATAACCATGACACACACGTCAGAGCCAGCAGGAATCATCCACTGGGACGTTTAACCCTCGGTTGTTTTGTTTACTCAGTTTGTAAGTTACCTAAGTAGTATAAAGTACTAAAATTAAAGCGGCTATTGTAAGTATTTTTAATCTTTAAGAATTTTTATAATCTTTGTTTAAACCACATTTACCAAAGGAGGCAGTAATTCTACATATTTTCTATAATATTGATATATTTATATTTATACTTACATGTATATATTGGTTATAAACTATACTACAGCTTCTATTATTGATATAGTGATATTTTATTACCCATATTAGATATCTTTTATATTTTGTTATATTTTAATATTTTTTATACTTATATGTTTGTATATCTTGTTTATACTACTGCTGCTATTAATATTAGTGCTACACCCTATCTATGTTAATTTTTTTCTCCCAATTTAGTGTAGTCAATTCGTCTTTCGCTGCTGGAGGTTCCCCAATATTTGCCCTCCCTGCAGGCACTGCCAATTATGACCACTGGTTGGCGCCCAGCCGACCGGTGGCAATGCCGTGTTTTGAACAGAGGAATGGTGCCTATATTTTTTATTTCTATATTTACACTTATATATTTGTATATCTTGTTTATACTACTGCTGCTATTAATATTGTTAATGCATTATACATTTGTGTCTGTCTGTCTGTCTGTCTGTCTGTCTGTCTGTCTGTCTGTCTGTCTGTCTTCTGTAAGGCTTATCATATATTGTTCTGGATTTCTATTATTTTCATTATTCCATGTATATGAGGACCAGTATGAAACAGACTATATGACTATATGCTGATTTACAGTAATGAAAACCCCTCATAGCACATTCTCATTATGAAATAGTGAATTCTAATCTAAAATGTAAATGATGTTCTGCTGGCATGACATTAAAGTTCACGCTGGCAGAGGCGGGAGTGTATGAAATGTTTTATGATGTTCCCTCGAGGTTAAATGTGATTAAGAACACAAATGAACGGATGGTTTCATTAAATAAAAATACCTACACAGTACAAAAGGGTGGATTATTTTATATTCACAGACGTTCCCGTTTTCATTGTGTCTGATAAATTAGCGGAAACTGAAGGTTTTTTTTTAAAGATGTTCGTCTTCGCAGCTGGATCACAAGCACAATGATTTTAATGATCGTCTTATAAAGCCGTTAATGGATAATAGAATGACATGCTCATTGCTTTAATGCTAATTACGTTCTTACTGAAATGCTAATAAGGTTCGTGCATTTTACTGTCATAAGAAAAAAACGTTTTTCTGTAAAGCCTCGTTTTATAAAAAAGCCAACAGGCCATTCAGACGCTGCCTGTTCACTGGTTACGCATAATAAAAGCTTTTGTTATGAAAGCAGGCGTGATTTAGTCGGTACACACTTGAGTAAAATGTCATGAGTTTATTAATACACACACACACACACACACACACACACACACACACACACACACGCTTAACATGGTTTGAATAGTGAGATTGTATGTCATTGTTTTGATCACAAACCTTTTTTCCTTGCTGGTAAAAATTCTCCTGTAAGAAAGACAGAAAGAGTGAAATGAGAAATATCATCAGAGTGAACCAATTCATTTGGAAATACACCGATCAGCCATAACAATAAAACCTGTTCTGTTGGAACACTTAATTAAATGCAGTAAGTAAAAAATTGGGGGTGATCGTTTTTATTTATTATTTAGTTCACTTTCTAAAATGTACCATTTTTTTTGCCAGCAAAACAGTCTTAGTGCTTTAAATCACCACCAAAGCGCTTAACAGTGGGTACAGTTTTATTCGGGTTAAATGCTTTCTCCCTCCAAATATTAAAAAAAAAAAAAAATGTGTCCCTTTTTCTCTCCCTTTAGCGTGTCCAATTGCCCAATTGCATCATGCTTCCTCTCTGCCTATGCTGATCCCTGCTCTGACTGAGGAGATCGAAGCTAGCCCACGCCCCCTCCGACACTTGGGCAGCATGCCGTATGCATCTTATTACCCACACTTGACGAGTGTTGTTCCACCTAGCGTTGTGTACGGAGAGACACACCCTAAGAGCACTCTTTCTTCATCTCTGTGTAGGCGCTGCTAATCAGCCAGCAGAGGTCGTAATTGCACCAGTCTGACAGAGAGAGACCCCATCCGGTTTAATCCCGCTCATATGAACAACAGGCCAATCGTTGTTCATGTAGCCGCTCAGCCTCAGCCGGCAAGGCAGAGCTGAGATTCGATACGATGTATTCGAGATCCCAGCTCTGGTTGCAGCGTGTGCCACCTGAGGCCCCCTCCAAATATTTTGTCATTTTGAATAAATTATAAATAATCTTTGTTTAATCTGACCAACTACGTTTCCAACTACGTTTCCTTTAGGAGGCCAATTTTTGTCAGTGTAATCAGCGACAAATTTTAGCAAAGCTTCAAGATGTGATATTGAAACAAGAGCTCATAGCAAACCAGTTTCTAAATATTTTACATAAACTGGTAAATGACCTCGGACTTCAATTTTTTTTTCATTGATTCCATATCACTGGGTAAATGAGTGCAATTTGTGGAGGCTAATTACCCTCGTCCATAGGCATGAGCTCCCAGATGCATGACTAACATTTTCCTATCCTACAGCCAGCACTGGACTGGACTGAAATGTCTTCGCAAATCTTTTGGCCAGCATGGCTGACCTGTGGGGGAACTCCCTACATATTTATCCATAGGCCCTTGCTGTAGGCCCATATCAGCTGTCCTTCCTGTAGCTTTTACTTTTTATTGAATGGATAAAGGTTAATAGAGGATTCAAGAATCTGCTCCCAGTTTCAGCCACCGATGGTTTATAGAGTAATCAACACTCAGAATCACAACCTCTGGACAACAGTGCAAGGGTTTTCTGTGACAGAAGATGGATTGGCTACTTTAAATTGCCCCTAGGTGTGAACCAGTGAGAGTGCCCTGTCCAGGCTCATATTTCTGCATTGTTCGCAGCTTTTAAATAACTAGCTACCCTCAACAGGATGAAGTGGTGACTGAGGGTGAACAATTAAGTCTCAACATGTTTACAGGTTGTTCTGATAATGATTCCACTACTTAACAACACATAGAAACGATCAGCATCAGGACCGGTTTCAGTTTGGGCCGCTCCTTTAAGTGTGTGGTGACTGTAAGATGATGCATTTTACCAAGCTCTTGACCACCAACCTTTTTTCTTCACTGCTGGCCATTCTCCTGCAGAAACATGAGGGACGTGATGTTAGAACTGAGCATTACTGATGAAAGGAGCAGTAAATAATGACTGTGGATCAGAGAGGCAAACAACTCGTCTCTAATGAACGGTAAATTATTCCTGCCGCCTCCAATCTTTGAACAGCGGGAGAGCGTAAACACACACACACACACACACACACACACACACACACACACACACAGTCAACATTATAATCCATTAAATGAAATTCAATGACTTGCATTATGATGCATTTCGGCAAGAAAAACCTGTGAAATCTTTATAATGATCTGGATTTCATTGTTCTGGATCTTTATCCATGTATTAATCAGTCCTTCATTTATTTTACTACTGTAGGCTGGTGAGGATCACGGTGGGTCGGGAGCAGGACGATAAGAGGTCTTATTAACTGGAACTTTAGGGTTTTGGAGAATTTAAGAAGCCCTGAGGTGTGGTTAACTTATTCCAGCCTTGACCATAAATAATAAATAAATCTGTTCAATGAAAAGCACAAGTCTCTGTGTTATTAATGTAGCCTGACTATGTCTATCTGTTACTATGAATATACCACACTTTATAAGTATTTAATGCAGAAATCCAGGTAATTCCAAAGGGTTCACAAAGTAGTTTTACTGCCACTGTATTTGATTTGACAAACAAAACATCACTCAATACCAGTGTGTTTAATGTGTGGTTATATATTAGTATTATCGTTATATCGAGGTTTAAGATGATGAGTCTGAGATCTGTTTAATTAATAAAGTGCAGCATTTACTGTTGGTTCACTATGGTACTTCTGCTGGACGGCATGTATTGTTATTGTTGTTGTAGTAGTAAATAACTTGGCTTTGCTTTGAGAGGAGATTTGTCTTGTGCTCTCAGTGGTTATTGTATTGTGTTCATGTGTTAGAAATGCAGATATTTAATAAACAAACAAAATTGCAAATAAATTGGGACAGTAGTAAATATAGAAATAAATGTGCAATTTTTGACCTGTGTTTTACTGAAATTTGATTGCTGCAACATCTGTTAAGGGATGTTGGACCCAAGAGCAGAGCTCCTCGTTTGTTTGTTTGTTTGTTTATTAGGAATTTAACGTCATGTTTTACACTTTGGTTACATTCATGACAGGAACGGTAGTTACTCATTACACAAGATTCATCAGTTCACACAAGGTTATATCGAACACAGTAATGGACCATTTTGTATCTCCAATTCACCTCACTTGCACGGCTTTGGACTGTGGGAGGAAACCGGAGCACCCGGAGGAAACCAACACAGACACGGGGAGAACATGCAAACTCCACACAGAAAGGACCCAGACCGCTCCACCTGGGGATCGAACCCAGGGCCTTCTTGCTGTGAGGCGACAGTGCTACCCACAGGTGAACTGATATAACAGAGAAAACAAGGTATGAGGTGTGGAGATGAATAGACTGTGTTTGTGTGCCTTCACTGTTGTGCTGAGTGCTTGAGGCTGGATTCGAACCAGCAACTCACTGAGCCACGGAACAGTGCTGTACCACTGCTTTACCACTGCTATACAGGGGACGTGGACAAACTGGTGACACTCCAAAAAGCACTCCAAAAGGTGGCAGTAAAAAAGGTGGGAACGGCAAACAAAGGAGACGCTGATAATGGCGTACTCAAGCAAAGGGAGACAATAATAATCAGATAAAGTCTAACACAAAAACTAACATCAGCCTTTAACTAAAATGTTCACTCAGAAATGAATAAACTTAAAGACAATGAGCTGAACCCTTTAAGTCCCTCTCACTGTTTTTACCCAGAGTCTCTTTGAGTTCAGACCTCAGTTAAGCTATCTGCTGGGGTTTGTAACCTTTGATATATAGTTTTTCTTTTCTTTCTTTTTTTCCCTCTTTGTTTCAGCTTGTGTTCTTGTCTCTCTTTTCTTTGACTTGTTTGTTTTTTTTTTTTTCTTATTTCTTTTCTTCCTTTTCGCTACATACCATACCGTCTGCCCCTCTACAGAGGTGCAGCACTGAGCCATGGTTTGCGTGAGTTTTATGCAGAGCCCTGCAGGTGTATCTGATCAGCAGTAATCAGTGCTGGGGCTTCTGCGGGTGACCGGCGGTGTGGACCGACCCCCTACAACATCATCCCAAATAAGTTGGATCAGGGGCGTGTTTACAGCTGTGTTACCTTACTGTACCTTACCCTATTACATTTACATTTTCAGCATTTAGCAGACGCTTTTATCCAAAGTGACTTACATTATACAGTCTAAGCAATTGAGGGTTAAGGGCCTTGCTCAAGGGCCCAACATTGGCAACCTGGCAGATGTGAGGCTTGAACCAGCGACCTTCTGATTACTAGTCCAGTACCTTAACCGCTAAGCTACAAATGTCCATTATTATTTTGCATTTTCAGTATTTAACGGATGCTTTTCTCCAAAGTGACTTACAGTACTGTGACAGTATACACAGCAAGAAATTCAAGGTTCAGGGCCTTGCTCAAGGGCCCAACAGTGGTAACCTGGCAGATGTGAGGTTTGAACCAGCGACCTTCTGATTACTAGTCCTGTACCTTAACCGCTGAGCTACCACTGCCCCATACTTATACTGCCCCTGTCATAACTTTATGGAATGTGTTGCAGAAACGAGGTGAGCTCATAATATTTACAAACGAGGTGGAGTTGATAAGGTAAAAGAATAAATATAACTGCTTTGGTCATGTGTTTTATATTTTCTGTGTGAGGTTGTGCGTTTGCTTTAATATTTTACCACCCTGATCCCACAGAGTCACATTCATGTCTCTCATGTTCGGCTCCTGTTTATTCAGGTTTATTCAGCTCTCTTTGTCTATAAAGACCAAAACATTGTTGCTTAATGTTTAAAGTAAATGGCCTCTATGTTACCTCAGTTTTACAATGTATTGAAACAGGAACCTACGTATGGCCAATAAGAACATCTTCAGCTGGTAAATCTAAATAAGTAATTATTAATTGAAATAGTTTAGGGGGCAGCAAATATTTGTGGGTTTGCTGACTATGTTCTGAAAATGTGTTTGATGTAAAATATTCTACGAATAAATGTACATTAATTAAAGTCAAATGTATTTAATATTTTCTGTGTGAGTGTGGGATAATTGACCATAAAGCCAATGGAGTTACATTCACAATCTATTAGTGTTGCTCATGTTCCCACAGCTTCTGATCCATGACCTGCTTTTTTAGATTACATGTGACCATTATCCAATAATTTTCCTGTTAGCACAGGGTGGGTTTTCTCTCTAGCCTTGGCAGGGAACCAGTGTACTTTTTCAATAAGTGTGGTCAAAGTAGAACTATGTTTATAGACATCAGTAAGGAGGATCAGTAATTTTCTGGCAGTTTTATGGTAGTTTGTACATTATATTTAAACATATGGACACGTTTCTAAGTTTCTAAGTTTCTAAGTTAAGTTTTTCTTCCTGACAAGGCACTTGTCAAGGCCACTCTTTGATAGATGTGTGCACTCAAACTAGTCCTTTTTATATGTGTATTAAAAGCCACAAGCTGTAGTCAATCATAATCGCTAGGGAGGAATTTACAGGACATGGCTCTGAGATCGTGGCTCACCACTTGTTCAACCAATGTTCAAAAAGGACATTTCTTAATGCATGAGCGCAAATAATTTAGGTTTTTCACCATCAACCAGACACAATACTGAGAAAATATTCAGGATATCCAGAAAAAAATCTTATACTGTATATCTAAAATAAAATATAAAAATCTTTTATTATTATTATTATTATTATTAATAAACTAAATCTAAACATGATCATATTTAGTAAACCATGGTGATCTGAGGTGAGATTTTAATACCTCCTCTCTACACCAGGATCATCACCGATCTCGCTCATACTTTATAAGCTTCATTAATAGAGATGATAAATTATTGGCCCTTGTAATCAAATAGTTCATTTTTCAAATCAAGGATTTTCATGGAGGCACAGAGAGCGCTCGAGCAGAATCAAAATCTAAATGAACAGCACCTGTTGTTCCTCCTGTGAGAGATTTATAACTCTAATCTGCTTTTGTGCCCTCTATGCAAATGTTGTATAATAATATTTAAGAAAATGCAGCAGCTGTGCTTTACCATGGAAGTATTAATGTGTTTGCATTTGAAACCAAGCTGCTTCTGGTGTGAAAATAATAATAGTGATAAGGTTCCTGAGGTCCTGGTTCAATCCTGGCTTCCGGTCGCTTTCTGTCAGGGTTTCCTCCAGGTACTCTGGTTTCCCCTTTCCTCCTATAATCTTGCAGCATTTACTGGCTGAACCAAGTTGCCACAAATTCTGATTTTTGTGTAAAAGTTGCTGTTTGTGGTTTCCCCTTTTTGTGGCTGTTCTTTTTGAACCTTTCCATTGAGGGGGAACAAAACAGTGCACCCTAAAAGTGCCGGTCCCAAACCCAGATAAATGGGTTAAGGTACTGGACTAGTAATCAGAGGGTCGCTGGTTCAAGCCACAACACTGCCAGGTCGCTGCTGTTGGGCCCTTGAGCAAGGCCCTTACGCTTCAATTGCTCAGATTGTATACTGTAACTGTAACTGTAAGTTGCTTTGTATAAAAGTGTCTCCTAAATGCCAAAAATGTGAATCATCATGGTAATCATCACTTTTTTGGACTCTGATGTGTGTTTGCGGGAATTTGTGTCCATTTAGTCAGGCAGAGATGTTGGACAAAAGGCCTGGACTGCTGATTCTAAATTCTAATTCATTTTAGATCTGGTGCGATCAGGGGTGTTAAGATCAGTGGTGGTGAGATCAGAGGTGGTGAGATCAAAGCTCTGGACAGGCCACTGAAGTTCCTTCACACCAAACAAAGCATGTATTTATTCCGGATCTCACTTTGTGCACAGGGACGGGTCGGTCAAGCTGGACCTGGAAAAGTCCTTTACCAAACTTTTTCACTGAGCTGAAAGCTTAAGATATATTTAATTTAATGTATTTCATTCACCTGTTAGTGATGGGTGCGTCAGAAACACCTGAACTTAAAAATTAGGAGGTGCATCCACATACTTTTGGTTATAAAGTGTGTGTGTTACTACATAATAATTTCTCATTCAGTTTTACTGACCATTTTATCCAAGTAAGGTCATTTATTCTCAGTACTCTCTCCATGTTTGTTCTCAATGCACTCTTGTCATTTGTTCTCAAAACCCCCATTTAATTTATTCAGATCATCATATACCGATATATTTTTTATATTTTTAATAGAATTATGTCTGTAAAACCCACACCTGTTTTCTGATTCTTTCAGCTCTGTCAGACTGGATGGTGAGTTTATGTGAACTTGCATCTTCAGGTTTATCCACAGATGTTTAATGAGGTTAATGAGATAATGAATCTACACTTGTGAGACTTGTTAGTAAATTTGCTGAGCGTGGGCATCTGGTACTGTAGTATAAAGTTAAGTGTGTTTTTCTAATAGTGAGTTATTCATGTTGTTTTCACATTTTCCACCTGACCCTACAATCAACATATTTTAATTAGACAAGAGATAATTTTTTTATAAACAAATGTTTGCTAATAATAATGATCTTTTAAAGACGTTACATTTATGTTTAATGATTAAGTGTCTCATCTGCAATTTTCAAATAGACACTTGTGATATTTAAATTGGGAATTGATTTCAGATACACATCGTGAGTTATTAAAGCTGTCTGAAATTGCTCTTGTAACGTGGCTCAGGCAGAGGGGGCACGGAGGCGCCTTGTTAGCATTAATTCGCATCTATGTATCATGATTTTCTCTTTCATAGATTAGCCAGTTTCCTCTGTCTAGTAAAACAGCTTTTCTCTGGAACCGTGATACCGGGCTTTGTCCAGTCAACTTTTTGGCTAGTGTGCAATTTTCCGGTGTCACAGGATTTTTAAGCCTCACAACAGAAGTGCCTGTTTTCTTCTGGCCCATCTGTTTTCTTCTGATGCCATCCTGCCAATATCCTTATTTTTAAAACCATAACATGTTCACACTAATAGAATATGATGTGGTTAAGAGGTTGAAGATCTTTAAATGTTATCTGTATGCTACTCATGTCATCTATATGTGATCTTTAATTTTCTGGACATGCTGTTATATAAAAATAATTCTCGTTCCTGCTTACAGGTCTGTAACGTTTGTAACTCATTTCCAGAGTAAACCAGGTAATAACTTGTGTATGAAAATATATTGTTACATGCATAAGTGAGGAAGTGACTGAGAAGGAAACAATATCAGTTGTTTGGCTCGATTTTATTTTTCATTTCGCAGAATCACAGATGTGGTAAACAGCACAGGTTTTCACACTGGCAGGTACAGAGAGCCTCATTGTCCTGTCTTACATGTCTTCTCTGATGCGTAAAGCTGGAAAAACAGTGTCCCATTCTGTATTATTAATTCCGTTACTCAGATACCCTTATAAGACAACCAGAAAGCAGTACATGTATGTCATGTTTTATTATTAATTCATATTTATTTATTATTAAGTCATTCACTGCAGTGGCTCATATGTAGTGTGTTAGTGTGTGCTGTTTGCTCATAAAAGAAAAAATGTAACAGATGGTTTTGACCAGAATCCTAATTGTTTTATATATATATAGTGGGCAGCAGCCGTATGCATTTTTTCCCCTGCACATTGACGAGTGCAATGCAGGTCAGCAGTGTGTATGGAGAGACACACCCTGACATCACACTTTCCTCCTCTCTGTGCAGATGCCATCAATCAGCCAGCAGAGGTCATAATTGCATTAGTAATGAGAGAGTCCCTGTCCGGCTTTAATATCCCACCCCTATCTGAACAACAGGCCAATCGTTGTTCACGTGGCTGCTCATCCCAGCCGGCAGGCAGAGCCGAGACTCAATACGATGTATTCGAGATCCCAGCTCTGGTGTTCCAGCGTGTGTTTAACCTCTCAATCATGAACACTGAGGATCTGCTTCTGTGCATTTTGCTAATTGTGAGAACTTGTGAGAAGAGTCAGTTGAATTATTAGTTGGTGCTCCCTTTGTTATTAACATTAGTTTTATACCTCTATAACAAGTTAAAAAAGTAACACCTCAGGCATTAACCTTATATTGCTTATAGGCTATTTAGAGAAAGTGTAAAAATATTGTCCATTTTATTTTGGCCACACTTATTCTAACTCTGTCTGTCATGCCTCTCTAATCCGGCACCAGATTTAGCCAGAGGCCGGACCGATCTGATTTCAGCGTGCCGGCTATCTGATGTTTGCTGGATGAGTGAGTTCTGCCAGGCCGGCCGCTTGGATATGATACGAGCCTCCTAATCTCAGTGTGAATGTCATTTCCCCTGAAATGTGCCGCTTCCCCCAGCAGTGCAAGAATGACCACCAATGCTACTGACGTACACTGATCAGCCAAAACATTAAAACCACCTCCTTGTTTCTACACTTACTGTCCATTTTATCAGCTCCACTTACCATATAGAAGCACTTTGTAGTTCTACAACTACTGACTGTAGTCCATCTGTTTCTCTACATACTTATTTAACCTGCTTTCACCCTGTTCTTCAATGGTCAGGACCCCCACAGAGCAGGTATTATTTAGGTGGTGGATGATTTTCAGCACTGCAGTGACACTGACATGGTGGTGGTGTGTTAGTGTGTGTTGTGCTGGTATGAATGGATCAGACACAGCAGCGCTGCTGGAGTTTTTAAAACACCGTGTCCACTCACTGTCCACTCTATTAGACACTCCTAACTATTTGGTTCACCTTGTAGATGTAAAGTCAGAGACGATCGCTCATCTATTGCTGCTGTTTGAGTCGGTCATCTTTTAGGCCATCATCAGTGGTCAGAGGACGCTGCCCACGGGGCGCTGTTGGCTGGGTGTTTTTGGTTGGTGGACTGTTCTCAGTCCAACAGTGACAGTGAGGTGTTTAAAAACTCCATCAGCATTGCTGTGTCTGATCCACTCATAACAGCACAACACACACTAACACACCACCACCATGTCAGTGTCACTGCAGTGCTGAGAATGATCCACCACCTAAATAATACCTGCTCTGTAGTGGTCCTGTGGGGGTCCTGACCATTAAAGAACAGGGTGAAAGCAGGTTAAAAAGTATGTAGAGAAACAAATGGACTACGGTCAGTAATTGTTAAACTACAAAGTGCTTCTATATGGTAAGTGGAGCTGATAAAATGGACAGTAAGTGTAGAAACAAGAAGGTGCTCATATTGTTATGCCTGATTGGTGTATACTGACGTATAAAAAGCTCTATGAGAACCCAGGACTCATCGAATCAAACGCACGTGTCAGTCTGGTTATGTGGAAGAACGTGAACCTTTACGTGATATATACCTTCTTCTATCTCCTCCTCGGGTGCTAACAAATTAGATACAAAGCTCAGGATGCCGTTCATCCAGCCGGGCGAATCATCCATGGCTCCCTTAGCTGTCCTCTCTGGATCACTGCTTGGGAGTTGAATACCTCCTGAGTGTGTTGTGTGACAGGAAAACATCAGCAATGCACCGACACATGCTTAAATGTATACGTGTGTACATACAGTAAGCTCCAAGAGTCCACAGTGTCCACTAGTAGTAATAACAATTATAAACTATTGATTCCTTATTTTTTGAGGATCCTGATTGCATTCGAGGAGGGTATATTCACCTGCTCCACGTCCTTCAACCCCTTCTTTTTCACCTGTACCTCGGTGGATTCACACGTGAGGCTCATCCACTTCTGCACAGGCGCCTCTGCCTGCTAACCAGGGTCCTTGCACAGCGTTTGAAGACCCCACCCACTTCCTGGTCTTTTCCCACCCAACCAACCCAGCAGACTAGGCTGTATATTTGGTCTGCTGCAGGCACTGCCAATTGTGCCCGCTAGATGGCATCCAGCCGACCGGTAGCATAGTAATAATAATAATAATAATAATAATAAACTGTATAAACAGTAGTTGGTAGTGGACTCCAGCTTTTGGATCTTACTGTCTGCAGAAACATTATACAGCAGCACGTAGTTTAAACTAGTACAACAAGATCGCAAGCGTCGTCATTTCCCAGCAACACATTTACAGAAAGAGCTACACAATAAATATCTACACAATTCATAGCTACACAAATCATAACCACACAATTTAAAGATACAGTACATAGCAGCGCAGTTCATATCTACACAATTCATATCTACACCTTTAGCTGATCGGTCAAAAACATCATCACCATCAGAACCAGACTAAACAACATCAAGCTAAACAACATTAAGAGACATAAACAGACGACTCTGGACAGATGAAGTATTGATATCAGAGATCATGGTGGTCATGGTTTGTGGTGCTTTAGGTATCCTCCTTTTCCTCAGTCCATCCACGATCATGTGGCATACAGGTCGCCCCCCTGAGAGCAATATCTGGTAATGTCTGCCTGCCTGCCTGCAGTGCTCAAGCAAATGACACAACAAAGATGCCGACAGTTACAGTGATAAAAGACAATTACAGTGATGACTGGCATGCAGAGCAAGTCACATCACGAGCTGTCAGTGAGACGAAGTTTCCTGCTGTTTATTATTGTTTATTAAAGATGCACGGGGTAAAATTCTTCATGTAGATTCTAGATTTATCAGTATCAGTTTAGTATTAAGTGGCACTGGTTAATATACAGGATGGCACGGTGGCTAAGTGGGTAGCACTGTTGTCTCACAGCAAGAAGGTCCTGGGTTCGATCCCCAGGCAGGGCGGTCCGGGTCCTTTCTGTGCAGAGATTGCATGTTCTCTCCGTGTCTGTGTGGGTTTCCTCCGGGAGCTCCGGTTTCCTCCCACAGTCCAAAAACATGCAGTCAGGTTAATTGGAGACACTGAATTGCCCCATAGGTGAGTGTGTGTGTGTGTGTGTGTCTGCCCTGCGATGGACTGGCGCCCCGTCCAGGGTATTACTGTGTGCTTTGCACCCATTGAAAAGCTGGGATAGGCTCCAGCACCCCCTCCCCCCGCGACCCTGATTGGATGAGCGGTTAAGAAAGTGAGTGAGTGATTAATATACACTATATGGACACAAGTATTGGGACACCCCTTCTAATATTTAAATTTATGTGTTTCAGCCATGGTAGTTCCTAACAAGTGTAATAAATCAATTATATAAAGGAAATTATAAGCTTCCAACTTTGTAGCAACAGTTTAGGGAAGGTCCTTTCCATTCCAGCATGACTGTACCTCTGTGCACAAAGCAAGCTCTATAAAGCTTGGACTAAAGAAACTCCAGTGTCCTGCACAGATCCTGACCTCAGCCCCACTGATCAGCTCTGGAATGAACTGGAACATCTACTGAGGCTTTCTTGTTCCAGCTATACAATTGCTCTATTAACTGAATGGGCACAGATTCCCACAGACCTGTTTCAAAGACTTGTGAGAAGCCTTCTCAGAAGAGTGGCTGTTGTTCTAGCTGAAACGATCACACAGACGTCACTCTGTGTTAATATCATTTGTTATTGAAGTGTGATGTCCAACAAGCTCATGATCAGGTGTATATATAGTGTATGCAGATTAGAGGCTTAAAACACAATTAACATACTAATTATTATTATATTAGTAAGAAATCAATCAAATTATTTAGTATATTAGTAAATTAGAGGTCAATCATAATACAATGTTAGCCTGAATATAAACTGGTCCTGATAAAAATAATCATCACAACTAAAAAACACAACATATTTTGTTATAATTATTTTACTTTACAAAGTTATATTAATATATTAACACTGCCATAACTAAATAATAATAATATTAATATAAATAATAATAATAAACAATTAAACTGGGTGCTTGGGTGGCACAGAGCCGCCGACCTGGCCGGGCATCCACACTTGAGGGAGGGAAGGTCGGACGGGGTCTCTTTCTGCTGCTGCTATGATACACAATATCAGGCGTAATCACCTGGAGCCTAGCATGGCTCTCAGTATGTGATACGGCTCTGGGTAGGAACCCAACACTGGCCGGTGATAAGAAGCGGCTGCAGATGGATCTGTATCAGAGGGGGCGTGTGGTCATCCGGCTCTCCTTGATCAGATCGGGGCTGTGCAAGTGGTAACGAGATATTGGATATGACTAAATTGGATGATAATAAGAGGAAATCCAGGAGCAGCAGGTGGGGATTTAGGTTTAATCCCCAGATTTTAAACTGGATTGTTTGGATTTCCACAATTTCATCATCGTTATCTGTCTGTTATATGGTCGCTGTAGGCTACTGCACACGATGATGGAGGGTGTGTGTTGGACGTGGAGGTCAGCAACAGCAGAGGAAGCAAAATGCGACCAGGTAATTGCATTGGGAAGAAAACACTAAATAGAACCCAGCTTATTTTCAGACGAACACTCTCATACACACTAAACTAAATCATGTCATTATTAACTGATGAAGAAACACACATGGGCAGTGCAGAGTTAAAAAATGGCTTGCCTCTAAGGCCGCCTGCCTCCTTGAAGGCTTTCCTGGCACGCGCCGTCTGAGGTCCTGTTCAGACGAGACACAAAGCAGAGGAGTGGCACAGCGGCACGAACACCGAGATACAGTGGCATCATCGGGCATGCAGACCGAAGCGGGGGGTGAGCGAATGAGCACGGCACAAGCTTACCATGTTAAACACTGTAACTGCATAGCAAGACCTATAGATGCCTATAAAAGAACAAACGCATGACACAAAGGTGAATAATGATTATATATGCATGCAACAGTCACACTAAACACGACGTGCACTGTGAGGAATTTAAAATAGACAAAACAGGTAAACTCAAACATTTACGTATGTACTGTACACTTGTACATTATGTATGTCATGGCAATCTTGATTTTAGTGGTTCTATTACTGTTCTCTTTTAATATCTGTCTCGTTGTTTTAAACATTTTAATGAATTTAGTGTTTTTAAATGTCCAGCTTGCTTCTTTGGGCCCAAATTTACATTTACAGCCTTTAGCAGACCTTCATCCAGAGCGACTTTGTTGGCACTCACACTAGTCTAAGCCCTGTTTTGGTTTTCACACTCATTTTTGTGTTTCCCTTGATTATGATTACCTGGGTCTGGGTTTGTGTGAATCTATCTATCTATAATCTATACATGTATCTGTGTATCTATCTATCTATCTGTCTGTCTGTCCGTCCGTCCATCCATCTTTTGTTGCCTTTTGTTGTTAAGTGTGTATTTAAGCTCCATTGTGTTCACAGACCAGTGTGAGGCATCATCGACTATCCAAAATCTGTACTAAGCCTTGACCACAGCCTTGTCCTCGTCCACAACCTGAGTTTTGCCCTGTGTAATCTGGACTCTAATCGATAGACCTTGCTAACGTTTGACTTCCAGTTTGTCCTTGTCTGTACCGTCGCTGATCTGTAAATAAACCTAGAAGACAAGATCTTATCTTCCACGAGTCCTGAATGGTGGATCAAGAGGAGCCAGACTTGTGGCTCGAAAGTTAAGAGGAACACTTACTAAACAAGGTGTAGGGTTTAATATTTCGGCAGCCTCCATCCCTGACAATAGTGAAATCCAACCAACAACCAAAAATTGACATCTGAGAAAAGAAATGAACGGGTGTGGTGGTTTGGGTTTTTAGGCTGCTTAAGGCTTGTTCATTGTTTTTCTAATTGGATCCATTTGTCTTGTTTCTGGCTATCCTCTTCCTTCCTTTATCTTCAGTTCTTTTAATCGTAATTGTCTTTTCCAATAAATCTGTTCTTCTCATGATGTTTCCAAAATAACAGCTTTAGTTTGGTAATCTGGGCTTTGAGTGACATTTTGAGTGAGGTTTGATTTTTGAAATAAATCAGGGCTGATCTACTTTTAAGCGAACATCATTGTTTTAAATGGGATGTGGGCAGCTACTGGAAACCAGTGAGCAGAGCCCGGCAGTTTGGTAATGTGGCAGCGCTCAGGTATATTGTAAACCAGATGAGCGAATGCATTAATTATTATTTGCAGAGGTTTGACGGTGGAGCCAAATCAACGATCCACATTAACTAGGTTAGTTTGACTGCACCAAAAGCCTCTCATGTTATGTTATGATGATTACTGCACATAACTATGTTATTATATTGTTTTAGTCATAAAGAAATGGGACAACCCAACATTAATGCCATTTACTTTACAAAGTTAAATTGATATATTAACACTACCACAATTGAATAACAATAATAAACAATTAAACTGGGTGCTTGGGTGGCACAGAGCTGCCGACCTGGCCGGGCGTCCACACAAACACAGGGGTCTTTTTCTGCTGCTGCTATGATACACAATATCAGGCGTAATCACCTGGAGCCTAGCATGGCTCTCAGTATGTGATACGGCTCTGTGTGGGAACCCAACACTGGTCGGTGATAAGAAGCGGCTGCAGATGGACATGTGTCAGAGGGGACGTGCGGTCATCCATCTCTCCTTGATCAGATCGGGGCTGTGTAAGTGGTAGCGAGGTATTGGATATGACTAAATTGGATTAGATTGGTTTTGGAATTTGATGTCCAGTTCATGGTCAGTTGTCCACATAGGTATTGAATATAATTTAATGGCTTTTAATTTGCTTCATGGTTGGTCAGAGCTTTTCCACATGTCTGGTACAATCTCTGTTTAGTTTCTATGAACATATCAACACGGTGCAGGAAACCAAACCAGAGATCAGGGTGAAGCTCTTCATTATGAAATGTTCAGCGAACAGAAATGCTAATGCAGCGCTGATGAATTCACTGACATTTTATTGATTAACTTCTTAACCCACTTCATAAAAATCCATCAGCGTTCTTGGAGCAGCGGCTCTCCACGCTGCTCATTTCTTCCTCTCTGTGCAGAATTGTGTCGTGGCCTCGGGTGCGAACACTCGGATAAACAACCCGAGTCGAAGTGGAGCGATAGCGTCTTTTATACGAAAGAACGCAGAGCAAATGATGGACGCCAGCAGACTGGGGAAGTTTCAGATCCTGAGAGGACAGATGGATTCAGGTTTGGAGGAGGATTTTAAGGTCGTGAATTGCCAGCTCATGCTGACTAGCTGATTCTGATTATATAAGATGATGTGAAAATACTAATGACCCCCCCTCTCATCGCCGATCACACTAAATGTAAAATCAAACCTTAGATCACACAAAGGAAATTTGAATAAACAATGAGATATTTAGTTAAATAATTCATCTTTTTTACATGCATGTTTATTTTCAATGACTAAAAATCAGAACAGAATGTCCTGACAGAACGGAGATGTCGTGGTAAGAACTAAAACAAGCTGTTAATGCCTGAAAGCTTAAAAAGAAGGGCCTGAAATTCCTCCAGGTTGATGTAAAAGTCTATTATTAAATTATAGATTATAGGACCCAACGGTGACATCCTGGTAGATATGGGTCTTGAACCAGAGAGCTTCCGATTACTACCGCTGAGTCACTGCTGCCCGCAGAACCAGATCTCAGGTAATTCCATATAAATGGAACAGTGGTCTCGTTATTAAAGCCCAGGTGGAGAAACCCAGACTGTCATCTTTTGCTAAAAAGAAATTTACCCACATAATCAGAGGCACCTCAATAAATTTGCAATGAATTACAAACTACTGGAGAACTGGTGACACTGTCCACAGTCAAGCCAGCATTACTGTACCTCACCATCGACTTTAAAATTCCAAGACTGCCATTAAATACACGTGTCTTTAAAGTAAAGATAAATCTTTAAATGTACTTTAAATGTATAATCACTCAGTATTTATCATAATGTATAAAATAATACAATTCTAACATTATTTTCACACCCCACACAGATCATTTCCCAACCACCCAGGTTAAAAACACCTAAACCAAGACTAGGGTTTAGATACACAAGCTTCCTTACCTGCATGCAGACACACACACCAAGACAAAAACCCATACACACACACACACACACACTCTATGAAACACAAAAACATGCTCGAGCAAACATCACTTCAGTGCAGGCAGAGAGTCTTTACCAGGTGGTAAACAGGGGTCGTCACAGTATAATGTATGAGCTTTTATTGGATTGGATGGCAACAGGATGACACATGGGGATGGACAGGGTGAGAAAAGGAGGAAACTTTATTAGAAATGAACGAGTGAATGTGACAACCAGGGAGAGTCCCTGTAGCACAGTGTGCACAATGAATTGTGTACAGTACATCGATGGAGCTGAATGTTAAAAAGGTCCACAGTTTTTGAAGAACGTTCAAAAATGTATCGTTAAGCATCAGACCTTTTTTTTAAATGAAATGAAACATGAGTAAAATATGACTTATGAATGAAAATTATACATTTCACAACCAAACCTCTTTAAAATCCACCCTGAAACATCAAACTGTTTACAAACTGTAAAACACAAACGTGATCCAATGGCCGACTGTTCCTTCACTCTATGTTCACTAATGTTTCACAACATTGGTCTGAATACAAGATGGTCCTGATCCCACCGTCCCTTATTTCTTATTCTTTGATGATTTTGGGGTGGTGATATTTAGGAAGGCCCATTAACATGGAACCTAAAGACCTGGGTTTGATCCTTACGATCAGTCACTGTCTGTAATGTGGCTTTCTCTGGATTTCTAATCGAGTTGAATGCGTGAGTGTTGCTCTGCATCGTACATATTAATTTGAATTTGAATAGGACTAATTTGAATTAGTTAGGACTAATTAGAATTAATTTTAATTTGAATAGGACATGTGCAATAGCTTCGGTTCTGCTTCTGTTTTGTTTAAGTACTGTTTTAGGTTTTTATATTTTTATATTTATATTTGTATATAGTACTTTTATTGTTTGCTGTTTTTCTTGCAACGGGGAAGGGGGGGGGGGGGATTTGTATTCCAATTTCGTTGTACAATGTGCAATGACAATAAAGGATTTGTTCGTTCGTATTACTTCCCATTCCAGTGTGCACAGGATTTCTGGGTGGTGCTGGAACCACAGTGACCCAGACCAGAATATAGCATCACACTGTGCACTGTTAAGCATTTATTCCTTTAAAATTTTAGAGGTGCCTAAATTCAAGGTGGTGTATTTAACAAAGCAATACAAGGCAGAATTTGGTGAAAATAATCAATCAGGGGGTAGTAGGGTGGCACAGAGGGTAGTGTGGGTGGTATAAACCCCCTATTTTATATTTCAGCACAGGAACTGATTATCAGTACCTCCATGAATCGAGCTTTTCTGGTTGAGTAGATATAAACGACTGTAGTTGATGATCAGTATGTGCAATACAAATGCTGAAGAGGTTTTAATAACACCACCACTGGACTCTAGAGTAGAGGGAACACGTTCTTTAAAGTAAAATGACCAAAAGTATGTGGAAGCCTGATCATACGCTTGTCGGACATCCTATTTTCAAACCATTGCCAATAATATGGGACAAAATTGAAAGACAGTGGTATGGTGCTGAACTAGTAATTAGAAGGATGCTGGTTCAAGCCCCACCACCACTGCAGTTGTCACTGTTGGACCCCTGAGCAAGCTTAACCCTCAATTGCTTTGGTTAAAAGTATCTGCTAAATGCTGCAAATGTAAATTACTTTATACACTTATTCATTTATTCAGCCTGTTTCACCACCGCTTTGTCCTGGTCAAGGTTGCGGTGGGTCTGATTCATTGGGTGAAAGGTATGAAACACCTTAAACAGGTCGCCAGTCCATCACAGGACAGACACACCCACACATATTCACAACTGCAACTGGGTGGGGTAAAATACCTCAATTAGAAGGGTGTCCACATACTTTTGACCATATAGTGTATGTTATCAAAGATAGATAAGTCTAATGAACAAATCTAAGCCAATTCCACATCATTTCCAGGTTATATTCAGACCAATATCATCATTTTATCCAGCGATGATGCAGTGAAGCGCTTTGCTGAACGTTGAACATGAGAGAAGAGTGTAGACAGGGCCGAGCCTGCTCTCTGATTACCGCTGACTAAAAGTAAACACGGCCGGCCCTGATAGTCGCCGGCTAACAGAACACCCGATCTGTCTTTATCACTGTCAGTGCTATCAGGAGCAATAAAGCTCCCGGAGCCTGCACACACTGGCAACCCAGATAAACTCTCAGCTAGCAAACGAGCACATATCAGACATTATGACATTTCCTACTCCGTCCAGATTTCCATCCAGGAATCATATCACTGTGGTCCATACACGCTTACTGCTAAACATAAATCTGCAGTAATGCTAACGCTTCCTCGTGTAGCTTCGTCTCCCGTTCAAACCAAATAGCACCGACTTAATGGAGAACCGATAACAAGCCACGCCAACACCATCCCAAGCCGTGATCTGGTTAAACACCATTCCAACCCAGTCTTTTGTTTCATACAACTGACATCAATTGAGCTTAAAGCATTAATCCAGCTTAATTTCTCTTTAGTGTATTTACTACTTGTGTGATTACCAAAGACAATTTTGACACGCTCCTCCATCCAGACAAAAGCTCATTAGAAATGGAAGTTTAAAGGCAGTTGTTTGGTTGATTAATAATCGTTAATAATCGTAAAGTAACCAGTTTTGACCCCTGAACATTCTGAAGTGTAGTTTACAAACAAATCCACACCAAGGACGTGTCTTTACCACTATACACCGACCAGGCATAACATTATGACCAATGACAGGTGAAGTGAATAACACTGATTATCTTTTCATCACGGCACCTGTTAGTGGGGAGGGGGGGGGGGGGGGGGGGGGCAAGTGAACATTTTATCCTCAAAGCTGATGTTAGAAGCAGGAAAAATGGGCGAGCGTGAGGATTTAAGGGCCAAATTGTGATGGCTAGACGACTGGGTCAGAGCATCTCCAAAACTGCAGCTCTTGTGGGGTGTTCCCGGTCTGCAGTGGTCAGTATCTATCAGGAACAGTGATAAACCGGCGACAGGGTCATGGGCGGCCAAGGCTCATTGATGCACGTGGGGAGCGAAGGCTGGTCCGTGTGGTTTGATCCAACAGACGAGCTGCTGTAGCTCAGATTGCTGAAGAGGTTAATGCTGGTTCTGATAGAAAGGTGTCAGAATACACAGTGCAGCACAGTTGCAGGGCTGTTTTGGCTGCAAAAGGGGGACCAACACAATATTAGGAATGTGGTCATAATGTTATGCCTGATCGGTGTATTAAATGACCAGTATTGTCCACCCAATTTTTGAAGTGTCTGGTGTTGTTGCCACCATTTCTCAGACCAGCTCAAAGTTGTTCTCACCACAAAAATCAAAGTACTCAATCAAAGTGGAAATGCTTTGGAAAGTTTGGAGACTATCCTGCCCAAACGCTCTGAACCTAATCCCAACCAACAGCTTAGGAACGATCAGCCAGGTCTTATTGCTAACATCATATCCTGATGACTAAGACTAATGTTCCTTCCCACAGTGGAAAAAAAACTAGTGGCTTTATGATGCGAACGTTTGGTTTTCATGTTCTGGTTGAGAATTTTAAAAATGATAAAACATTTATTAATAGCATGTAACAACTGCTTTTAAACTTCCAGTAAACATAGGTTTTGACCTAAAGTTTCTCTATTATTTTCTTTAATTGAGCTGTCAATGAATGTGTTTCCCATCAGAAATCAGATATGATGCATTGGATGTTTAACTTTTCCTACCAGTTAAATTGTGCTGACCAGGTTGGATACACGGCAGGAATGGTGAGGCCTACATTAAGAAATCCAGAGTAGTAAAGAAAGAAAAGCAAAGCTGCACCTACCTTCCAGGCCCTTGGTGTCCACGAGGTCAAAAACGATTATGGCAACAGCGGACCAGGTGATGATTAGGGCCAGAACCAGGATCCAGGCTACAGGCGAGCTGAACGTGGTGTACAGGTCGTCGGTCATGGTACGTTTGGACACTCGGACAGTTGGAGCACTGGGATCACCTCCTTTACTCTCCAGGATGGTGGTGGTAGTGGTGATTGTCCGTGCTGTGGAAACACAGTGAAATGATATTAAATAGGCTGTTATACTAAAATAAATCAGAAAATGGAGCACCTCCAAAGAACACCTCCTAAAGATCCAAGTTTAATTTCATACAATGTTGACATGGTCCAACCAACCATGTTTATAAAAGTCCTGTAATCCCATAATGTGTTCATAGTGTGTTCTTATTCAGGACATATTATGAGAAGAATCAATCAATTAGAAATGACAATTAAGCTTGGAAGAGTTGAAGGTAAAAGAGGAAGAGGATGGACAGAAACAAGATGGAACAATGAACAAGCCTTTAAGAAACTCAAACAGAAAACAGGGTGTTCTGAACACCATCCACATGGTTGTCGCGTGACAGGTTGTTATTATTATTATTATTATTATTATTACTATTATTATTGTTGTTATTATTATCAATGTTATTATTATTAATGTTTTATTGTTATTGATTTTAATAATTATTATTGTTATTATTATTTTTTGTTATATTTTATGCATTTTTCTCCCAATTTTATGCGTTTTTCTAGTCAATTTATCTTCCGCTGCTGGTGGATCCCTGATTGCAGTCGAGGTGGGTATATTGCTGCTCACGCCTCCTCCGACCCACACGCAGCCCTTAATGGAACCCTTTTCCACCCATGCACTCTGCACAGGTGCCTCTATCCGCCAATCAGGGTCCTTACACAGCGTTTGAAGACCCCGCCCACATAGTCTGGTCATCCCTCACTGCAGGCACTGCCGATTATGCCCGCTAGATGGCACCAAAAAGAGAGCCAAACCGAGGAGTTCAGAATCTCAGCGCTGGTGTGCTAGCGGAATATTCCGGTGCACCACTTGGATGCTTGATATTATTATTATTATCATTATATTTTTATTGTTATTATTGTTGTTGTTTTGTCCTACCCGTGGTCCTTGTTCTTACTCTCACATTTGGAACAAAGCAGTGACTGATTTACTGACTGACTGACGTTTGTTGTTGGTTTTTGTTGTTGTCCTGCACAGACCAGATGATGCTGGACTTCAAATGAATGGTACCGTATCGCCGAATCAATCATGTATTGTTAAAATTATGCCCAGGGCCACAGAGAAATGGCACTTTTCTGTGGGATGGAGAGATGTATTGATGTGTCTGTGTCTGTCAAAAGGCCCGCAGCAAATGGATAAAAATCTGAGGCGCAGAGCCGAGTGAATAGCAGCTCAGTGATTCCTGACACATACTGAACATGACCTTTATAAATACTGTTCCTTATACACGGCACTGTATTGATCTGCTTCAGTACAGTCTCATTTTAATCCAGGCAGGGCAGGGATTGATTCTGGTGTGAGGCATTGTGATTCTGTGTGTGCTGCTCTCTCGTTTGATATTCAGCTCATCTGTTCTGTGTCTGTGAGATGTAGCTTAAGTCCTGAGATGATCTGGGCCAGATCAAATCATTGTAGACCGGCTCAGCCTTCACTGCATGTCTTGAACCTTCATGTAACGTACACCTGATTGTATTTTATAAATATAAAATTTTTTTAATGTGATTCCTGCAACACAACACACCTCTACATTAATGTCTTACATCAGCTTTTATTAATTTTTTAATGGTTTGCAACTGTGGTATATTTACTGTATACAGTATGTGTGTGTGTGTGTGTGTGTGTGTGTGTGTGCACCAGCTGTCAGGGCCCTTCACACTGTCCTGTTCGGGGGATTTGAGACACCCCCTTCAAGTGCTGAATTAAGAAGGCCATATGCTGAGTCTCATCGTGCTAAGTTTGCGAGAAACAGTCGACCTACCAAGCAAATCAGTGAGTGAGGTGCTGGGGTTGAGTATTTGGAGGAAACCCATATAGACTTGTCGAGAAGATGGGAAAACACCTCACAGAAAACATCTCATGTGAATTTGCAGCACAATGCCTCTATTGTGATTATTGTGGAGAACGTGTTATTTCTCTCTGGAATATTAACAAAGCATTTCCATTTGACCAGGGGGGTTAAGGACCTTTCCCAAACTGCTGCCACATATTTGAAGGCTTGTTCAAAACTTAGAGGCCAGAGTCTTCAAATCTACTAGCCGTTTTGCCCACATCACTCCTGTCCTACTCCAGCTTCAATGGCTTCCAACAGTCGCCCGTATCAAACACAAGATAATTCTGCTTACTTTAAAGCTCGTCCCACCTACCTTAGTGCACTTCTTCACCCCTACTGTCCCAACCGCTCTCTTATTCATTCATTCATTCATTCATTCATTTTCTTATCTGCTTCTCCAATTAGGGTCGTGCGAAGAAGGGGTGCTGGAGCCTATCCCAGCTTTTCAATGGACGCAAGGCACACAGTAACACCCTGGGCAGGGCGTCAGTCCATCGCAGGGCACAACTGCTCTCTTAGATCACCATTTCAGACTTGTGTCTATGGACAGCAGGTCTTTTAGCTCCACAGCCCCCAAACACTGCACAGCCCACAATCTCTTTGAGACGGTTTCTCCATCTCCTCCTTCAAAGGTCAACTTAAAACGTTCCTACATTTTCAGCATTTAGCAGACTTACAGTTCTGTGACAGTATATCGTCTAAACAATTGAGGGTTCAGGGCCTTGTTTAAAGGCCCGACAGTGACATCCGGGCAGTGGTGTGGATCTAAGCTTGAACCAGCTAGTTTTAATTACTAGTCCAGTACCTCAACCACTGGGCTACAACTTCACACCAAACAAAAAAAGACAAAATAGTAAATAGTTGGTTTTAGGGGGTCAGGGCAGATTAATGCTAAATCACTTAAATTTCTTTAATGATTTATTTTTACTAACCATTTTATCTAGGTTAAAGGGCACCAATTCATTGCAGTGATGATGGCTCACTAGTTAAGGTACTGGACAAGTAATCAGAAGGTTGCTGGTTCAAGCCCCCCCCCCCCCCCCCCCCCACCACCACCAAGTTGGTAGTGTCCAAATCTCCTTCTGCAGGAAAGTTGGAGCAAACAGAAAAAAAACATGCAAATCCCCTTTCCCCCTCTGCTGTGCAGCCACTGTTGAGCTTTACTGTTTAATCACAATATCACATTCAGTTCTGAGTCTCGGCAACAATGAACCATTTCACGCAAGGCTGAAATCCATTTAGTGGCCTTCCATTAGAATAATAATAATAATTGCTTTTGAAATAACGTTATCACAAGTCAGAGAAAATAGCTTCTCAGAAGTTTGCACAACTTATTTTTAAAAGCTCAGTAATCAGTAACGCCTGGACACTGACTGGAATGTTTTTGTTCGTCTGAATCAGTTCTTTTAAAAGCCCACATCACGTTTACCGACATATCCAGAAATTAAATGCTATCGTCTATCCACAAGCAGAAAGCTGAACTGAATTAAGTTTATTTCCTTCAGCCAGACTGAGTTCTAATTCAATTATTCATCGTATCTCAGGATCCTGCTCTTACAAGTGCAGAACAGAAGCTGATGTATGATGTGATGTGTAAGATAAAGAGTAAGTAATAAGCAATTGAGGGCCTTGCTCAAGGACCCAACAGTAAAAACCTGGCAGTTGTTGGGCTTGAACCAGCAACCTTTCAATTACTAGTTCAGTACTTTAACTGCTAGGCTACAACTGCCCATGATTTCTTACTTACTATAGTACACAGTAAGCAACCAGTGATAAAAAACAAATATTACCAAAATATTTTAGCATAAATACTAATTGGGCGGCATGGTGGCTCGGTGGGTAGCACTTTTGCCTCACAGCAAGGAGGTCCTGGGTTCGATCCCCAGGTGGGGCGGTCCGGGTCCTTTTTGTGCTGAGTTTGCATGTTCTCCCCGTGTCTGCGTAGGTTTCCTCCAGGAGCTCCGGTTTCCTCCCACAGTCCAAAAACATGCAGTCAGGTTAATCGGAGACACTGAATTGCCCTATAGGTGAATGTGTGTGTGTGTATGTATGTGTGTATGTATGTGTGTCTGCCCTGCGATGGACCGGTGCCCAGTCCAGGGTGTTACCCCCCCCGACCCTGACTGGATAAGTGGTTAAGAAAGTAAGTGAGTGAATACTAATTGTGGTTTCATTAAGACAATGTTAGCACACAGATAGCCTGCCTGCTAGCTCGTCTGCTTAGCTAATTACAAAGTTCCATCTCTAGTAAAGAGTCCTTATCAGAGCCAGCGTTAGATAAACAGTGAGGAGACAGACTGCAGAGCCGGCATTCTCTAACGCTACAGACAACCAAGGTTTTACTGATTTGCATCAGTGGCCTCATTTACTCAGTGATTTGTGGTACAGAAATGCTATTCGTCTGCACCGTTTTATTTATTCCTGATTTTGTCCCCACTTCATTTATATATGCTCAGTTTTGTCAATTTATGCTCAAAATGTGACTTTTTAAAATGGAAGGGTCACATTTATTGATGACTATGATTTATGTTAGTGACACTGTAGCATCAGTGACACTTTGTAACATAGATGACACGTTCTAACCTTAGTAGAACTGTAATAATAGAGACCCTGTAACACCAGTGACAATTTTTTTACATTAGTGAAACTTTGCAACACCAAAGACGCAGCAACACCAGTGACATTTCAACATAAGTGACAACGTCTAACCGTAGTAAAACTGTAATAACAGAGTCCCTGTAACACCAGTAACACTTTGTAACATAAGTGACACTTTCTAACCGTAGTAAAACTGTAATAACAGAGACCCTGTAACACCAGTAACACTTTGTAACATAAGTGACACTTTCTAACCGTAGTAAAACTGTAATAACAGTGACCCTGTAACACCAGTAACACTTTGTAACATAAGTGACACTTTCTAACCGTAGTAAAACTGTAATAACAGTGACCCTGTAACACCAGTAACACTTTGTAACATAAGTGACACTTTCTAACCGTAGTAAAACTGTAATAATAGAGACCTTGTAACACCAGTAACACTTTGTAACATAAGTGACACTTTCTAACCGTAGTAAAACTGTAATAACAGTGACCCTGTAACACCAGTAACACTTTGTAACATAAGTGACACTTTCTAACCGTAGTAAAACTGTAATAATAGAGACCCTGTAACACCAGTAACACTTTGTAACATAAGTGACACTTTCTAACCGTAGTAAAACTGTAATAATAGAGACCTTGTAACACCAGTAACACTTTGTAACATAAGTGACACTTTCTAACCGTAGTAAAACTGTAATAATAGAGACCTTGTAACACCAGTAACACTTTGTAACATAAGTGACACTTTCTAACCGTAGTAAAACTGTAATAATAGAGACCCTGTAACACCAGTAACACTTTGTAACATAAGTGACACTTTCTAACCGTAGTAAAACTGTAATAACAGTGACCCTGTAACACCAGTAACACTTTGTAACATAAGTGACACTTTCTAACCGTAGTAAAACTGTAATAATAGAGACCTTGTAACACCAGTAACACTTTGTAACATAAGTGACACTTTCTAACCGTAGTAAAACTGTAATAACAGTAACCCTGTAACACCAGTAACACTTTGTAACATAAGTGACACTTTCTAACCGTAGTAAAACTGTAATAATAGAGACCCTGTAACACCAGTAACACTTTGTAACATAAGTGACACTTTCTAACCGTAGTAAAACTGTAATAATAGAGACCTTGTAACACCAGTAACACTTTGTAACATAAGTGTCACTTTCTAACCGTAGTAAAACTGTAATAACAGTAACCCTGTAACACCAGTAACACTTTGTAACATAAGTGACACTTTCTAACCGTAGTAAAACTGTAATAATAGAGACCTTGTAACACCAGTAACACTTTGTAACATAAGTGACACTTTCTAACCGTAGTAAAACTGTAATAACAGTAACCCTGTAACACCAGTAACACTTTGTAACATAAGTGACACTTTCTAACCGTAGTAAAACTGTAATAATAGAGACCTTGTAACACCAGTAACACTTTGTAACATAAGTGTCACTTTCTAACCGTAGTAAAACTGTAATAACAGTAACCCTGTAACACCAGTAACACTTTGTAACATAAGTGACACTTTCTAACCGTAGTAAAACTGTAATAATAGAGACCTTGTAACACCAGTAACACTTTGTAACATAAGTGACACTTTCTAACCGTAGTAAAACTGTAATAACAGTGACCTTGTAACACCAGTAATACTTTGTAACATAGATGACACTTTCTAACTGTAGTAAAACTGTAATAACAGTGACACTTTGTCTGAGACACTTTTTAATGGGTGACACTTCTTAACATTAGTGAAACTTTGTAAAACAAAGCGGGGTCACACTAGTGACAATATGTAACACCAGTAACACTTTGTTACATGGTGACACTTTCTAACCTTAGTAAAATGTTGTAATACCAAAGACACCGTAACACCAGTGACACTTTGAAACATCAGGAGAAACTTTTTAATGGGTGACACTTAACATTAGTGAATCTTTGTAGCTCTAAATACCCTGTAACACCAGAGACACTTTGCAACTTAAGTGACGCTTACTAACCTTAGTAAAACTGTAATAACAGAGACACTCTAACACTCATTACAAGTGATGCCTTGTAACGAGTGACACTTCTCAACATTAGTGAAACACCAGTAACACCAAAGGCACTTTGTAACATAAGTGACACTTTGAGACACTTTTTAATAGGTGACACTTCTTAACATTAGTGAAACTTTGTAATACATGGGACACTGTAACACCAATGACACTTTTTTAAGATGTGGCACTTTCTAATGTAAGCTACACTGAAAAATAAATTCTATTTAAGATTATCAATACAGACGTGGACCTTAATGGAGTTAGAGGTTTTGTGTTAGACTGAACTGTGACTGTGTGTAAGATTCACATTGTTTTAAACTTACAGTTCAGGTTTTGGAAAGATGATCCTGTTCCACTCATTAACCAAAACACAGCTACATTAAAATGTTCAGTACAGAAGATTCATATCAAAGTTATTGGTACGCATTATAAAAAGAATCAACTTCTATATTTCAAAACAGTTTACCAATTTTATCTGGCTGTTGAAAAGCTACTATAACCTACCAACAGCTGCACAGAATCACATGTAAAATAAATGAATAAAATATAGATACAAGAAACACTAAACATCCAGATAAACACTTACATGTTTTAAAGAAATATAATTCCAATAGAAAACATAACTTTACCTTCCATGTTGTCTGTGCTATGGTAAAACCCCAATCCTAAAAATGAATTAGGAGCAGATATCCAAAAGAAGCTTCGGCACTGTCGACCTGTCTCTCCGTCTCTTTTGTTAGTGTCCAAATAAAAACAGACACGTCCCTGTCAGACCCCCTATAAGGCTTTAAAATGTGAAACCTGTTGCTGAGCGTAAAAGTTACAGGTTACAGGTTACTGTTTGTGGTCTGAGGACCTGAATTGAAGGTTCCTGAGGCCTTTTTGAGCACCGAAAAATACAAACTGTAAATTTTAGGTGGTGAAACTTGCGATCCTAAAGCAACAATGATTCTTCACGGTACTTCATGGGTGCAGCTAAAGGAAGCAGAGGACTCACAGGCCTAACAGAGTGTAACCTTATCCATGAGACCACTGGCCAGTTTATTCTTAGAGCAGCAGGACTGGTGACATTCTGCTTCGCCTTTTTAGGCAGGGGTGTGACCTCCGAGTGGATCTATCAGCTATCAAAAGCAACACCCGGGAAATTATCCCAGCAAAACAAACACGACGGGAACGACTTTACAAAGGTGCAGAATTACCAGTTTACAGTTATGTACCGTCCAGGGTGAATAAATCACTAGTCTGGGTGCAGGGATACTATTATTGGTTATTCCTAACTGGACAAAGGAGTCAGCAAATCTGCCACCAAAGAGTTTTTCTATCATATATTAATTTAACGGATTTTTGGGTTATAAAAGTGCACATAATTCCGTGGAATGAAACTGCTTATTACACATGAAGAAGCTCTTTCACGGTCCATGACACAATTTTCACGTCCGTGAATTAGGTCCTTATTTATATCACAAGCTAATTTTATTCATTCTGTCATGACACGTCATTACTGATACTGATAACGTGCTCATGTCAGTGTTTTGATATCTAAAATTAGCAAAGCAAGTTTATCCAGCGAGCTTTCTAGACATACTGCAAGACGACTCTAACATGTGTATCGTTCTAGAAAGAACCAGAGATGGGGACTCGAGTCCGACTCGCACCTAAGTCGCACACACAACGACTTCAGACTCGACTCGGACTCATTACAAATGACTCGGACTCGACTCGTGACTTGCAAAAAATGACTTGTGGACAACAAAAGTCAGCAGCAGTAGTTACGTGTGACAATATATACTGTATATGATCCAACATAATTCTGATTGTGTCATTTTCTGCTCTCTAATAACGCTCCGGCCGTCTTAACTCTCACCGCACGCAATAGGTAAATGTTCCAGCTTCCTGCAAAGTGATGAGGCGTCGCTCCCTACTCCCTACACAGTTTAAAGTTCACTTCATTTGAACATTTTTGTTACCTTTGGATTGCAATCTCACTTAAAATGGTGGAATACGTAGTGCACTTCACAGTAACAGATGTGAATGGACCGCTCCTACAGAATTGGCGCTAATGATTGAAAGAAACACTTTCTGAACCAATCAGACCTTCTGATTGTAATGTTTAGTAAGAAATGCTGTTATTTGCATGTATTTAGTTTGCAGCGTCACACAGATGATTGTCAATAAAACGCTTGATCAGCTTTCTAACGAGTTCGTGTTTTACTCCACAACCGGGAAAAGTTTGGAGGTTTTTAATTATAAGCACATTTACAAAATAACGGATTATATTCCTAATGGGACACACGCTTATAAATGTAATAGCATCTGGAAGAACATAAGCTAAGGTAAGCAGTATTATGGATTTTTTGCTGTGTTGGGGATTTTGGCCGCTGTGCCGTAATTTGCAATGAAAACAAAACGTCAGTTTAAGCTTTTAACTAAAGGTACCTAGAAAAGTAAAGGCACGATGTAAAACGGCAAAATACAGTCGCTAATCTGTTCTTTTTTATCTAAACTTACAGATTATTTCTTTATTTCTATGCTACATTTCCAATATATATTTTGTGTTTCTTAATTGACTCGTGACTTGACTCGGACTCTAGCCTAAAAACTCGTGACTTGACTCTGACTCGTATTTTGTAACTTGTGAACATCTCTGGAAAGAACTAAATGACGTTTGTTGACTAGCTGAGTTTATAAGCAAAACTTATGTAAAGCCCTTATTAATGTTAAACAAGAAAGCTCATCTCACAATCTACATTCCAATACATCCCAAAGACGGATTTGCTCAGTGGAGTTGAGGTCAGGGCTATTTACAGGATACTGGAATTTATTTACATTAAATTTGTTAGACTATCTTTATTGATCTCGCTTTGTGGAAAGAAAGGCCTTCCCTAAACTGTTGCAACAAAGTCGGAAGCATTTCATCTGTTTTATATAGATTATGTGGCCTACACTTGGCAGCTTCCTAGCCATCATTATTTATGACATTAGATAAACAGCTAGTTTGCATTAGTTAGGATTCATAAAACATTTAGTAAGAAACAGATGTGTTGATGATGAAGTGTAAGTGGAATTAAAGACACATACTGTATGTCCTGCTGCTTGTGCTTTGTGCTTTATTTACAGTGCTGGCATGTGTGAGCTACAGTTCCAGTGCAGCGACGCCACTACAGCTGCTTTGTGATAAACCAGAACAAACCTGACCATGGATTATGTGATCAGCAGGTACAAAGCTGTTTGACGTGAGTTATTAAATATTCCAAACCAAGCAACACCTGCTAAATTGCACAAAAAGAACATTTAATGCACTTTACCTTTAAAGTGCAAATTGTGTTTTATCCCTGCAGCTCTGCTTCCTCGACCCGAGTTTGTCTGACTGCCAGAGAGAAAAATACCCACGCCGGCTCACGCTGTAAAAACCGTCGGTGAGGAATTTACCTGAGCATGAATCAATAAACAGTGCAGATAAAAAGAGGTGGAATATTCACCTTCTAAATGTAACATGTCCCCAGAGTTCTTCATGTTCTTTATACTGAGTCAATGGGTTACATGGATAGATGGATGGATGGACGGATAGATGGATTGATGGATGGATGTATAGATATATGGATAGATAGATAGATAGATAGATAGATAGATAGATAGATAGATAGATAGATAGATAGATAGATAGATAGATAGATAGAAGGATGGACGATGGATGGACAGATGGACAGACAGATGGATAGATGGATGGATGTATAGATATATAGATGGATTGATTGATGGATGGATGTATATATATATAGATGGATGGATTGATGGATGGATATATAGATGGACGGATGGACGGATAGATGGATGGATGGATAGATTGATTGGTAGAAAGATGGATGGATGGATGGATGGACGGACAGACAGACAGACAGACAGACAGAGATAGATGGATGAATGGATAGATGGATAGATGGATAGATAGATGGATGGATGGATGGATGGATGGACAGATAGATAGATGGACACACACATGTCTCTGGAGTGCAGTTATAAATGAGAAAACAACTGAATGAAGAATGATATATATTCTCTTAGGTACTTCATTTTTTCCTTCACCCCCCAAAAACATGCAGAAGGTGGAATGACGACTGTATGTTGCCTTCAGATGTGAGAAAGTCCAGTGGTGGAGTGATGTGGATTTTATGGTGTGCTCCAGAACCCACCGTGACCATTTACTAAACATGAATAAAGGAATAAATTAATTAAAATGTTTAAGCACTGACCTGACATGACGTGGGTCGCTTAGCTTCATTAATAATAAATCCTGCAGCAGCCCCGCGCCGGCGTCCGGTGAGTTCTATCCCTGGAGTTGTTTAACTCAGGACCTGGTGGGTTCAGCAGCTCGTGGCAGGAACCGACCGCGGGACTGACGTGAACGGAACGGGTCAGGGTGAAACTGCTCGGTGTCTGTTCGGCTAATTTAAAAGTACTGCTGATGTAGTCATTAATAATGAACACCGGCCGGTCTGCAGTGCAATCAGCAGCTGTTCTAAATGAGAGTAATTGACAGAAGTGTCAGTACCTGATCTGAGGAGCTTTTAAAGTTCACAACAGTGCCAATGAGCTGTAATGGCACAAACCCAGGCCGAACTACAACCTGGTTCTAAATGCACCAGGCCTCAGTTATGCTGTACCATGCTTGATGAGAATTTATTCCTGCTGGCTGTAAAGTGGCATCCGGATGCCCGCTGCGCTTAGCAAACACAGCGTTATGAACAGTGAAGGGAATAATGTGTGAGCTCAAGAGGAAAAAGAGATACCAAACAAACAAAACACTCCAATAATGACTTACTGTACAAATAAAACCAGTAAATCGTTCCGTTCTGCAATCCACAATTAGTGATTGTTTTCCTGATGTCTGGATTCAATTCCTTCTATCTTTCAAAAACATGCAGAAGGTGGATTCACCGGTCTAACACAAGGAAATGTACCAGAGAGCAGCTGACTCCACAAGTGGGTAACATGTGCTATGCATTCATGCTGAGAGGTTCGAATTTCTGCCTAGTCGAGCAGCAGATTTTCTCTTGGTGTCCACCATCGTCCTCTAGTGTGTGTAAGAGATGACCAGGTCCGTTCTTAACAATAATAGTGTTATTCAACCGCTGTTGGAAATAAATTAAATTGTTGATTTTTTGAACAGACAGCATTAATCAAACAACGTATTTGTTGGTGTTAATCGGTTCTCATTATCATCCCTGATTTAAACAATATATTTTGTGCTGGAGCCTATCCCAGCTTTTCAATGGGCGCAAGGCACACAGTAACACCCTGGACGGGGCGCCAGTCCATTGCAGGGCAGACACACACACACATATCCATACACCTATACGGCAATTCAGTGTCTCCAATTAACCTGACTGCATGTTTTTGGACTGTGGAAGGAAACCGACACAGACACAGGGAGAACATGCAAACTCCACACAGAAAGGACCCGGACCGCCCCACCTGGGATCAAACCCAGGACCTTCTTGCTGTGAGGCGACAAAGCTACCCACCGAGCCGGTACTGAATCATTTCCCTATAATTTAGTGTCTAAAATCATTGTTTATGCTCATAAAGTAAAATGTATGTTCATATTTACCAATACAAAGCCAGTATGCTCTATATGTGTGTACATTTGAAGTGGATGTATGTACTGGAAGTGTACAAAATACCAAAAACAAGCTGGTTGAATATTTTCGCTTCATTAAAGCTCTTATCCAAGTCGGTTAAAATGAATTCAATCACTAATAGGCTCCAAAACGAGCACAACATGATCTATAAATACGAAAAGTGTTTAATTGTTCACAGAAATTATAAATAAAGCAGAATGAATGTAAATCCTAAACCACAAGGGGGCAGTGAGTTACCCACCAGGTCCTGCACATCCACACCTCATTAGAGGGTTTATTACTGAGATGACTTAAGGCTACTCTTACTGAATTTAATTGCCTAATTACTCGAGCCTGTGAGTCGCCCTCACCCGGGCATTAGTGACCCCCCACAGGTATGATCCAATATTTAAATACACTGTGTGTGTGCAATATTCAATATAAAACATCAGTACATTTTACGAGCTTATTCTGAAAGCACCGGGCGCAGAGAGAGAGAACGAGGCATGACTAAGAGCCTGGACAGGGCATCAGTCCATCTGAAGGCATCACACCATCATCCATTCACTCACTCATTCACTCAGAAACCCCCTGTAGTTTTTAAATACCAAAGAGAAAACCACGGTACCCCAAAAACACATGGCAATTCAAAGAACATGACACAGACAGCAACCAGAGGTGAGGTTCGAATCTAGTTTTCTGGAGCTGTGCAGCACCTTCAGTTACTGCTACAGGAAGCACTGGCATGTCTAGAAACAGGGACAACACAAACACAAACTAATTCATTCATTCATTTCTACCAACTGCTTCATTCTGTGCAGAGTCAAGGGTGGTTGTAAGAATTCTAAGAATTAACCCTTTCATGATCACTCACTCACTCACACACTCATTCATTCACTCACTCACACACTCACACATACAATTACTCACTCACTCACTCACTCACTCACTCACTCACACACTCACTCACACACTCACACATACAATTACTCAGTTAGTCAGTCAGTCACTCATACACTCACCCACTCTATACCTCACTCCTTCACTCAGTCACTCACACACTCATTCATTCACTCAGTCACTCACACACTCATTCACTCACTCACCCACTCATACACACACCCACTCACTCACTCTATACCTCACTCCCTCACTTAGTCACTCATTTACTTAGTCACTCACACTCACTCACTCACTCACTCACTCACTCACTCATACTCACACACACGCTCACTCGCTGTTTTTCTTTAGGTAGGAGAAAACCTAATACCTAAAAAAACATTAACATAGGAAACGTGTAATAGCTTGAAACATCACAGTGAGGGCACAAAGTGAACCTGAGTCACTGGTGCAGTGAGGCAGCATTACAACCTGTTACACCACTAAGGATCATATCCTGGAAATACTGGGCACAGAGGGTAAATTCACCCTGGACATGGCACCAGCCATCAGATGTAGGTAATTAAACTACTGGCCCTAAATTACCCAGTGGAAACCAACATGTACATGAAGACTAAAATAATCGCGTCCTCCTTATTTTCGGAGCTACAGTTCAGGTCCAGCATCTGTGGACATTGGAAGGAAACTTTTAGAATAAATAAGATCTCTTCTCTACCTCCAGCTCCATCACCTCCGTCTCTTTTGATTGAACTTTGCTTTCCTATCTTGAGCTGAACGAGGTGAAGAAGACGGTTTGTCAGAGCCAATGTTCAGCTTCAGTAAAGCGTTTAAAAGGAAGTGCATTTGTTTAGTGTCAAGCCAAAAGTGAAAGAGGTCAAAAGCTTCACAGAGGATCGATATCTTCCAGTAGAGCAGATCCAGATTTCTGGTTCTCATTTTTTTGCTCTGAATTACCAAAACAGAATTATAAACAAAGATACACCAAGGACTTGATGTTTTATCGTATCATGTAGAATTTTGATTATTATCACTTGTATCTTTGCACAAAATTATTTAACATATCTGCTGCTATACAAACCCTATTGTTACTTACAGTATACACTGATCAGCCATAACATTAAAACCACCTCCTTGTTTCTACACTCACTGTCCATTTTATCAGCTCCACTTACCATATAGAAGCACTTTGTAGTTCTACAATTACTGACTGTAGTCCACCTGTTTCTCTGCATGCTTTGTTAGCCCCCATTCATGCTGTCCTTCAATGGTCAGGACCCCCACAGCACCACTACAGAGCAGATATTATTTAGGTGGTGGATCATTCACACCACTGACAGGGTGGTGGTGTGTTAGTGTGTGTTGTGCTGGTATGAGTGGATCAGACACAGCAGCGCTGCTGGAGTTTTGTAAATACCGTGTCCACTCACTGTCCACTCTATTAGACACTCCTACCTAGTTGGTCCATCTTGTAAGATGTAAAGTCAGAGACGATCGCTCATCTATTGCTGCTGTTTAAGTCGGTCATCTTCTAGACCTTCATCAGTGGTTACAGGACGCTGCCCACGGGGCGCTATTGGCTGGGTGTTTTTGGTTGGTTGACTATTCTCAGTCCAGCAGGGACAGTGAGGTGTTTAAAAACTCCAGCAGCGCTGCTGTGTCTGATCCACTCATACCAGCACAACACACACTAACACACCACCACCATGTCAGTGTCACTGCAGTGCTGAGAATCATCCACCACCTAAATAATACCTGCTCTGTGGTGGTCCCGTGTGGGTCCTGACCATTGAAGAACAGCATGAAAAGGGGCTAACAAAGCATGTAGAGAAGCAGATAGACTACAATCAGTAATTGTAAAACTACAAAGTGCTCCTGTATGGTAAGTGGAGCTGAGATTTGGCAATGTCCAGATATAATATAACAAAAATCTAAACTAAATGTAAAATGACATGGGTGTAGCTTAAATAAAAGGAGAAAAAGATAAAGGCAATTTAAACTGAGAACGCACCAGCTTTCCAGCCACCAGACAGTAGATCATTAGAGACCTCGGTTGTACCTGGGAGGTAATTTAACCCTGACTGCACCTTGGAAAACATAATGTTCCTTTAGCGTACCTTTTGTTATGACAGTTCAGGAGCACAATAGAATCTTTTTATTCTTAATAAAGACGTACTAAGGTAGTCAGGCCTTTCCTGTAAGCACTGTTTACATCTGTATTGGTTGAATCTCCAGCCATGTGTGTTTTTCTTTGTTTTGTAGACACACAATCTCCCAAACTGAGCATTTCATCACACCTCAGCGCCGGCTAAGCCATTAACTTTTTGAGTGAGAATCGATGCTGCCCGTGGACTAAGTTATCTCAAGGCGAGAATCATCCAGCACAGGCCAGATAGCTTTATCTTGCCTTTATCTCCATGCAGGACAAAGTCAGAACGTTTGATCGATCAGATGATCAGATCTTAGATATCCGCGGCTCACTGAGGCCACTTAAATCACAATGAACTGTCACAACAATTTAGCACATTACAAGTTACTCTGCATATACAGATGATAAACAAGTAGAGAAATGATTGTACTCTACTCAGGAGAATCATTAAGTTCAGGTGTCACGATGATCATGTAAAAACAACGAGGTCCATAACCTTTATTTGGCAAACGAGGCTTTGACCTTCACCTAACTGAACACCTTTGGAATTAAGTAGAACTTCAACTGTGAGCCGGACCTCAATACAATATCAGGGCCTTCATTTTTAAATGCTCTTTTCACTCGATATGCGCAAATTTAATTCTTGAGTCAAGCCATCCTTCCAACTTAATGCCAATGGTTTTAAAATGGGATGTCCGGCACACCAGAGCCGAGATTCTGAACTCCTCGATTCGAAACTCAACATTGCCACCGGTCAGCTGGGCACCATCTGGCGGGCATTATTGCCAGTGCCTGCAGCAGATACTAATTGGCCACCGTATCTGCAGGGTGGGGGTCGGACTATGTGTGGGGTAAGATCTTCATACGCTGTGTAAGGACCCTGATTGGCGGAAGAGATGCCTGTGCAGAATGCAGGGACGAAAAGAAGAGGGCTGTACACGTGTCAGAAGAGGCGTGTACAGTGACGTAATCTCCTCGGATACAATCGGGTATCTCTCAGCAGCGGAAGACAAATTGAGTGCTCTAAATCAGGAGGAAAATGGGGAGAAAATGCATTAAATGGGATGGGATGGGATGTCCATCAAGCTTAGGATCAGGTGTCTACATACTTTATGCCATATTGTCTATGTGACTCAATTTACTGGCAATTAAAATAATTATTTTTCCAGCATAACCTGTATATGACCTGTATGTATATGTATATGATCAATTTTAGACTTCTTAAAGTGTGTGACACAGTTCTACACTGACCTTAGATATCTGGCTTTAAAATGGCCTGAACTATGAAGGGTTAAACCAACAAATTCCTGCCAATTCTGCCAAATCTGAAAAGCAGAGATGTGCCAGTTCATAGTTATTAAAAATAGGTAAACAATGTGCTGAGCAACAAATGCCCAAATATAAGGTGTGATAAAAGTACACTGTGGTAAAAAGTGTACAGCTTTTTGGCCATTATGTTCCAAGTCCATTGGCATTAACACAGAGTTACTCAGACCCCTTTTTGCAGCTATAACAGCCTCCACTCTTCTGAGGCTTTTAAAAGTTTTTTTTTTTTATACCTTTTTGGAAGTCAGGGCTTTGTGCAGATCACTGGAGTTGCTCCTCACCAAACATGTCAAAGCATACCTATATGGACCTACTGTAAACAAAGGAACACTGTATTCACACAAGGGATCAAAGTTTCTGCACTATATTTTCTATATTTTGGCTATAAGCGGTGAGGGTGTAGTAGGAGGAGTAGTAATCGGTCGAGACTGAGAGATGCTTACAGCAGTCCGGATTTAGCACCATCTGATTTCAAGCTGTTTGGACGCTCAAAGAAGCTTTAAGGGGAAGAAGATTTTCATGTGATGATGATGTGAAAGCAGCGCTGCATCAGTGGCTACGCTTCTTAATAAATAGAGTTAAATAGTGCAGAAACTTTTTGAAGAACCCTGGTATAATTAATGTGTCACCATGTGTCACCTGTCAACAACGGATGTGGCTGAAACGCCTGAATGTGATAGGTGAGGTGTCCACAGCAGGGTGGTATTTGTCGTAATTTGAGGACATTTCTGGCTTATGTGATCATCTGGCAACCCAGTGGAGCTTTTTTTTTATCTTAGGAGAAGAGAGAGAAAGAGAGAGAGAGAGAGAGAGAGAGAGAGAGTTGGAACCCCCGTGTGCGCCCGGCTTTCTTCAATCTGGCGCGTCAGATGGCAGCTCGACTCGCTCAGCGTCTTTTGTCCCCCCGCGTCCTCCCCTGCTTCTGTCCCCCGTCGTCCCCACGATTTGTTTTGTAAATACGCTCGGGCTGTTATTCTGGAGGGACTCGGGCTGCAGGGCGACTGATTACCGATTTCTAATCCCTGATTTTCTGATTCCAGAGGATGCTGAGCGTTCCACACGGACCCGCTTCATCTCTGCGCGCTCGGATTTGCGCATCTCCGGATTTGGTCGCTCTTCTGCACTGAGAAATCAAACTCGGACCCGCGGTTCTTGTGGAGGATTTTGGGAGAAGCGTGTGCTAGTGCTTGTGTTCGGGTTTGTTCTCTGGGAGGAGCGATGCGCGCGTCTCCGCGTCCGTGACCCGCACTGGAGCGCCGCACTGGAGCGCTTTTGTCTCGCTTCCCGCACCGAGCGCGTATTTTTCCGCACTGAAAAGACGCGCACGCTTATGTGCACTGAGTTGCCATTTGCAAGTGCAATCGCAAAGCTTACCATTTCCAAGGTGAACAAACGGACGTCGGACTTAACGGGTTAAATCCAACTCAGCTGGGGAACACCAACCTGTTCGGTTGGCAGAAACATCGGTGTGGATTTTGCTGTCACAGGGACGTGGTGATTTGGGGAATGCTTTTAGGAACAGTGCGACTCTGAAGCTTTCGTTCAGTGCGTTTCTTCTTGGTAATTTGCGGCTGTTTTTGGGAGGAGTTTGAGCGGCGCACTTGGAGCCCGGAGTTGAGGAGCATCATGAGCTGCTGTACTGGCCGCTGTACGCTGGCATTCATCTGCGGCATGCAGCTGGTAAGTGGCACCAGTCGTCTTATTACTGTTGGCATTCTCACATACAGTATTCATAATCCATCAGCTACATGTAACTATGACCATGCTAATACTAGGTCTTGGAAGAGCCATCCATGGTTCCTTGGAGATTAAGTGTTTATGTCTTGGAAGCAAACTCACTTTGACTCTGAAGGTTGCCTGAAGGTGTGGATGGTTGTTTTCTGTGGGGTGATCTACTCAAGATATGTCTTCTGTAGCCTAGGTCATTGGTTTCCAGTTTCCCTGGATCCAATACTTCTGCTTACTTTCTGTTAATCACTTGAAGGTGAAATGTGTTTTCTTAACTGGCACATTTTAACGCCAAGCCAAGAGCTTACATTGCATTAACATTTTCGGCATATAGCAGACGCTATTATCCAAAGGGACTTACAGTACTGGGACAGGATACAGTCTGAGCAACTGAGGGTTAAGGGCCTTGCTCAAGGGCCCAACAGCAGCAAACTGGCAGTGGTGGGGCTTGAACCAGAGACCGTCTGATTACTAGTCCGGTACCTTAACCGCTAGGCTACACCTGCCACAAGCAAAAAAAAAACATTGAGTTCTGTGTTTTGAAGATGAAATGGACCATCCAGACTGTTATCAGCAAAAGGTGCAAACGCCAACAAGTGTCACGGTTTTGGAACATCAGCTCAATATGTTTGCATTGTTTTTCATGCAGCTCTTTTAAGCTCTATTAAGCTAATATTCCGAAACCGTGACACTTGTTGGCTTTTGCACCTTTTGCTGATAACAGTCTGGATGGTCCATTGTTTTTTGCTAATTTTAAGCAGGCATCACATTTAAAATGCTTGTATTTACAAAATGTAAGTAAGTTGGTCCGTAAAAAGATTTGGTAGTGCTTTAGGCTTACAGCAAGTAGGTCCCGAGTTCGACTCCCAGATGGAGCGGTCCGGGTCCTTTCTTTGTGGAGTTTGCATGTTCTCCCCGTGTCTGTGTGGGTTTCCTCCCACAGGCCAAAGACGTGCAAGTGAGGTCAACTGGAGACACTAAATTGTCCATGACTGTGTTCAATATAACCTTGTGAACTGATGAATCTTGTATAATGAATAACTACCATTTCTGTCATGAATGTAACCAAAGTGTAAAACATGACGTTAAAATCCTAATAAACAAACAAACAAACACATTTAAAATGCTTGTATTTACAAAATAATAAAACATTTAAAAGGGGCGGCACCGTGGCTCGGTGGGTAGCACTGTCGCCTCACAGCAAGAAGGTCCTGAGTTCGATACCCAAATGAAGCAGTCTGGGTCCTTTCTGTGTGGAGTTTGCATGTTCTTCTTGTGTCTGTGTGGGTTTCCTCCGGGAGCTCCGGTTTCCTCCCACATTACAAAAACATGCAAGTGAGGTGAACTGGAGATCGATTGTCCATGACTGTGTTTGACATTAAACTTGTAATCCGATGAATCTTGTGTCTGTCATGATGCTAAATAATAAAACTTTCCTACCTGTTGCCAGATCTCTCTGAACGTGAACTACTGAAAAATGATTCATTGTGAAACTGGCGACGCCTACTGTACACTTACTCATAATAGCGGGCAGTGATCGTCTCAGCGTGTCCACCATCTGGTCTGATGAATCAGGCCGACCCGGTCAGCTGCCGTGTATTTGTTATGCTGATGCCGGCTGAATATCATACATAGCCGTGCTCGGTGATCTCATCAGCTGGACTGCGTTCAGAAGAGCTCAGTGTCCTTCTGTGGATCTTTGGCAGCGGGTTTCATGATATCAGAGCCGTTAACACATTAGCGTTCGTAATTAATAAAGGTGAATCATGCACTGTAGGTTGTCTTACTGTAAAAGGGTACACAGAAGGATTGGATGCACTGTGTGATTAATCATCAGGATTCAAATCATCTGCAGTTTGAGCCACAGTAGATCTGAGTCAGCCACGACCTTACGAACACCTTGTTAGCAGTTTATGGTTCGTCCCTCCTCAGACCACTGTCCGTGGGTACTCACCATGGTTGCTTTTGAGCTCTCCATCAACAAATTGACCCTTATCAAAGTCACTCAGGTCCTTATGCTGCTTATATTTGCTGCATTTAACATCTGTACTACCATAAACCCAACATTTGATAAACCCCTGACTTATGAAACAGGAGTTGCCATGCACATTTTTTGTGGGGGGGGGTCCCAATGATTTGGCTAATCTGTGTATATTTAGGAGAAAGCACATGGGTGCAGGGCAATGAAACACCCTGAACACCCAAGCAGATATTGGAAGAACATGCCAAACTGTGACCAGAGACAGTTTAAACCCAGGTCAACAGGAACCCGATGTGCAGGTGTGTTCATTCAGGCTTGTGACAGCACCTCAGTGAGACAGTTGGAACTTCCTTTACTCACACATGGTCAGTTTAGCTAGTGAGGTACCACAGACACTATCAGGAACTTAACCCGACTCAGGACTGGGTGCTGGGCATGTTTTGGACTACTGCGACAACCTACAGGTATATGCACATTCTCCAGAATGATATTGACTGTGATACTTCACGAGCGTTAAACCTCATCCTGCTGTAATTTCCTCATAAACCAGGCTGCAGATAAGCAAATAAACTGTTCTGTCAGAGGTGCTTCCAGTAGATCAGAGTCGGCTTCAGAATCAAATCAGTCCTGTCCTTTCATAACCTGAAGAAAATCCTCCACGCCTTCATCTCACTCCTGCATTTCTCATCCTGATTACTTTTACTCCCTGAGTAAAGGTGACAGTCAGTACGTGCATTTCAGCTTCAGCTAATACGACACGTCCCTGCTGCATGACTAAGTGCGAGTAAGGACATATACCTCACCTTACCTTTAGCATACTGGCTTATTATTACTTAAGAAATATAAATGGAGATTATTTCCTGCTATAATGGTTGTTGATCACATCACCAGAGGAACTATAGGAGCTGGTGCGTCGTGTCGAGAAGTTGGGAAAGAAATAAAACAAAAGTGATGTTGAACGCTGAAGAAGTTCTGAAGATTATGGTGGAAGGTAGAAGACTGGAACAGGTTGACTCCTTCTTATATTTAGGAAGTGGATAAATAAATACTGCAGAATTTGCTGGGCAAGTAAAGCCAAGATCATCAATAGGCATGGCGGTGATCCTCAAACTGACAAAATATATGGAAAACAAGTCAGTTAGCTCTATAGTCAAGCAACGATTGATGTAACCCTTGATCTAGCCAGTAGCCACATATGGATGTAAAGCCTGGACACTGAAGAAAGAGGAAGGAAGACACATTTAGTTTTTAGAACAAATGCATCAGAAAACTAATGAAATTCTCATGGAGGAAGATGATCACCATTGAGCAATCGTACAAGATGGCCACAACAGAAAGGAGCTACTGATACACATTAAGTCGCACAAGTTTGATCACCGATACAGCCTGGCCAATGTGAGTTGCACTTGTCTGTGTGTTCTCAATGCCCGCCCAAGCCTAAATAGAAAAAGGGGGGTTGTGTCAGGAAGGGCATAACACTTTGCCAAGACCAGATCTGCTGTGGCGACCCCTAAATACGGGAGCAGGTGGAAGAAAAAAAACCCGATTGATTACATTAAGTAATCACTCACTCACTCACTTTCTTAACCACTTATCCAATTAAGGTGTGTGTGGTGTGTGTGTGTGTGTGTGTGTGTGTGGGGGGGGGGTGCTGGAGCCTATCCCAGCTTTTCAATGGGCACAAGGCACACAGTAACACACACACATTCACCTATAGGGCAATTCAGTGTCTCCAATTAATCTGACAGCATGTTTTTGGACTGTCGGAAGAAAACCGGAGCTCCCGGAGGAAACCCACGCAGACACAGGGAGAACATGCAAACTCCGCACAGAAAGGACCTGGACCACCCCGCCTGGGGATCGAACCTTTCTGCTGTGAGGCGACAGTGCTACCCACTGAGCCACTGTGCCATCCCATTCACTAATCAGATTAAACATTTTGAGTTCCAGCCACTCAACATATTTTGTGGACTTTCTTATACATTTAAGTATTATTTACCTTAAAATATCTGCAAACCCAACATGTATTTATTAGGATGTTAACGTCATATTTTACACACTGTTGGTTACATTCATGACAGAACAGATAGTTACTGCTTACACAAGATCGATTTATCAGTTCAAGTTTTTAATGTTAAACACAGTCATGGACAATTTTGTATTTCCAATTGACCTCACTTGCACGTAATTGGACTGTGGAGGGAAACCCACACAGACACGGGGAGAACATGCAAACTCCACATAGAATGGACCCGGACTACTCCATCTGGGAATCGGACATGTAATTTCTACAAATTGTGATATTAAAGCAACTGGGTGTCTTTATTTCTGCTAACGTTCTGATTTACATTGTAAAGTGGATTGAAAGTTAATTCATTATTGTTTGCACATTAAAGAGCTTTTGGACTTTATCTGTCTTATTAAAGCTAATTACGTTTGATTAACGTCTTTATACTGCCTGTAGTGAGTCCTGCAGTCCCAAACAGCCTGAAGTCCAGTCTTCGTTTAGTCGAAAGCCAGACAGGTTGAAGTAATTTCTTTCTCATTGCTGCTTTACAGCTGGGTTGACTTTGCCCGAGGTCTGTCATCCAGTAGTTTCCATCAAGGTCAGACACTTTGTTGTTTTCTGTTTTTTTGCAGCCAGATTCTGCACTGTTATGCTGCGTTCCTGTAAGGGCCATAAATAAACCCGAAGAAAAAAGCCCTAAAACTGGGGATTTTAAATACTACTACAACCCCAAATCAGAAAAAGTTGGGACGACGTGGAAAAAACAAATAATAATAAAAAAACACAGAGTTTCTAACATTTACTTTGACTTTTATTTGATGTCAGACAGGATGAACCTGAGATATATTTAATGTTTTATCTGCTCAACTTTATTTCATTTATTAATAAACACTTATTCCTGCATTTCAGGCCTGCAACACATTCCAAAAAAAGTTGGGACAGTAAAGCATTTACCACTTCGTAATGTTGCCGTTCCTTTTCACCACACTTAAAAGACGTTTCGGCACTGAGGAGACCAAGTGATTTAGTGTTTCAGCTTTTATTTTGTCTCGTTTTTCCTGCAAACACGTCTTAAGATGTTCAGCAGTACGGGGTCACCTTTTTCCTTTTAAAATTCTCTATTGGGGACAGGTCAGGACTGCTGGCAGGCCAGTCCAGTACCCGTACCCTCTTCTTCTGCAGCCATGCCTTTGTAATGTGTGCAGCATCTTGTTGAAAAATGCTGGACGTCCCTGGAAAAGACGACGTCTTGAAGGCAGCACATGTTGCTCTAAGATCTCGATGTACTTTTCTGTATTAATGCTGCATCACAGAAGTGTAAATGACCTTTGCCAAGGGCACTGACACAGCCCCATACCATGACAGACCCTGGCTTTTGGACTTTTTTGATAACAGTCTGGATGGTCCTTTCGTCCTCAACCATAATGCATGTCTTACACCATTAACAATAATAAAATAGCATTAATGTCCTGTTTATTTATGCTGTAAACGCCAGTTCCTGCTTGCCAGATCCGGGGTGAGTCGAGTGCTTTATACAAGGACTGCACTTTGTCATTTGCCTCTTGGACTCGCATAAAAGTAATGTGATCATACTGACTTTTTAAACCATCTCCCAGTGTGCAGGAGGAAGTTATAGCTCAGTACATTTTCATTAAACTCTTTCAAAAGTGCTTGGCTTTCGTGCCAAGCTTAATATATACCCGCAGCAATAATACATCCTATGTATTATTTAAACCGTATGTATTGTTCCGTGACAGGAAAATCAAAAGTGCTGCGTTAGTTTCTTCCCAACGAAATCCGCGAGCGAATCGGAACCAAAAATAAACCCAGAAAATGATGTAAGTCCTCCACTGCGTTCTGCGCTCATTTGCAACTCTCGTTTGAGTCAGTGCGGCGGTGTTTAGAAAGCCGTGGGTGTTTATGCGCACGAGCCTCTGCAAGGTTAGGGAAAAGACTGTGCCCCGGTGCATGCTGGGATATGATGGTAAATAGCAGCATGATAGAGCAAGGATGACAGAGAGCTGCCTGTCCGCCAGCACAAGTTCTTGACATTTGGCGAGTGAAATGAATCACCTTTCCTGCACGAGCACGCAGATCTGAAAGAGCAGGAAGATTTAATACCTCCTCATGCTGTGTAAATCACTCCTGCCTTAACAAGACCAATAAACACAAGTGCACTACAGGCGGCCTGGGCGGCGGCTTCTCCCGGGGAGGACCGTCGCATTACCCTTCCCTCTCGACTCCTACAGGTGGTTGTACACTCACTGAGCACTTTATTAGGTATGCCTATGTGGTGCTTCTATTGATTATTTTAAAAGATACTATTACTATATAAATGTACTGTGTTGGTATTCAACTACTGACAGTATACACTGATACAGCCATAACATTAAAACCACCTCCTTGTTTCTCCATTTTATCAGCTCCACTTACCATATAGAAGCACCATGTAGTTCTACAATTACTGACTGTAGTCCATCTGTTTCTCTACATGCTTTTTTAAGCCTGCTTTCATGCTGTTCTTTAATGGTCAGGACCCCCACAGGACCACCACAGAGCAAGTATTATTTGGGTGGTGGATCATTCTCAGCACTTCAGTGACAGTGACATGGTGGTGGTGTGTTAGAGCGTGTTGTGCTGGTATGAGTGGATCAGACACAGCAGCGCTGATGGAGTTTTTAAACACCTCACTGTCACTGCTGGACTGAGAATAGTCCACCAACCAAAAATATCCAGCCAACAGCGCCCCATGGGCAGCGTCCTGTAACCACTGATGAAGGTCTAGAGGATGACCGACTCAAACAGCAGCAATAGATGAGCGATCGCCTCTGACTTTACATCTACAAGGTGGACCAACTAGGTAGGCGTGTCTAATAGAGTGGACAGTGAGTGGACACGGTATTTAAAAACTCCAGCAGCGCTGCTGTGTCTGATCCACTCATACCAGCACAACACACACTAACACACCACCACCATGTCAGTGTCACTACATTACTGAGAATGATCCACCATCCTATAATATCTGGTCAGTGTGGGTTGCTGTAGATTGATAAATGGGGTCAAGCAGCGGTCTTCAAGTAGGCAGTAGGCAGCTCACTATGTTTCCAGACAGACCCCTGGTTTATATTTTACATGCACGTGACTGCATGGTACAGTTGGTATTATGGGTGTCTTACACCAAAATGGGTTCTGGAAACCTGGGTTCAATCCTGGCCTTCAGTCACTGAGTGCTGTGCCACCATGCCACCCACTCACTAACCAATTATAATGAATCAACCAGGTATGGGTGTCAGTCCTCGTCCTCGTCTTTGATTACTAATCCTCGTCTTTGAGGTGCTTTGCAAGCCCAGAATCGATGCTGGGTTCAGACCCCAGTATTCAATCCGAGTGTGTAAAGGACTTGAGTGTTCGCTAATGTCTTCGCTGTGACAGTCTGAGATTGAGTGTTTAGCATGAAGGAACAACGCGGCTCATTAGCAGTGTAAGTGCGTCTCCTCACTTTTTGCTAATGAGGTCAGATTAAGGCTAGGGTGATATACAAATCACAGCCATGGGACAAAGAAATCCTCTCAACACCAGCACAAACGTGAGCAAAAGTATCTAGAAACCAACTGTAACTTATATTTGGATACTTTAGTCACATGAATCTAACAGACAGCTCCCTCGTTATTCAGTCAGATTATCACTCAGAATTAAGGCGCCTCAGTAGGAGCATTTTAAGGAATCTAAGAATTTAGACATGCCCTCTTCTCGAGAGTGTAGGATGTTGTAAAATGTCAGTTATGGGTGTGGCTGAATCACCTAAACTCAATCATTTTCAGGGGCGTGCATGCCGTCATGTCAGTAGCACTGGCATGTGTATGTGGGTAGCACTGTCGCCTCACAGCAAGAAGGTCCTGGGTTCGATCCCCAGGTGGGGCGGTCCGGGTCCTTTCTGTGTGGAGTTTGCATGTTCTCCCCGTGTCTGTGTGGGTTTCCTCCAGGTTCTCCGGGTTCCTCCCACAGTCCAAAGACATGCAAGTGAGGTGAATTGGAGACTGTGTTTGATATTAAACTTGATGAATCGTGTGTAATGAGTAACTACCGTTCCTGTCATGAATGTAACCAAAGTGTAAAACGTTAAAACCCTAATAAACAATAAACAACAATCTGTCTGGAGAATTTAAAATCATATTCACTAAAGGGTATAACGGCACCAAATAAGAGTAAATGCACCCACATGGGCTGTATGTTACACTTCATTATTTTTTGCACCTTGGTTCTTTAATTGCTTTGGTGTAAATAATCCGATGTTGGAATGTGTTGGTGCTGCAGCAGATCTTGTTTACAGCACTTAATCTACCATGATAACAACATCACTGTGGTTTATTCGCTGCTTACTGGTCTACTGATGAGCATTATAACAGGACGTGGCAGTTTAGCGCTGGAGAAGAGTCACCTCACTGCATGTCTGCAAAGCAAGTCATCTATTATCCTTCTGGCTGCAATTCAGCAACCGTCGTTAGAGCATCTTCCCCCGGACGCCTCTGTCCATTGTTTATGATCTAATAATAAACACGTCTGATGGGACTGTCAAGAAATATGAATACTCATAATTCCTCAGCACTACCTGTCTGTGATTTTTTCCTCTCTCGTTTGGCTCGGCCTGCGGCGGGTAGGAGGAAGGATGAGGTCCCTCAGGAGCCCAGACAAAAGGCGCTTTAGTGCCGGCAGGAGCGAGTCGAGAATCAAAGAATCAAAGCTTTTTTACATTTTATTTTCTCTAGTCTGATCTGTTCTATATCTCGCCACAAATAGTAACTGGACCAGAAAGGTCTGGTTGGTGTTGGAGGCTCTCAGCTGTATCCATGGGAAATATCATCTCCAACGAAGATATTATAATGACTCAGTGGGAGGCGAGTCAGGCGTGTACAGGCAGTAGGAGAATCACAGGCTCTGGTGCGTCGGCTCTATAGTCGTGCAGATATTTTACTGTCAGGAGTTTTATATAGACTCTGATCTTTCACTTCTCAGTTTCTGGTTGCTTATCTGGCAGGACTGGGAAACTTGACTGTGACTTTGGAGTGTTTTCTGTTTAAAGGCAAGACTCCTAAAAGTAAACACGAGACCGTGGAACCGGTTTTGAATAAAGCACAACTGTGTTCAGCATCTTTTTTAATGCATTAAATCTGTGTTATATGCAATACAGTCAAGAAAAGTTGGGACAGATGAAAGTTTACCACTGTGTTCCATCACCTTTAATGGTTTGGGAATTGAGGACACGAACTGTTACAGTTTTGCAAGCAGAAATTTTACCCATTCTGGATTAATACGAGACTTCAGCTGCTCAACAGTCAAATATCTGATTCTTCTTTCATGATGCACCTTACAATTCAACAGGTGACAGATCTGTCAGTCGAGCTCACGCACTGTATGGTACGAATGATACAGTGGGTATTGGTGGTGGTGCACATCCCCAAGGTCCCAGTGTTATTGTCTCTGAGGTGTACCGGAACCTACCAGGAATATACCAATATGTGGATTGGGTAGTAAATGAGATGCCCTGGGATATACTGGTACCCTGTGTATTTCTATCTTGCTACTATGATCAGTGGCTATTGAGATGAATTAATGAATTGTGGCAGAATTGTGGGTGAGTGCTGGTGCTCTAGCTTTAATCTTTTGATCTATTACCTCCTGATTTGCGGTTTCAGAAGAACTTACCAGCCTCCTTCTGAGCTTTTCTCACCAGCAGACTTTTGGCACAATCTCTTTTTCAAATCCTCCAGATGGATTTCTATTGAGGGGCTTTTGGAGATTGAAGGATTTGTACGTTCGGCTGAATTGATCACATGGTAAATGTGCCTCAGCGAGTGCCAAGGCTCCTCTGTGCCCGGGATAAAATATGATCATGTTTCCCGAGCGCAGGGAGGAAGTCCTCCGCTGAATATATTAACAGCATTACATATGTATTTTATCAAGCAAATTAAACCGGAGTTTCTCTCAGCTTCAGTGTTTGGGCTTGGCCAGAGAACAGGGCACTAAATTGATTGTTATACCACCCTGCCCACCTATTTTGAGCCTCCGCCTTGCTAGACCCACCCGGGACGAAACTGGGGATGGTCTGAGTGGAAATACTGTCAAGCATGGCCAGTCAGCGTAACTCACTTTTCATTTGCGGCCTGTCTTATTAATTATTGTTTTCAGTCCTGGCATCTGCCTCGGTGCCAGCTTGGCGGTATGATCGCACGCACAAATGCACAGACAGTCCCCAGGGTACCCTGCTCTATTTTCAAAACTCAATATCCTGCCAACAAGGTCCCATGATTGCGAATTTATAAGAAAATCACTGGCATGAGCCAGTTGGTGCGATAAAAAACAGTCAGGGTTGACACTGGGGAGAATGGTTGGCAGTTTCAATTTTTTATGACTTTATTTATACGGTTATTGTAAGCAAAAGTATTTTAGATTTAAACCTAGATCCACAGGACCCTGGAGCGTTGCAGCACCCACACACTACCAGAAAATACAAAATGCATACATCAACTTAGAGCATTATTTGCTAATTCCAAGGCCATATAACTTTGTGGCCTCTTAATTCTTCATTAGTGATTATGATCGACCACATGGTGAGATCTTCTCTGTGCCTCAACTGATTTTGACTGCACCCATTAAAAAGTACATGGAGGGCACTCGGGTGATGCAGTAGTGTAATATGCTAGTCCACCAACACTGAGAGGTCAAGCTCTCCACTGATGAAGGTCTAGAAGATGACCGACTCAAACAGCAGCAATAGATGAGTGATCGTCTCTGACTTTACATCTACAAGGTGGACCAACTAGGTAGGAGTGTCTAATAGAGTGGACAGTGAGTGGACACGGTATTTAAAAACTCCAGCAGCGCTGCTGTGTCTGATCCACTCATACCAGCACAACACACACTAACACACACTAACTACAAAGTGCTTCTATATGGTAAGTGGAGCTGATAAAATGGACAGTGAGTGTGGAAACATGGAGGTGGTTTTAATGTTATGGCTGATCGGTGTATACTGAAGTTTTTTTTTTTTTTTTTTTTTTTTTTCCTACTGTTTTTCTGATTTAGTAATTTCTGATTCCCTATTTCAGTTACTCTGCTGCTTATCTTGCTATTCCTTTAATATTTGTGTAGGTGTGAGTAGATGTTGCACTGGCAGTAATGTCCATCCTTCTTTTCATCAGACATGGCCAAATGTGCTAAGCAGCGGTCAGGCGGGTAGCAGCCCTGAGCACCTGAACACCCATCATCAAAGCCAACAATGGCAGCCATGAGAATATGTAAACATGACTAACCTGTGCAGCCGAGATTGTAATTCAGCTAAAGTTATGTTTTTATGTGTTTTTTATAATATTTTGCACTCCTACAACACCCACCCACCCACCAATGTTTACTTTAACCACCGACAAAGCAAAACATACAGCGTACTTGTTTTGGGGATCTGAACACACACCAAGCAGAAACAGCATAATAAGTAGAAATTAATTCCAGCGCGCTGGTGGAACTCTGTGGTTCAGGCCCAGAGCGCAGTGGTCCACGAGGTGCTGAGCCAGCTAATGAGCTGTGCAGGCTGCCCGGGTAAGCAGCGCCGGATCTTCTAATGGGAAAGGTCAGGGGTGTCGGGTGCCATCATTGTTCTCCTGCCAGTCCGGTGAAATAAAGAGCTTAACGTGCTATTAGTGTAAAAAAGTGAAGTCATATTAAAACTGACCAAAAGTTCCCTCCAATTTACTGCACACAGGAAGTGAGAGCCGACTCACCGTGCTGCTGGAAATAAAGTCCCTCAGGAGAATGAACCAAAATCCAGTACTAATAATATAGACATTAAATTCAAAACTTTACAGCTGTTATGTCAAAAGTATGTGGACAGCCCTCCTAAAGACCCCTTTCCCCCCTCATATTCCTTTTTAAAATTTCACTGCTGCATGCACCACCCCCACACTGGCCAGAGAGGACCAAGGGCTAGCACCTGTCCCCTCCAAATGTGTGAAATCAAAATCGCTGGCTGTTTTTTTGGGGGGCAGCCAATGTTGCATTCTCACATTTTGTTGTATGAGTTGTACCACATTTAGAGAGTCATGCTATGCCTTATGTGTTCCTCCACCTCTTGTGCTGGTGCCTTGACCGGACAACAGGAGTCACTAATCAGCACAGAACCCCAAATTTAACCCCATTAAATGACATCAGACCTTCTCTTTCAACATCAGTGCCTGAAGTAGGAACAAATTCCCACAAACACACTTCAAATTCTTGCGGAAAGTAATATAGAAAAAGGTATATTATATAAACATAGACATTTATCTAAACATAAATAGACAGTACACCAACAAACTCTGAGTAAAAAAAACATGCAATGGAAATATAACAGTAACCAACAAACTTCAAACCTCAGCTCATCGGAAGGAACAGAATCTATGGACACAACCTCACGGACTTTTGGGAATTTTGGCTACTCAGTAAGCAGCTCACGTTCTGCACTAAACAGCGGTTCACACATGACGGCTCATCCTCCACCCTCCCGTGGTAATTCGGTGCTGTGTTTCTGATGTATTCATTACGGAGGAGCCCACCACCAGTAGCGTTCACAGCACTTTATGGGTCACGACCGGTGTCGGCGCCGTCAGAAAACTGTTGGAGGAAGAAAATTATCATGAATTTAAAGAGCATGATTAAAGGAGCGTGGACGCGGGCGAGCGAATGAATGCGCGTTGAATGTTGAACAGCGGTCTACAAGGTCTCCGCCGGATGGATTATAATTCGAGAGCCTGGTCAAACATTTTCTGCAAGACTTAATTAATCACTGTTTTGTAAAATGCTTTAATTTAGCATAAAAGTGCTTATCTAGAGACCATTAGAGCGGCGTTTAATGCTGAGCTAAATCACCCTGCAAGAGGGAGGAGAGAGCAACGACCGTCTTAGCTTCTCACCTCCATGTCACATATTGTTCTAGATGATGTTAAGCATTTTACTGTTTACATTAAGAGCTGTCGACTGTTTCACTGTATCACAGCGGTACTTTGAAACTTGACGTCAATCGATTCTGAAAGTGGTGTTGAGTTTAAAAGACGTTGAGTTTCAAGGTAGTTTTTCCCATAAGGATGTATGGAAAACCTGTTAATGCGTTCCATGGTCAGGTGGAATGCCACAAATATAATATAATAAAGCAATAAGCCACGAGAGGCCGTGCGTTACTGTGATTTTAGCACGGGGATGACGTTTTTGGCACGACGCGAAGCGGAGTGCCTAAAACTTCTTTCCCGTGCTAAAATCATAACAGTAACGCATGGTCTCGAGTGGCTTATTGCTTTTATAAAACGGCGGTCAACATAAAATACAATAAATTCATAAATGTATTTATTGTGTATAAACTTACAATAAAGCATTCTTCCGCGACGCAAGGTAGTTCGATTATCAGTGTTGCTAGGCAACATGAGGGCGAAAATAGCATTAACTTTTTCTTTTCAGTGGCGTATTAATATGGAATGATGTGAGGTGGTCATAGGTGTGCGTTTATCGGGGATTTTACAACGGCTTCGAACGCGGCTCAGCCAATCAGATTTTAGGACCGGAACTATCCGTTTCATAAAAACCACTGAAATAACGCTTTACCTTTTGTTTACGTCACACACACATCAAGTTTAAGGGAAGTGTTGAGTTTATTCTGTGTATTCTGACACCTTTCTACCAGAACCAGCATGAACTTCTTCAGCACTTTGAGCTACAGTAGCTCGTCTGTTGGATTTAGCACACACGGGCCAGCCTTCGCTCCCCACGTGCATCAGTGAGCCTTGGCCGCCCATGAACCTGTCGCCGGTTTACCACTGTTCCTTTCTTGGATCACTTTTGATAGATACTGACCACTGCAGACCATCACAATTTGGTCCTTGTCAAACTTGCTCAAATCCTCACACTCGTCCATTTTTCACTTGCTGCCTGATATAGAGCAGGTGTAGCCTAGTGGTTAAGGTACTGGTCCAATAATCAGAGGGTTGCCGGTTCAAGCCTCACCACTGCCAGGTTGCCACTGTTGGGCCCTTGAGCAAGGCCCTTAACCCTCAATTGCTTAGATTGTATACTGTCACAGTAGTGTAAGTCACTTTGGATAAAAGTGTCTGCTGAATGTTGTAAATGTAAATATATCCCACCCACTAACAGGTGACGTGATAATCAGTGTTATTTACTTTACCTGTCAGTGGTCATAATGTTATGCCTAGTCTGTGTATAATGAACAACATAATTATTACACCAACACTGAGGCTGTTTTGTGTCAGTATAAAGTCTGACTGCATTTCAAATGATGTATTTGTCACTAGTGAAGCATGAGATGTAGCACCACACCTACAATAATTGAAAATGAACCCAAGTGCAGGATGCTTGGCCAAGGTAGAACAATACTGTGGCTATTGTTCTACCTTGGCTACTAAACAGAAAGGACAATGGAGCGACAAATGAGGTGGCCAAAATAACAGAAACAAACAAACAAACAAAAAAAGCAAAAAAACAAAAGCAACCTCCACAGCTCACAAAGGAGAAAGTGGATGGAATAGAGATGGTGCAGAACTGACAACTGGTTGTCATAATATGAGGTTTAAATCAGGTCTAACCAACTGTCCCCATCACAGGCGGTTGAAGGTTACGGTTATGGCAGCCCTCTCAGCGTTCGTGTGGCTGCTTTGATTCAGAGTAAACACGCTGAACACGGAGCTCTTTGAACTGACATGAGATGAGCGTTAGCCTCTGACAGCGGTGTAGCCCTGGGCCGGCCCTGATACTGCCCAGATAGCTCCTGTACACACTGGCAGGTAAACAAGATGCACCGGCAGGCTGGGAATGAAAGCCTGACGGGTGATGGGCGGCAGGGATATTGGCTTGCAGGGAGAAGCTTCCTCGGCTCAAAATGAACATCGGAAAAGCCCTGAGCCTTCACGGTTCGAACCGACTGTTCATTACACAGCGGGTGGTTTGTTAACAGGACCGATGTAAACAGTTAAACACCTTTTGTGAGACTTGTGTTCATCCTAGTGAGCGACGAGCGACCGTTCTTTTCCTATGTAGAACAAAACGCTGCATTTCAAGTGACACAGAGTGAGATGTGATGTTAAATTAAGGTTTTGTTAATTTGATGCAAATTAGGTTTAATGCATTTCAGAGATTAAGCCAGTGTTTGGCTCCAGTAGATCAATTTTTTCAATTATACAGTGTAAGTGTCTAACTTCTCTTATGTCCTGTGCTTTTAGATATATTTACATTTACATTTTCTTCATTTAGATAGATAGATAGATAGATAGATAGATAGATAGATAGATAGATAGATAGATAGATAGATAGATAGATACTTTATTTATCCCGAAGGAAATTATTGGTCTGCTAAATTATATTTAGCAGACGCTTTTATCCAAAGCGACTCACATTACTGTGACAGTATACTGTCTAAGCGATTGAGGGTTAAGGGCCTTGCTCAGGGGCCCAACAGTGGCAACCTGGCAGTGGTGGGACTTGAACCAGCGACCTTTCGATTGCTAGTCCAGTACCGTAACCGCTAGGGTACAGCTTCTGTTCAGCGGTGCTTTGGATCATTTCCTCTGGAGAAAATTCTGTTTTGACATTAGAGAAATTCTAAGGCAGTGCTAGCCTAATCGGAAGGTTGTTGATTCAAGCCCCACCCCTGCCGATTCCCAAGTACTCTCACTCACTCAATGTTTTAACCGTTTATCCAATCAGGGTTGCGAAGGGCAGGCACACACACACACCCACACACCCATTCAATTATAGGGCAATTCAGTGTCTCTACTTAACTTGACTGCATGTTTTTGGACTGTGGGAGGAAACCAGAGCTCGAGGAGAACATGCAAACTCCGCACAGAAAGGACCCGGACCGCCCGGCCTGGGGATCGAAGCCAGGACCTTCTTGCTGTAAGGTGAGAGTGCCACCCACTGAGCCACCATGCCGCCCGGTTCCCAAGTAGTGAAATAATACTGGCAAACGGCTGATGATAAAAGCCTGATGGTTTTTAGAAAGTGTTGGTATTATTAGAGATTAAACCCTGACGACTGGTAAGGACTTATTAATATCGGACAGCATTGGAGCATTGGCTGAGAGTGTGGAAACGGTGATGGGGAAGTATCTGAGAAAAGCTAAGACTTGAGGACAAATTAATAGTTGAAGTTTTTTGGAGATTTTCATGAAGAAAACCATGGACATTTGTGGAAGTGCTAAAGATTTTGAGGACTTTGTAGAGGATGCTAAGGGTAGAATAGAAGATCTTTGTCTTTACAGAGAAAGATGGTAAAGATTACGATAAAATTGTTGATAGTTGCTGAGTAAAGCCTTGTAAGAAAGCCCAAGCCAAAGCCTCAGACTTGGAGGACATGAGAAAGATCACCATGGAGTGTTTGGCTGTAGGACCAAGCCTGTGGGGAGGTCTGTAAGGATAACCTCAGAACTAAGATGAAGATCTTTCATTCCACTGCAGTTGAGTTTAATAGGTGTAGGGACGGTAAAAAATTGACTTCCCTAGACTTGACTGACAACTGTGGGAGCGTGGGTAAAATGCTGGGGATTATGGGGAAGCAGAGGCTTGTGTGTAGATAAGAAAAGTGCACCCTGGGTGTTGATGGCTCCAGAGTGCTGGAGGGGTGGTTGAAAGACAAACTGCCCTTCGCTGTCAGGCCTTCAACTCTGATTGATCTTCTTCCTCCCTACAGTTTATCTCAGCGGCTTTATTGCACCGCGTGTTCGGAACGTCTGTGCTCTGTAGAGACCCGCGGCGACCGCGGTGCCGTTCGGCAGGTACCAGCCTTGTTATGGTTGCTCTCAAATATTATTTGGCTTAAACACCTCATTAGATGTGTGATGCCATTTACAAAACGGACACTAAATGGTCAAGCGTACGTGGACAGTCCTCCTGAAGATTGAGTTCAGGTGTTTAAACCACGTCCATTGCTAAGTAGTTTATAAGTCATTTATATAAAATAAATCACAAGCTTCCATCATATGGCAACAGTTTAGGCAAGGTCTTTCCTGTTCCAACATACACTATATGATCAAAAGTATTTGGACACCTGATGATGATCATCTCATTTCAAAAACAATAAACTGACCTCTGTGATCTTTTCAACTAAAACAGCACAATACTTTGAAGTGTGTCTGTGTGAGTTTGTGCCCATTTAGTCAATAGAGCATTTGTATGGCTGGGAAATGATGTTGGTCAAGAAAACCTCAGTTGATGTTCCAGTTCATTCCAGAGCTGTTGAGTGAGACTGAGGTCAGGGCTCTGTGCGGGTCACTGGAGTTTCTTTAATCTGAGCTTTTCTTCATTAATGAACATCTGCATTAATGTTGTTCAGTTTTACTGTTATAATAATAATGTGTTGTATTTATAATTTGTGTTGTATTTTGACCACGCCTTAAGTCTTGGTTCCAAGCACTGTTTAGCATGTTAGTTGAAGGTGTTATATTTACACTGTCGTGGAATAATAAGGTGACCTTCTTTGAAGGTGATCAAAGAAGACAAAGAGGCCGCTCAGGTGGCGTAGCAGTAAAAACACATGCTAGCACACCAGAATACATCGTATCGAATCTCAGCTCTGCCATCCGGCTGGGCTGATCGGCCACATGAACAACGATTGGCCTGTTGTTCCTATAGGGGTGGGGTATTAAGCCGGATAGGGACTCTTCGCGACTGATGCAAATGATGGCGCCTGCACAGAGGCGTGTCTCTCTGTACACAAGGCTTATTCACATATATGCACTCGCCTAGTGTGGGTGACAAATGCATACAGCTGCTGCCCACATGTCGGAGGGGGCGTGGGTTAGCTTCTTTCTGCTCAAATGACGCAATCGGGAAATTGGACGCGCTAAATGACAGGAGAAAATGCATAAAAACAAAAATATAAAAAGAAGACAAAGGTTACAGTTGACTGGATTGGAGAATTTATTGGCACGCCTGTGGGTTCTTACAGTAGTATATTAGCTGAAGAACAAAGAACAGAACTGTGGGCCTCCCTTTATACCGCTCTAGTCACGTTACAGTTTCAGCACTTCCTCTAAAGCTTGGGTGTAAACCATTCTGTGGTAACCGTTGTTCTTCATCTGCTTACAACATCTTGCAACGGCTTAAGACAGACATACTTATCATACTTATTACTTATCTCTGTACTTTCCACTCCAGCTGCGCTTCCTCAAGCAACAATATGACTATGGGGATTTAATGCACAAGCTTAAAATCTAACCTTTCCACTACAACACAAGATGTAAAACTCAGTCTAGACAAATAAATAATGTACGTATTGTTTAGGGTAGACATCAAGGCAGACAGGGCCGACTTAAAATGGAACAATAACAACATCTTTTTATGGAGTGGTGCTAGTCTGGCCCAGTAATTGATCTCTGCTCCTCGCTCTGCAACTTTACATGGTCCTTGTTCATAATCGCTTCTACTGTTGAATAATACTACTCACAGTTGATGGTGGAATATCTAGGAAGGAAGAAATTTCCCAAAATGACCCATTGTTACATTTACTTGAATTCAGTGATTTAGAGTTGTGTCCCAATACTTTTGTCCGTCCATTTAAGCAGAGCACAGTTAGTTGGTGCAGTTAGCAGTGCCAAGTTCAATCCGCATGATGAGCTACAGCTTTAATCATTTTAAAATGAATGCTGGGTGGAATGAGACTGCAGATTGCTGCGGCACCTTCATACATTCGGCCCAAAGTGTTGAGTCAGTGTTTCAACTAATGAAATTGATCCACTCGCTATATTGGTTTTCTTCTGGTCTTTTGGATAAATAGAGGGTTGGACCCTTTTATATTTCTTTTAGAACTGTGTGTGTGTGTGTGTGTGTGTGTGTGTGTGTGTGTGACTAATATCTTAAGTAGTATGAGCTCTAAACTGCTGGAGTTGTATGAGATGGATAGAAGAGGCGGGTAAATTACATTAGCTGGGAAGCGCTGAGCGGGCGCTGCCAGTACGCTCGGAGCTCGGTGGGTCATGAAGCATTTGGCTGGTACGATACCGTACAGTCGTATTCACCAGCGTCTAGAAAAAAATACCCACACATCCCAGTTCCTCTGGGTCTTTTCTACCAATGTACTGATTACCTGAAGCTCTGATATCAGGAGTCTGGAACTTTCTTTATTGCTCAGCGGTGCAGTACTTGTGCAGTAATGTCCGTTAGTTCCATTTCTAATTGGTCCCAATGGTTCCTACTACAGCTTCTGTTTTTTCCCTGTGGCGTCGCGGTTTTCATGCCGACTTTGCACGTGCCGCTTTGTTTTGCTTGTTATGAGATCTTGTCCCCAACAGTTTGTGCTTTATCACCTGTTTCCCATCAGTCCTTGATTATCGTCCTTATTAATACCCTCAGTGTTTCCTGTTTTTCTTTGCAGTGTTGTTTGGTCTAACCACTGTTCCTGAGTTTTACAAGTTCCTTGTCCGCCTGTTACTTTGAATACGATCATGGATTTATCCTCCTATTCATTTGCCTACTTGTGCATTGACCTCCGCTGTGGACTTTGGTTTAGATTCTTGGACTCACCCCAAAAAAGCACTTGCTGAGCAACCGCGCGTCTCGTCTTTCCTTAAACTGTATGCAGAGATTTTAGTTTAGTGCCTCGTTCAGTGCGAGGCTGCCTGCATATTTCAGCTTTCTGCACTGTTTAAGCGTTTCACTTCATCTGCGGTAACACCGCTTTTTTGAGTGTCGACTGACAGAATTGAGAGTTTTAAATGCTGTTTTATATAAAATATATTCTAGTTTTAAACAAAGCTGTACCAATGATCGTCATTTGGTGATTTACACCGATCAGCCATCAAATTAAAACCACCTCCTTGTTTCTACACTCACTGTCCATGTTATCAGCTCCACTTACCATATAGAAGCACTTTGTAGTTCTACAATTACTGACTGTAGTTTATCTGTTTCTCTGCATGCTTTGTTAGCCCCCTTTCATGCTGTTCTTCAATGGTCAGGACCACCACAGAGCAGGTATTATTTAGGTGGTGGATCATTCTCAGCACTGCAGTGACACTGACATGGTGGTGGTGTGTTAGTGTTTGTTGTGCTGGTATGAGTGGATCAAACACAGCAGCGCTGCTGGAGTTTTTAAACACCTCACTGTCACTGCTGTACTGAGAATAGTCCACCAACCAAAAACATCCAGCCAACAGCGCCTCGTGGGCAGCGCCCTGTGACCACTGATGAAGGTCTAGAAGATGACCGACTCAAACAGCAGCAATAGATGAGCGATCGTCTCTGACTTTACATCTACAAGATGGACCAACTAGGTAGGAGTGTCTAATAGAGTGGACAGTGAGTGGACACGGTATTTAAGAACTCCAGCAGTGCTGCTGTGTTTGATCCACTCATACCAGCACAACACACACTAACACACCACCACCATGTCAGTGTCACTGCAGTGCTGAGAATGATCCACCATCCAAATAATACCTGCTCTGTGGTGGTCCTGTGGGGGTCCTGACCATTGAAGAACAGGGTGAAAGCAGGCTAAAACAGTATGTAGAGAAACAGATGGACTACAGTCAGTAATTGTAGAACTTCAAAGTGCTTCTATATGGTAAGATGAGCTGATAAAATGGACAGTGAGTGTAGAAACAAGGAGGTGGTTTTAATGTTATGGCTGATCGGTGTATTGTTTGAATCAAGGATGCATTAAATCTATTAAAGAGCTTCAAAGCCACACACTTTGATGATTGCCGTGATGATTGGTAAATGTAAAATATCTACCTGGTTGTTAACACCCCCCTTCCAACACGTGTGTAGTAGCCAACCGCTTCTTTTCACCTGCACGAGGCAGGTTCCCACAGAGAGCAGTATAGCGTACAGAGAGTCACGCACTGCTCTCCATCATTCATAATCTCTGTAATTGCAGCATCATTAATGAATTCTTTCAGCTCTCCTTCCCTTACACAACCAATCATGTCTGTGTTGATAGCAGGGCTGAGATATAAAAATTAGAGAGCGTATAATCTCAGCAGTGGTGGGCTAGCGTGTTGGGTGGGCTACCCAATCTGACTGATCTTGGACCACAGCGGCAAGCTGTAAAAACTGTTTATCTGGAAAACAATGATACAGCCAGCTGCTGTGTGAATGCAGCCTTAGAATTCCAGTTATTTAGACTGCCAGAAGTGATGGGGTCAAAAACAATGCTTATAAAAATACTTTCAAGATGTGCGGCCACTCTGTACTGAAATCTTATGATTCCGCTCGTATTTCCTGCCCCAGCCACTCGTTTTCAGGTTTGAATCATATTACTCAGAGGTCTTTGGGAAGCTTCAGGCAGAGCTCAGGCGGTCGTTACCTCTTATTCCTCCACTCTTGATGAGAAGAATGAGAGAGACAGATAGACCCGTATTAACCATCTCTATTTCCTTCAGCCCGATTGTGGCGCCTCCAATCAGAAGGAAATGACTTTGATTATTTTCAGCATACGGGGAAATAAGATCCCATTTCAGCCTCAGATTCAGAGATGATTTAAATCGGCCCATCGGGGGAAAAACGTCGATATCTAACCACTGATTAAGGTTTAGTATTTAAGGAAGCATTTTAGAGCTATCAGTTTATCTCTGTGAAGAATCAATCATTTTTTTATGATTTTAGTTAAAACAATTAGTACTAAAACACCAAGATAATGATAATTCAGGTTATTAAGTTCCTTTGATTCAGTTCCAACCCCTAACAACCATGTGGATGGTGTTTCTACAGCACATTTTTTCTTCTGTTTGGGCCTTTAGGCTTCTAAAGGCCTGTTCACTGTTCCTGTAGTTGTATCCATCCATCTTGTTGCTGGTCGTCCTCTTCCTCTTTTACTTTTTACTTATATAAATACTAGAATCAAAAAGGGGTGTGGCTTTCTGTAATTTGAGATGACAACAGTGCTGGCTAGCTAATCAGAATTAAATGAGCTCATGTTTTGTCGCCAAAAGGCAGGACACAGTAAATTGTGCTTTAGGACTCTAACACACTATGTATAGTATTGTATACAATTGTTATTATTATGCCTCCAGGCATAACATTATGACCACTGACAGGTGAAGTGAATAACACTGATTATCTCTTCATCACGGCACCTGTTAGTGGGGGGATGTATTACGCAGCAAGTGAACATTTTATCCTCAAAGTTGATGTTAGAAGCAGGAAAAATGATCAAGCGTGAGGATCTGAGTGAGTTTGACGAGGACCAAATTGTGATGGCTAGACGACTGAGTCAGAGCATCTCCAAAACTGCAGCTCTTGTGGGGTGTTCCCGGTCTGCAGTGGTCAGTATCTATCAAAAGTGGTCCAAGGAAGGAACAGTGGTAAACCGGCGACAGGGTCATGGGCGGCCAAGGCTCACTGATGCATCCAACAGACGAGCTACTGTAGCTCAAATTGCTGAAGAAGTTAATGCTGGTTCTGATAGAAAAGTTTGTTGTGTATGGGGCTGCAAAAGGGGGAAGGTGGTCATAATGTTATGCTTCATCGATGTATCATAGGGATTTTATTTAATATTTTAGCCTCAATGCTTTATTTTAAAGCACCAAAACATGGGCACTAATAAAGGACCCAGTTTCAGTCAAATGTTTTGAATGTCAACATCCCAGTTCCAGTACCAGAGCTCCCATTTAGAGTACTAACCTATCCAGATCCAGCACTAAGGTCTCATCTGTGGTTACAACAGTTCCTGTTTAGACATAACCAGTTGCTGTTTCAGTATCAAAGGAGCTACAGGTCCAGGTTCAGTGTTTCAGAATTAAAGGTACCAGCGTTTGTCTCTAAGTGCAGATAAAAACAACAAAACACAATTTTTCCTTTTTTTATTTCATTCAACTTGAAAGAGTTTTTCAGAGCAGATGTGAGCAGCTGGATCACAGTGATTTCAGCCCCGTGTGCTGTGATGTAAAGTGCTAATAATTCAAAAGACACGATTTCTCCCTAATTAAAATAATCAAAGCCACGCTCCTCGACATCGGGCACAGGCAGAAATCTCCGGGGTCCGTGTGCCAGATATCCACGCTCGTGTTTGATTTGTGTTTGCCGGGAATGAAAATGAAGCTTTTTATTGCAGTAATTACCTTTGTTATGAGAAGGAAGTCCAGTCCCGTTCCACCGCTCCCTTATGACACATTAGGGATTTGGCTAAGGCGAGTATACAATTACATTAACAGCTTACCGGATCTGGCATCGCTAACGTGTTTTTAAATCGCCCTCAACTCTTCTGGGGTGGTGGGGCCACTTAATTGGAGCAGATTTTCATTTTTAACATGAATTCACATCACAGTTGTGCAGAGTACTTCTGCATAAACAGACCCAAAGGATTTTCACTCACAAATTTACAATAAACCTGCAAAATGGTTATTATTTTGGGGGCATAAATATGTAGTTAATGCTTTATTATATTTTCTAGACTCTTTATACGTGAGGTGTAGAAACAACATGCTAACTAGTATTTGTTAATTGTACTAGTGTTGTTAATTGTAGTGCTGAGTAGCTCACAGTGGGGTGAGAAAGTAAACTGCTCCTTTTCAATTACCTTTCTTAATGCACATTCGTCACACTGAATTACTGCAGAACCATAAAACACAAAACAATTAAACAAAATATTATTTAATACACTTCATAAAAATGTTTTTAAACACACAGTAATTACACACTGGTTTCTTAATAATTGCTAAGCTAATTTAGTTAATTGAGCACAGCCGGGCTTGTGAAACACTCACAACACAGACTTTAGTCCTACCATCTAATACCAAATATATACAATAAATATATATGTTAAAAAATTGGAATTTTATTTGTAAGGCTTTAAAACTTTACTGAACTACAGGAGTCAATATCACCCAGGAGTGGCCAGCCTGCTCGAATATCATCACATGCTTAGCAATGCCTCGTTCATGAAGTGTCATGAGATTAAAAAAAATGTCTAAAGAACTGCTAACTGTTTACACCGACCAGGCATAACATTATGACCACTGACAGGTGAAGTGAATAACACTGATTATCTCTTCATCACAGCACCTGTTAGTGGGGGGATATATTAGGCAGGAAGTGAACATTTTATCCTCAAAGTTGATGTTAGAAGCAGGAAAAATGATCAAGCGTGAGGATTTGAGTAAGTTTGACGAGGGCCAAATTGTGATGGCTGGACGACTGGGTCAGAGCATCTCCAAAACTGCAGCTCTTGTGGGGTGTTCCCGGTCTGCAGTGGTCAGTATCTATCAAAAGTGGTCCAAGGAAGGAACAGTGGTAAACCGGCGACAGGGTCATGGGCGGCCAAGGCTCATTGATGCATGTGCAAGGCTGGCCCATGTGGTCCGATCCAACAGACGAGCTACTGTAGCTCAGATTGCTGAAGAAGTTCATGCTGGTTCTGATAGAAAGGTGTCAGAATACACAGTGCAGCACAGTTTGTTGCGTATGGGGCTGAATAGCTGCAAACCAGTCAGTTAGGAAGGTGGTCATAATGTTATGCTTGATCGGTGTATGATGTCCTGACACAACAAGTGTGAAATGTGAAAAGGGAAGTTTGTTGTGTATTTATTACGGTAAAGGATTCTATTGTATTTTATTTTCAAGCCATGACACCCTGTTTATTCCCTGAATAGAAACGAACACCAAAAAGTTCATGAAGTTCAAAGCGTTCTAAGTAAACCAGCCCCCCATTTCCCTAGCTGGGTTTTTTATTAATGACCCTCCTGATGTTACTGACTGATATTCCACCGCCGCGCTGGCCCTGAGATACGCAGCGGCGGGGCAGTAAGCGCTTAATTTCACCAGCGCCTCGCGCTTTTAAGAGAGCAGATTAGCCGAGAGCGGCCAATTTCCTCCTCGGGATGGGTGCGCTGTATTGATGGAGTGGACCGGCTTAATGTTTTTAGCCTTCTGGGTGTCCATCTGTGAGCATTTCTCCAGTGTCATCACCGCTCTGTTTAAGTAGCTGCAATGGCTTCTTCAGGCAGAGCGGAGATAATACCGGCCATTCGTCATGCAGGAATTCAATTTCAGGCCCGCAATTCCCCTCGTAAAAGAGTTACCAATCCATATATCAAGCATTTAGTTGTCTGTTTTCATGAGCGGGAAATCATTTGTATGCATTTTATTTATTTATCATGCCGGCTGGGGGGTGAGTGCCTGTGGGGTTCAGGAGACAAACAGAACTGCAGACGATTGGTGGGGGGAGGCGGGAGGATGTGAAAATCTACCTTCGCTTCCTGTTCTTTCTCTTTCTCTCACTACTGAACTTCCACCAGCAGCTCTAACCTTAACCGTGGAGGTGAACTGTACAATGTGGCACTATTATTTTGGCAGTGTAGAACCAGTACGTTCCAGTATTTGCGACTCGACCTTTTAATTCCTTGTTGCTGATTATTATCAACTAGGACTCTTTTCTCGTTTGCTTGGATAATGTTAACAAGTGTAGCCGAATGTTGTCCTAATCAGCTAGACTAAGTACACTATGTGGCCAAAAGTATTTGGACACCTGACCATGAGCTTGTTGGATGTCCCAAATTAAAATACAGTTACCTTTGTGTGATCTTTTGAGCTAGAAATACAGCCGCTCTTCTTGGAAGGCTCCTCACAAGACTTTGAAACAGGTCTGTGGGGATTTGTGTCCAAAGGAGCATTTGGAGGACTGGGCACTGATGTTGGTCAAGAAAGCCTCAGTACATTTACATTTCTGGCATTTAGCAGAAGCTGTTATCCAAAGTGACCTACAAGTTTAAGCATTGAGGGTTGAGAGCCTTGATCAGGGGCCCAACAGTGTTCCAGTTGATGTTCCAGTTTATTCCTATTATTGGAGGTGGGTCTGATTCACTGGGCGAAAGGACCCACCCAGGACAGGTCGCCAGTTTGTCCCCGTGTCTGTGTGAGTTTCTTCCAGGAGCTTTGGTTTCCTGCCACAGTCCAAAGACGTGCAAGTGAGGTGAACTGGAGATACAAAATTGTCCATGACTGTGTTTGATATTAAACTTGAACTGGTGAATCTTGTGTAAGCAGTAACTACCTGTCCTGTCATGAATGTAACCAGAGTGTAAAACATCACGTAAAATTTCTAAGAAATAAATACATTTCACTGTTTTTTGTTTCCCTCATGCTTTGCTCCACTGTTTTTTTTTTTACCTGTGCTGACCAGCCTGACATCCAGGTTCACCGTTCTCTGAGTACCGCAGTGCCGAAAGATCAAATGCCCATTCAGACTTGGCACCCCAGCTGGCTGCTTTTAATGAGCACTGAGGTTGGTGCTACAGCACACGCCTGCGTTTGTGGTCCCGGCGTACAGCACGGTCAAGGTCGTGTGTGTTTCATGAGCATATGATGCTAATTAATTGTGCCAGTCAGGGCTCCGTGTAGATTTCCTCGGAGGCGACCGACTCTCTGTGAGCCGCGGCTTCGTTAGGGATCCAGCGTCGTTAATAGAAGCTGATAGAGAGCCGAGCATAACATCACAGACGCGCCGTCGCTGTCGTTCTACCTGCTTCAATAGCAAGACAGCCCAGATTTGTCCTGGTGACGTGTGTGGGACGTTATAGGAAGCATTCCTTATAAAAAATAATTCTCTTGTCAACCTGACAGTGTAAAAGCTGTAAAGGAGGTATTGTTTTCCTCACCTGCTTTTCTTTTTGTTTTCATTCCGGCATTCGATCCTTTATGCTTGACAGCACCAATACTGCCTGAGCAGCATCTGCAGAGCAGAAGATCCAAACTCTGGTTTATTAAGTCGTTTCTGGTTTAAATGATGCCCACACCACAGGCGCTCGGGTGCTGCAGCGGTAAATTATACCAGAGTTTGACTCCCCAGTGGTTTTCTCCAAATATACTTCTGGTCATTGTGGTCTAATCATCATTGCTCTCTTTGCCCAAGCTTTAAGGAGCCAATTTTTGAACAATGGGCTTCTTTATAAACCCATTTTACTCTGGGGACCTTTTACATGTGTTCGTGGAGCGTCCACCTCTGAGTTAACTTTTTTTGGTTCTTGGTTTATATCAACTAGGTGGTTAAATTTCCTTTCAGCATAAGACGACAGTTTTTTTTTTTTTTACCAAAGTGACAGTTTTGGTAATTGTTTGTACAAATGATCATGTGACCTGTGTCTTGGAGGTAGCGGTACATTCTAAGTGAAGGATAGGATAGGATAGAATAGGGTAGGGTAGGATAGGATAGGATAGGGTAAGATAGGATAAGATAGGGTAAGATAGGATAGGGTAATATAGGATAGGATAGGGTAAGATAGGATAGGGTATGGTAGGGTAGGATAGGATAGGATAGGAGATGGGGGATAGGATAGGATAGGATAGGATAGGATAGGAGATGGGGGATAGGATAGGATAGGATAGGATAGGATAGGATAGGATAGGATAGGATAGGAGATGGGGGATAGGAGATGGGGGATAGGATAGTATAGGATAGGAGATAGGGGAGTGGAGATAGGGGATAGGATACGATAGGATACCTTTATTGATCCCCGTGGGGGAAATTTGAGTGTTACAGCAGCTCCAACACAGTGTAAATACAGTCAGAGTAAATAAAATAGAGTAAAATAAAATGCAAATATTGACTATGTAATGCAGTTGCTATTATATAGTGGTATGACAAATTACAAATATATATGGAAACACTATGTATATACTATATACATATACATATGGACAGTGGTAACCTGTGGTGGGTAGGGCTTTGGGCTACCAACTGAAAGGTTGAGAGGTAGAATCCCAGCTCTGCCATGTAGCCACTGTTGGGCCCTTGAGCAAGGCCCTTAACCCATACAATGGTTGACCTTACGCTCTGTCCCCAGCTTTCAATCAAGCTGAATATGCCAAGAGAGAATTTCGTTGTACTGTGTATATGTATACATGACAAATAAAGGCGTTCTTCATGATTTTACTCTTATCATAAAGTCATATAAAAAGGACTCTTTGAAATTCTGAAACTCTCATAATTCACATATATTTTCCAAACAAGCGTATGTTAAATATTCAGCTCTGCTGTTTCCCTGTAAGCGGAGGAGAGTTGTTGGTTAACACTTACGGAGGGACACGTTTACAGCATCTGTACTCAAAGCTTATTTTAAAGTCTAGTATAATAATGTAGTTTATTATTGAACCTGAATCACATTGAGTAACTCTGTAATGTTTAAATTACTGTGTACTTTCTTCCTCACAGATCTATTTTAGTGAAAAATCTTTATCATGGTGCCCCTGGGATGCGTTATTAGATATTAGTTTTTGGGGGGAATGTTTGTATCTCTCTGTATCAAATCTCATTCTGTGTCTGATACTGTACTGGTGTTTCTCCAGCGTTTACGATCAGAGAAAAACACAAGCGATGAAAATGAGTGAAGGTTGTGAAGTGAAACTGAATGGAGGAGAAGAATGGTTAGGTTTAGCTTTAGTGGAGTTTCGTCAGTGATGCTTTAATTCCACAGCCATTATGCAGCTGCAGAATCCTGGGTGGATGCCAGGGTAGGTGCGTGTGTGTGTGTGTGTGGTGTGTGTGTGTGTGTAGGGGGTGGAAGTGGGACTGCCACTAGCCTCCTCATCACGCTACACTGATTAGCTTGTGCTTCTCTGCATTCCTGTTTTGAAGGGCGAATGTTTTCTAGCAGCTTATTTTCCACCTGCTTTTTCTGAACACATTTAAATTAACACAGCAAGTACAATTAAGAGCCGCTGTTTCTAATGTATGATGCTGAAAAGTCTTTCATCAACAATTGTAGGGATGTAAAACAGGATGAGAAACAACAATAATTTGAATGACAGTGAAATTTAGTAAATAAAGGCATATTTTTTGTTCATGGATGGACACACATGTTTACAGTCTATTAAGAACTGGGATTACAAGAACTCAGAACCTTTGTTTTGTTAACTCAACAACCAGTGCTGCCTTCTTTGTCTGAGAAAAGCCTAAGCCCTGTATTTTGTATCATTTCATTTAATTTCATTACATTCTTTTACATTATATTCTTTTACATTATATTCTTTTACATTGTTTTACATTACATTATTCTACATTATTTTGTATTACGTGGTTACGTTTCATTACATATATTATGTAATGTATTATATTATGTCAATTTTTTTACATTACATAAATTGTTACATAAAGTTACATTACACTGTGCTGCATTATATTATTGTACATTATGTTTTATTACATTACTCCAAGCTACATTATATTATGGTATGTTAAATGATATAACAATACATTGTTAAAAAAGTAACATTACATTACATGGTTACATTATTGAACGTTGCATTGTTACATCACATTGCTCCAAGCTACATGGTATTATGAAATGTTACATTGTTACATGATGTTAAATTGTTACATGGTGCTACATCATATTATTGTACATTACTTTATATTACATTGCATTACAATGGTGCTACATAATGTTACACTACATTACAATGTTACGTTACATTATTCCATGCTGCATGGTATTATGGCACGTTACACTGTTACATGATCTTACATAAGATAAGATAATCCTTTATTAGTCCCACAGTGGGGAAATTCACAAATTCAATAAAATTTTTGTGGTAAATTACATTATATTACATTACATTGTTAAAAGTGCAACGTAACATTACATTACATTGTGCTACAAGATATTAGGATACATTACATTGTTACATAAAGTTACATTACACTGTGCTACATTATATTATTGTACATTAGATTACATTACATTGTTACATCACATGACTCCATGCTATAGTATATTACGGTACATTACATTATTGCATGATGTTACATTGTGCTACCTTACTGTACATTACAGTACACTGTTGTACATTATGTTGCTACATTACATTGCATTATTGTTATATCTTCAACATGTAATAAGAACTTAGACCGAGATGCATATTATTATTAATAATCTGCATCTCTTCTTTATTGCAGTTTAATTAAGTTTTAGAAAGAAAATCAGTATACAGAACTATGCATAGATCCAGACTAACACACTACCCACTACCCATAATGCAATCGCATTCCAAACTACAACTACGGGTGGTTATGAGGCTCAATATTGTCCAATAGTCTACAATTACCTTATAGTAATAGTTAACACCACGAACCACCAAAACTGCTAATTTATTTTCATACGTTGCTGTATGTAATTTTCTAAACTAGCACATTTTGCACACAGCAGTATGTCTTCCTATTATAGTCAGAGAAAAAGAAGAGTTGCAGAAGTGATTACAATGCCAGGTCTGCCATTATATCCTACACGTGTTTGGCTGTGAAAGAAACTCACTGCTAGCTTAAAAAACAGCAGGTACGTCATTCCACGTTAACACTGATTTATTAGCATCTCTGATACTTTTACAATCATTCAGCTTCTTATTTAAGAGATTTTAAATGGAAGGGTAAATAAAGAGAATAAACTGACTGCACAGGGAATTTGCCCTTATTAAACTGGAATAATAAAAAAGCTAAAGAAAAATCTGACATTTAAATGTCACCTCTGAGTTTGGGATTTAATGCGGACAAATTATCTAAAGCAAAGTTTGCACGAGGGCAAACAAAAGCTCCGGCTGATTAATGGTTGGATTCAGTTAGGAACCAGTAGCTACATGGTGTACTGCAGCTCCTAATTCAATGCATTACAGTCGTTCAGTAATCAGCGTGTGATTAGCATTGAAATAGCTGACATTGTGACATAATGGATGAAATTAAAGCTCCAGTTACTGCTGCACTCTTTATGCCAGCACAAAATGGCAATTAATTATAATCAAAATGCCTAACGGGCAGAGTCGAGCTCCTCTCAGCCTGGCGCTCAAAGTCTTTTTCAGATGTTTTTAAAAGTTTAACAGCCATACGTTAGTGTGTACAGTGTATACGTTCTGCCGGCCGGGGTGTGTTTCCGTCCTGCACGCTGTGTTCCCGGAACAGGCTCTGGATGGAGTGGTTAATGAAGACGAATGACTGAATGAATGATACGCGTACACTGAGCGATGTAACTGTAGTACTTTAAAACTGGAAAATGCATTACTTGGTGCACAGTGCTTTGAACGCTTTTGTTTGGGAGTGGCTGAGTGAACGTATGAGTGTGTGTTACCCTGTCTGGCAGGTAATCTTGACTTGTGTCCAGTGTTTCTAGATTTTAATGAGTCCTTATGGTCATTCTATTATTTGTAATATCTAACTCATGTAATATTTTAATTCATACATTTTGTATTACGCTGCTGCCTATATTTTGGTCGTCTGTGTACAGCGTCTTCATGCCCCATGTGTCTTATCTTGTCTAATCTTGTCTTATCATATTGTGTCTGGTCTTGTCTAATCTTATCTTGTCTGGTCTTGTCTGGTCTTGTCTAATCTCGTCTAATCTCGTCTTATCTTGTCTGGTCTTATCTTATCTTGTCTTATCTTATCTCGTCTTATCTTGTCTGGTCTTGTCTAATCTCGTCTTATCTTATCTTATCTCGTCTTATCTTGTCTGGTCTTGTCTAATCTCGTCTTATCTTATCTTATCTCGTCTTATCTTGTCTGGTCTTGTCTAATCTCGTTTTATCTTATCTCGTCTTGTCTAATCTCGTCTTGTCTAATCTCATCTTATCTTATCTTATCTCGTCTGGTCTTGTCTAATCTTGTCTTATCTTATCTCATCTTATCTCGTCTAATCTTGTCTTATCTTATCTCATCTTATCTTGTCTTATATTAACTTGTGTTATCTTGTCTTATCTTATAAAAATCCCAATTCTCTGTGATCTTCCGTAAGATTTTAATTCATACATTTTGTATTACGCTGCTGCCTATATTTTGATCGTCTGTGTACATCGTCTTCATGCCCCACCACTGCCAGGTTTTCACTGGTGGGCCCTTGAGCAACGCCCTTAAAAGAGTATAAAGATAAATATAAAGATAAAATACTGTGATGGTAATGAATGTTTGTGCTTGAGGTGGTGCTGGTTATAAAGTTATTTTGGACACCTTTTTTTATTTGCGATCATCCCCTTTTGTTAGTGACCTTATAGCCACAATATTGTTCTACTTCAGTCAAGCGTCTGCACTTGGCTCAAACCCCCCGAAATGCGCATCATCCCTTAATAAATAAATCACATTTTGTTATCACTGTTGTAATAATAGAACTCATAAAAAGAAAGCGTCCCTCAATAGAGCTCCCATTTTCCTTCCTGGAGTTTTAAAGTCAAAATTAGCATTGTGAAGGTCAAGGGCTCTAAATAATACCTCGCCTAATGTCAGCTAATCAGTTTCCCAACAATGCTCATCCAGGCAGAAATGAAAAGGAATGTGTTTGCATGCACAATGCCCGAGCTCGAATTACAGCGTGATTAGCATTTTGGGCGATAGGCGCGTTAGGAATAGCACTCGGCTGTAATTAAAGATCGACTGGAGCTTTTAGCTTAGATTCTGACTTTTAACCGGCCTCACTTTACCCGGAGCAGCGGCGTTTACAGCCCACGCCTTGACTTCCACCTTTTATCCTAATGGAATGAGGAAGATATTCGACTGATTGATCTGCTCTCCTTTATCTGCTGAAATGACTTGTGGAAACGACCCATCCTAGAGGAATTATCTCCCAGTACTAAAGCTAAGGTAGAACTAAGGTGGACCACAAGGACATACCACTGATACGACCGCATGTGCATAAACCGACACGGACGATTGATAATCAGAGCTTCACCCGGACGCCATCTTGTTTGAGAGATGACACGAGTCTTTTTTTGGGCCGGTGGTGACAGTCGCTGATCGATACTGGGATTGATGACATGAGAAGGTAATTGATTGATGGTCCAGCAATCAGCGTCTCTCTCGCCCGGCCCAAGAACAACACGGTCCATCGATTCCTCTCCCACTGGAGCCATACCGTTAAAGCTTAGGAAGCGTTGGTAACAACCTGTGCCGTTCTGTCCAGGGAGTCGGATATATCTCACCCAGGAACTGACCGTTGACTTTGCCAAAGTCAAGACTCAAACACCAAGGGTGTACAATTACTTTCTGGCACACTGTTGAAAGGGAAAGTGAACCAAACCCAGGATTCCTGCCAAGACCTTGTTAAAATGTCAGGAAGACTTCATGAACAGGACACCGACTAAAAACAGTAAACTGAGGAGCGGATTGAACCCAGGTCCCCAGGACTGATGATGCAATGCAACATCTACTCTGTGTCATCATCAACTGTACCAGCTTACTGTTCTGATTAGAATTGTGACTCAGTTTTTTAAAGGGTTTAAGAAATTGAAGGGCCTTGCTCAGGGGCCACTAGGCAGTGGTGGGGCTTGAACTGGCAGCCATCTGATCTGATTACTAGTCCAGTAACGTACAGTAAATTTAATACTCGATTTCCCCCATGGGGATAAGTGAAGAAATCTTATCTTGTCTTGTCTTATCTATCTCATCTTGACTTGTTTTATCTTGTTTTAACTTGTCTAATCTTATCTTACCTTGTCTGGTTTTATCTTATCTTGTCTTATCTTGCTTTATCTTTTTTGACTTATCTTGTCTTAACTTATCTTAATTTACCTTGTCTTGTCTTATCTTATCTTACATTGCATTGTCTTGTTTTATCTTATCTTGTCCTAATTGATCTTGTCTTATCCTGTCTTATCTTGTTTGAACTTGTCTAATCTTATCTTAACTTGTCTTGTCTTAACTTATGTTGTCCTGTCTTGTCTTATCTTGTCTTGTCTTATCTTGCCCTAACATATCTTGTCTGAAACTATTTTATCTTATCTTGCCTTAACTTGTCTAATTTTGTTTTGTCTTATCTTATCCTGCCCTAACTTATCTTGTCTTATCATTTCTTGTCTTGTCTTATCTTGTTTTAATTTATCTTGTCTTAACTTACCTTACCTTGTCTTGTCTTATCTAATCTCATCTTATCTTGTGTTATTGTGTCTTATCTTGTCTTATTTTGTCTGGTCTTGTCTAATCTTGTCTTATCTTATCGTGTCTTATCTTGTCTTATATTATTTTGTGGGATCTTGTCTTGTTTTTATATTATCTTGTTTTATCTTGTCTTATCTTATAAAAATCCCAATTCTCTGTGATCTTCCTCATTTGCATATACATACAGTATAGAAACACATAAACATTGTCCATTAAGTAAAGGTCGCGACCTGTGGGACGGTCACACACACAACGCTCCAGGTTTTTCAGACAGAACGCGGTTCAGTTGTGACTCTCCCGCTTGTACATCCATGTTGGATGCGGCTCGTCATCCTGATCAACATATGCTATCGACCACGGGGGGCAAATCACCGGGGGTTTGTTTGCTTGTGCCAGCTTGACCTCTGCAGACAGATTCATGGAAGGATGAAACGGCCTTATACATATTCACTTCCCGACCCAGCGCACTTAGATCCTCGACCTAGAAGAAATTCAGAGCTGAGTTCCACTCAGGGCAATAAATAACACATCGGTGTTCAAGCGCGATGTCGTATTTATTAACACGGGAGTGGGACGCATTTACATTTACGACATTTAGCAGATGCTTTTATCCAAAGCGACTTACAGTGCTGTGGCAGTACATTGTCTGAGCAATTGAGGGTTAAGGGCCTTGCTCAGGGGTCCAACAGTGGCAGTGGTGGGCTTGAACCAGCGACCTTTTGATTACTAGTCCAGTACCTTAACCACTAGGCTACAACTGCCCTAAACTTTTTCTTTTTGAGAGGACATCTGCCAGGTTTTTATCCCTCTTGTGAGCTTCACAGATTTTTAGTCTCATTAATAAAACATGAATATAATTTCCATCTCATTCTTATTCAAGTATAATTGAATATTTAAAATTAAAATATATCTGACCATCATTTTTACACCCTAAATGTTTTACAGTTGTGAAGCTTTACTGAATATCTCAGTGTTAGAGTGACAGTCGCTCTATATAAGTGGCTACAGGAGGGTTTGGGAGATGATAGTATATTTATTTATTTATTAGGATTTTGACATCATGTTTACACACTTTGGTTACATTGCAAACTCTACACAGAAAGGACCCAGACCGCTCTACTTGGGAATCGAACCCAGGACCTTTTGGCTACTCACCGTGCCACCGTGCCACCCTGATCGTAGTATAACCAGTATGGAATAGTATGGGCGCTGAGTGGGTGTTTTACAGCAACATGTGTTTGCAAGACCTAGGTTTGATTTTCATTTACTGTGTGTCTCTGTCTGTATGGAGTTTTACATGTTCTCTCAGTGTCTGTGTTTGTTTCCTCTGGGTATTCAGGTTCCCTCTTACCTCATTAAAACATGTATAAGGTGCATGTAGAGCCAACTTAAATTCGTAAACAGTCAAAAAAAAGTCAATATTTGAGTGTTTGATGCCCCGTAAGTTTTCTGTGTCGTTTCTACTGTGTTCATAGTGTTATTAGACACCAAACCCACTGCATCCCTGATCAGGATGAAGGAATTTTATTAGTAGAGAGAACATATGAGCAGTAATAATGAAGAGAAGTTTAGTGCTCCTGTCTCCTTCTTTTACTACATTAAACCACGTTAAGCTTTATTTTTAACCAGAAGCATTTTAGACTCTGGGAGAAGCTGATTCTGATTCTCACAATTTCTCAGAAACTCGAGCTGTAACACAAGTTTAAGAGTGAAACAGGGAGGAAAATCCAGATAAACACAGATAAATGTGGAGCTGTCCTAACCCTGTCTCATATTCACACTTCGATGAGGCTCACGGTGAGCAAAGTGCAGAGTGCTTCTCATTTACAGTGTATCACAAAAGTGAGTACACCCCTCACATTTCTGCAAATATTTCATTATATCTTTTCATGGGACAACACTATAGACATGAAACTTGGATATAACTTAGAGTAGTCAGTGTACAGCTTGTATAGCAGTGTAGATTTACTGTCTTCTGAAAATAACTCAACACACAGCCATTAATGTCTAAATAGCTGGCAACATAAGTGAGTACACCCCACAGTGAACATGTCCAAATTGTGCCCAAATGTGTCGTTGTCCCTCCCTGGTGTCATGTGTCAAGGTCCCAGGTGTAAATGGGGATCAGGGCTGTTAAATTTGGTGTTTTGGGTACAATTCTCTCATACTGGCCACTGGATATTCAACATGGCACCTCATGGCAAAGAACTCTCTGAGGATGTGAGAAATAGAATTGTTGCTCTCCACAAAGATGGCCTGGGCTATAAGAAGATTGCTAACACCCTGAAACTGAGCTACAGCATGGTGGCCAAGGTCATACAGCGGTTTTCCAGGACAGGTTCCACTCGGAACAGGCTTCGCCATGGTCGACCAAAGAAGTTGAGTCCACGTGTTCGGCGTCATATCCAGAGGTTGGCTTTAAAAAATAGACACATGAATGCTGCCAGCATTGCTGCAGAGGTTGAAGACGTGGGAGGTCAGCCTGTCAGTGCTCAGACCATACGCCACACACTGCATCAACTCGGTCTGCATGGTCGTCATCCCAGAAGGAAGCTAACGCACAAGAAAGCCCGCAAACAGTTTGCTGAAGACAAGCAGTCCAAGAACATGGATTACTGGAATGCCCTGTGGTCTGACGAGACCAAGATAAACTTGTTTGGCTCAGATGGTGTCCAGCATGTGTGGCGGCGCCCTGATGAGAAGTACCAAGACAACTGTATCTTGCCTACAGTCAAGCATGGTGGTGGTAGCATCATGGTCTTGGGCTGCATGAGTGTTGCTGGCACTGGGGAGCTGCAGTTCATTGAGGGAAACATGAATTCCAACATGTACTGTGACATTCTGAAACAGAGCATGATCCCCTCCCTTCGAAAACTGGGCCTCATTGCAGTTTTCCAACAGGATAACGACCGCAAACACAACCTCCAAGATGACAACTGCCTTGCTGAGGAAGCTGAAGGTAAAGGTGATGGACTAAACCCAATTGAGCACCTGTGGCGCATCCTCAAGTGGAAGGTGGAGGAGTTCAAGGTGTCTAACATCCACCAGCTCCGTGATGTCATCATGGAGGAGTGGAAGAGGATTCCAGTAGCAATCTGTGCAGCTCTGGTGAATTCCATGCCCAGGAGGGTTAAGGCAGTGCTGGATAATAATGGTGGTCACACAAAATATTGACACTTTGGGCACAATTTGGACATGTTCACTGTGGGGTGTACTCACTTATGTTGCCAGCCATTTAGACATTAATGGCTGTGTGTTGAGTTATTTTCAGAAGACAGTAAATCTACACTGCTATACAAGCTGTACACTGACTACTCTAAGTTATATCCAAGTTTTATTTCTATAGTGTTGTCCCATGAAAAGATATAATAAAATATTTGCAGAAATGTGAGGGGTGTACTCACTTTTGTGATACACTGTAAATGCGCCCTTATGATCTGGAGGGCATTATGTGCATGTACACCAACAAGGCATAACAATATGACCACTGACAGGTGAAGTGAATAACACTGATTATCTCTTCATCACGGCACCTGTTAGTGGGGGGGATATATTAGACAGCAAGTGAACATTTTATCCTCAGAGTTGATGTTAGAAGCAGGAAAAATGGGCGAGCGTGAGGATCTGAGCGACTTTGACAAGAACCAAATTGTGATGGCTAGACGACTGGGTCAGAGCATCTCCAAAACTGCAGCTGTTGTGGGGTGTTCCCGGTCTGCAGTGATCAGTATCTATCGGGCCAGTGATAAACCGGCGACAGGGTCATGGGTGACCAAGGCTCACTGATGCACGTGGGGAGCGAAGGCTGGCCCGTGTGGTCCGATCCAACAGACGAGCTACTGTAGCTCAGATTGCTGAAGAAGTTCATGCTGGTTCTGATGGAAAGGTGTCAGAATACACAGAGCAGCGCAGTTTGTTGCGTATGGGGCTGCATAGGGGGCGCAGTAATGCCTGATCGGTGTTTACCCTTAGTGTGAATGGTCAGTACAAGTCAGTACAGCTATTCTGAAGTTTGGACTGACCTAGCACCCAAAGCCCCCCCCACACACACTCCCTACTTAAAGTTTAGCGATGTCTCTGCTTGGATTAAAGCTGATCATCATTTAAGTCCCGTGGCGAGGTCCTTTTTTTTCTGCCTCATTGAAATGCAAATGATTATTGAAATTAATCGTCTTCATTAACTCTGAGCCGTATCTCCATGAGTTTTTTTTCACTTCCTGCCCTCTTTGTTCCCAAACCATTAACAATATCGACATTTGTGCCAAACGAGTCCCTGTGCCTAAGGGGTTTTCTCTCTCAGACTCCCACTGGGCTTTCACCACTAAATCCTTTCTTTTTTAATGTATTATTTTCATATTTAATGTAATTACGTATATTGAAAGCAGGCACTTGTAAGAGTTACAGCACTTCATTACATTATTGTGTTTTAAACAAAATGTTTATAATTTATTCACATTTAAAACTGGTTAAATCCTGTTTTAGTTTTAAACACTGAGGTTGTAGATAGTCTGGAAACAGGCTTTTAATCATCTGAAAATGCACCATCATTAATTCAGCACCACTAACGGGACCTTCAGACAGCAAATGAGCACTAAAGGACCAAATTGCAGCATTTTTTAAAAAGCTCATTGCAAAATGAGCTCAGTAATTCTGGAATAACGATCACTCACTGATTAGTTCACATCTCTGGGCATTTTTATGCATGTGAGGAGCAGAAGAGAACGGCTGGAGGTGTATTTTATAGTTCAGGGTGGGAGGATGAGGATCTGTTGATGTGCAGGCAGGTGTAGAATGTGCTGGCATTGTGACGACATGTTTCAGCTTTGTGGACGTTAGTCTGTTTGTTTGTTTACTCCCATTGTGCTCAGTTTTTGTGATCAGAAACACAGGAACATTCGCTAAACAGTGTTTTTATTCTACACAGATTGGTCCACTCTGACAGCTCAAGACTTTTTTGTGCTATTTTTGTAGATTTTGGACTTTTAGCTTAAAATAAATTGCTTAAACGTTTATACGAGTCTCATTATGTGTGACTAAATGCATGTCCATGAATTGTACTATCTGGAGTACACTGATTCTCTAAAGATTGATGCTAACTCCTTAATTTGAACCCAAGTAGCTCATCATATTACACCACCCCAACCACCACATGTACTACTGAAGCACAGTGCATTATATCTGGAGTGTACATTTATATAGTTTACTTTTAGGAATCTTTAGATAGCAAAACTTTCCCATCTCTGATTATTTCCACTCAGCTTTTTTCAAACTATATGAAACGGGCTCCGTTCCAGTTCGAGAACTTGATTTTGAACAGTTTCAGTGCATTTCCAGTGCATTCAGCGCTTCTGAACTGTAAATGTTCATTTGCAGCTGGAACCAAAGAATACGAGGGTTATCAGTGCGAACCGTGGTGTCATCTGTGGGCGTGTCAGGTTATAGAGGATAGAGAAAGCAACAATGCCAGTGAAGTTTACATTATAAATATGTATAAATACAGTTAAAAATGATAAATGTTTATTTTTGTGTGCATACACAAATACTGACAAACTAAACACCAATTACATGGCTGCTAGTTTTCACTCGTGTACTAATTCTAGTTTACTAAAGACCGTTCGTCTAGCACGGAGTCGCCTTCTATGTCTTTTTATCACCAGTAGTGGATCGATGATGCTTTTTGCATAAAACGAACATCTGTAACAGCAGCACCAAGACATGCAGGTAATCCACACACTCCACCATCATGTTAGTACTCTTTACTTCCATCGTGGGGCGGCACGGTGGCTCAGTGTGTAGCACTGTCGCCTCACAACAAAAAGGTCCTAGGTTTGATTGGATTCGATTCGAGGTGGGGCGGTCCGGATCCTTTCTGTGTGGAGTTTAGATGTTCTCCCCGTGTCTGTGTGGGTTTCCTCCGGGAGCTCTGGTTTCCTCCGACAGTCCAAAGACGTGCAGGTTAGGTGAAATGGAGATACAAAGTTGTCCGTGACTGTGTCTGACATTAAAAACCAGTAACTACCTGTCATGAATGTAACCAACGTTTAAAACATGATGTTACAATCCTAATAAATAAATAAATAAACTTCCGTTGTGCTATGCTCACCATTAACGAGCCATTCGTGGCTCCCAAAAACTGGTGTAAATGCGACCCTGTACTTTAAAAAGCACCAAGGTTCTACCGAAGAACCGGAGTTCTTTTGTTCTAAACGGTCTATCAGTAACCAGGGTTCTTGCTCTATAATGATGTTAACATGTGAAAACACTGTTTCCACTGGGGTTGCCATGTTGTACATACAGGTCAGAGATCGAGCAGTGAGAAGGACAAAAATCCCATCGTGTCCAGCAGATAATGAACAACATTTTTCATGCTCAGCTGTACGGCCTGACAGCAGCGACTGAAACTCTCTCCGGGCTAAGAACCCCCCTTCCTCACCCCCCACCAGCCCATCATTGTCTCTATCACATCACTTTGGGCGACTCTGGAAATCAGGAGCGTGCGGCGTGACAAATGGCGTGTTTGGTCGCAAATGTCGGACATGCGTCATCCACCGTCGAGCGCGCCGCCCGGATCACTGCGACGACTCCGGAGCCGCCCGGATCCTCAACTGCTTCTAATTGGCCGCAGTGAAAAGTGAAATGTATTTCTTTACCCTGCTTTACCAGCCTGATGTGCTGAGTACTGAGTTTTGTGGCTCTGAATTCGCTCTGCCTTGAGGCTTAGTTTCCAAATCAAGTGCACAGAATTTGTCACTTTTGTTTACACGCTGCGCTTAAAGACTCTCCAGCAACGTCAGAATCCGAGCAGTGCATTATAATTCTCGCAGTATATTCCTAATGATGTCTTTGCTTGTGGGTAAATGTGGAGGATTACTGTCAGAACAGGTTTGGATTTACCTAAAAGAGGAAAAAAACCTGTCTTACTGCAGAGTAAAGAGGCTTTGGAACGTCATCCATGGATGTAAGTTTCTCTCTGATAATGTTTCATCCAGTCCATCATGTTTAAATGTCCTGATAATTATGAGTGTGAATGCTGTTGGCCACAAAGAGTAAATACGGTTAAATACAGGTCAAAGTTTTTACAGCTGACATTGTCTCAGCGACTTTACATAATTCCAGAACCAAAACAGCAACAGAAGCAAACAAAAAGTCCACTGAAAGTACAAGGACCCATCCTCAATTGATATTTAATATAAAAAAATTATATTTATTTATATATATATATATATATATACTGTATATATATATACACCGATCAGCCATAACATAAAAACCACCTCCTTGTTTCTACACTCACTGTGCATTATATCAGCTCCACTTACCATATAGAAGCACTTTGTAGTTCCACAATTACTGACTGTAGTCCATCTGTTTTTCTGCATGCTTTGTTAGCCCCCTTTCACCCTGTTCTTCTATGGTCAGGACCCCCACAGAGCAGGTATTATTTAGGTGGTGGATGATTCTCAGCACTGCAGTGACACTGACATGGTGGTGGTGTGTTAGTGTGTGTTTTGCTGGTATGAGTGAGTTTTTAAACACCTCACTGTCACTTCTGGACTGAGAATCCACCAACCAAAAACATCCATCCAACAGCGCACCGTGGGCAGCGTCCTGTGACCACTGATGAAGGTCTAGAAGATGACCGACTCAAACAGCAGCAATAGATGAGCGATCGTCTCTGACTTTACATCTACAAGGTGAACCAACTAGGTTGGAGTGGACAGTGAGTGGACACAGTATTTAAAAACTCCAGCAGCACTACTGTGGCTGATCCACTCATACCAGCACAACACATCTGCTAGTATCTGCTGCAGGCACTGCCAATTATGCCCACCATATTTACATTTACATTTTCAGCATTTAGCAGATGCTTTCATCCAAAGCGACTTACACAATGAGAAACTGAGGGTTAAGGGCCTTGCTCAGGGACCCAACAGTGGCAACTTGGTGCCTTCTGTTTACTAGTCCAGTACCACTGAGCTATCACTGGCACTATCAATGGCACCCAGCTGACCGAGGTGACCGAGGAGTTCAGAATCTCGGCGCTGGCGTGCTAGCGGAATATCCCGCTGCGCCACCTGGGCGCCAAGAGTGCATTTTTTGACCAGATAGCCGTGCCACCATTTGCTCATCGCTGCTCGTTACTGCAGGGGACTGTTAGGGAGGAAAAATTCACTTTAGTTTTCTTGCACTTAAAGATAAATTCGTGAAAAGTTTTAAGTGTTTGATGTAAAACATAAACTCATGTCTGTGTGTTTTGCCTGTTTTTTATTCCACGGAGGCTGGATATTTTTAAACATTCACTAAATCTTCATCTTGAGATGAACGTTTCACATTAATTAGAAGAAAAATTTCATTAAAGTCTTGAAAAATTTCACTGTTGTTCTAAGATATTATCCTGAGATGTTGGTTAAACCAAACCTGAATTACAACAACATGACTGTTATATTTTTATTAAATTAAACCCTGACACAAGTCTTTCAGATTATTGTAATATTTCCAGCGATGTTGTGAAAAGCACATTAACTTGGAGGTAATAAAAGCTCTAAATAATTGAAAGCAGTGAATTTTTACATCTCCAGACTGTCTTTAGCTGGCAGGGAACAAAGAAAGCACGTTATTATAATGTGAAGCTCTCACATGCTGCTGGCTGGCTGTCATGGCAGTGAAATATCCCAGTGGACCGAACTGCCTCCACCTTTCTGCTCTTTCATCGACCCGGGCTCGATTTCTTCTCTTTCATCCTCCAACGAGCATCTTCAACGTCTATCGGCCTGATTTTCCTCTCTGATGTTTTTCTGTCTGACTACCTTTGCTTCTGGGTCCCTTGATTTCATGATGTGTTGTGCTTTTTATCTATATGGCTGTGATATTAGTAACTGGTACAATTATTTAATTCAGTTTGGAATCACATTTATTTATCACAATTTTAACTAAAGTTTTAACTGTTTAATTATCATATCTTGATAGTTGATATGATTTTGTTTATAGAAATTTAAAGCCTCAATCCAGTTGAGCATCTGTGGGATGTGCTGGACAAACAAGTTCGATCCATGGAGGCCCCACCTCGCAACTTAGAGGAGTTAAAGGATCTGCTGCTGACATCTTGGTGCCAGATACCACAGCACACCTTCAGGGGTCTGGTGGAGTCCATGTATCGACGGGTCAGGGCTGATTTGGCAGCAAAAGTGGGCCAACACAATATTAGGACGGTGGTCATAATGTTATGCCTAATCGGTGTATATAGAATAATGCAATCTTACTCATATCTAAAGCATTTTTCTTTTGTGTTTTGTTGATTTAGTTGAAATTCTGTTATGAAATCTTCAGCAGCACATTATAACAGGCCACCTGTTAGTCTAAGTGTGGTTTGTTTACCTGTGAACTCAGTTCATACTTGATGAGATTGTGATGAAATAAAGATTACTCTGCCTCACAGCGCTCTTCATTATTTGGGGGTTTATTATTACACCCGTACGCTCGTGGCTGTGAGATTGGCTTGTAAGCAGCGCTCAGATCGTGTGTAAGAAATCTACACATTTGTACCGATGCTTAAATTCAACCTGAATGATTTTCTCTGGGTTTATTGTGGTGCCATAGTAGGAAAAATAAAATAAATAAAAACAGGACCTTGATTGCGTTATAGCCTTGTTTGTTCTTCGGTAAACGAGACGTACGGCAGCTATAAAACAGACAGAAATGCAATTATTGCTTAGTATTACTTAGAAAGAGCTTTTACGGTCTGGGGAAAACAGCCGTCTGATGTCTGACGTCTGGTTTCTTGCACTTGGTTTAATGGATTGGCACAAAATCGTCAAAGGTTTTTAGACACAGTAAACAGAACTAGTTAACTAGTATCTCAAACAACTCACCAGTCAAAGTTAGTCAAAGTCTTGCTTATTTTTCTGTAGGAATTTGTACCGATGCAGTCAAAAGAGGACAGCATTTGTATATCTCGGCACTAATGTGCACTGGGCACTGATTTCATAACAGGGCCAGTGATAGCTCAGTGGTTAAGGTACTGGACTAGTAAACGAAAGGTTGCCGGTTCAAGCCCCGCCACCACCAAGTTGTCACTGTTGGGTCCCTGAGCGAGACCCTTAACCCTCAATTGCTCATCGTGTTCAGCTCATTGTGTAAGTCGCTTTGGATAAAAGCGTCTGCTAAATGCTGAAAATGTAAATGTAAATGTAATGTTGGTCTGAAAGCCTCAGTTGGTGTTCCGGTTCATCCCAGAGCTGTTGAATGGGGCTAAGCTCAGGGCTCTGTGCTGGACACTGATGTTGGTCTGAAAGCCTCAGTTGGTGTTCTGGTTCATCCCAAAGCTGTTGAGTGGGGCTGAGGTCAGGGCTCTGTGCTGGACACTGGAGTTGCTTTAAATCGAGCTTTATAGAGCTTCATGTCTTTATACAGCTTGCTTTGTACACAGGGGTACAATAATGCTGGAACAGAGAAGGGCCTTCCCTAAACTGTTGCTACAAAGTTTGAAGCATATAATTTCCTTTATATAATTAATTTATTACACCTGTTAGCAATTGATGTGAATTAGAAGGGGCGTCCCAATACTTTTGCCCATGTAGTGATTGTAGACATCAGTTTGTTGAATGAATGAATAAATGAATGAATGGCCTTATCTGTCATATTTATACGTCTACATGTGTCCACTCACTCACTTTCTTAACCGCTGGGAGTCTATCCCAGCTTTTCAATGGGCGCAAGGCACACAGTAACACCCTGGACGGGGCGCCAGTCCATCGCAAGGCAGACACACACACATATACACAGACATTCACCTATAGGGCAATTCAGTGTCTCCAGTTAACCTGACTGCATGTTTTTGGACTGTGGGAGGAAACCGGAGCTCCCGGAGGAAACCCATGGGGAGAACACAGCAAGGACTTCAAGAAATTATTTTTCCGTATATCCCAGCTTGTTGTGAAGCTGGGGTCAGAGCTGAAAGGGTTAAGAACCTTGCTCATAGCTCTTTTTTGTTCTTACGTTTGCTTAGACTCCTTCTTTTTACATAAAAGTCATATTTAGTAACAGACCGAAAATCTGAAGTGTGTAATTAAGCCTAATTAATGTTTATTATTATTATATCGTGCTTGGTTACACACGGTGGTTATAATCGTCCACTGCTTGACCGGAAATCAAAGGGCCAGTAATTGAACAGTCCTGATTTAAATGACTGTTTTGGTACTTTTTATTGCATGTATTTAGACGGCTTGTTTGAGGCTATTATTGTAAATCTCATGGCCAAAAGTATGTGAACACCTTGAAACGAGCCTGATTCCAAAACCAAGAGCATTAATAGAGATGTGTCCCTCTAAATGAAACAGAATATATGTAACATGGTTCCATGTTTAATGGGGTTGAGCTCGGGGTTCTGTACTAGTCGTTTTTGTGGCGCTTGTCCACACCAAACTCACTAAACCACGACTATGGATATTTCTTTGTTTGGACACAGTCATGGTGAAACAGAACAGTCCTATCTATTGTATTCCTATATACTATTAACAGTTACTATTTTTGTAGCAGTTCATGGTGCTTGTGTATCATGACTGATAACAACATAGTGTCTTTAAAAACAATTAAATCTTAAAATGAAAAGTCTTATCAGTGAAGCTAAAAGCAGAGCAGCGTGCAGGATTATTGATAGATACTGAGAGTAGACGTCTCTCCGGTTAGGACGTAGTGTATTGTGATGCAGGTTCACTTCAGCTCATTCGCTTTGTTTAAATGCAGCATGGACGGAGCCTTCGGCTGCCAGGACTGATTGATTTGCTTTTGTCTGACTGATTAGACCAGACTATTGTGCCCATAAACCAAAATAAATACAAAAACAAAGTGAGTGAGTGAGTGAGTGAGAGAGAGAGAGAGAGAGAGAGAGAGAGAGAGAGTAAGCAAGACCCTTAGAATTCAGTTCTTTCTACCATACACTGAGATATACACTCATCATCCATAACATTAAAACCACCTCTTTGTTTCTACACTCACTGTCCATGTTATCAGCACCACTTACCATATAGAAGCACTTTGTAGTTCTACAATTACTGACTGTAGTCTATCTGTTTCCCTGTATGCCTTGTTAGCCCCCTTTCATGCTGTTCTTCAATGGTCAGGACCCCAACAGGACCACCACAGAGCAGGTATTATTTAGGTGGTGGATGATTCTCAGCACTGCAGTGACACTGACATGGTGGTGGTGTGTTAGTGTGTGTTGTGTTGGTATGAGTGGATCAGACACAGAGGCGCTGCTGGAGTTTTTAAATACCGTGTCCACTCACTGTCCACTCTATTAGACACTCCTACCTAGTTGGTCCACCTTGTAGATGTAAAGTCAGAGACGATCGCTCATCTATTGCTGCTGTTTGTGTCGGTCATCTTCTAGACCTTCATCAGTGGTCACAGGACACTGCCCACGGGGCGCTGTTGGCTGGATATTTTAGGTTTTTGGACTATTCTCAGTCCAGCAGTGACAGTGAGGTGTTTAAAAACTCCAGCAGCGCTGCTGTGTCTCATCCACTCATACCAGCACAACACACACTAACACACCACCACCATGTCAGTGTCACTGCAGTGCTGAGAATGATCCACCACCTAAATAATACCTGCTCTGTGGGGGTCCTGTGGGGGTCCTGACCATTATAGAACAGGGTGAAAGCTGGTTAAAAAGTATGTAGAGAAACAGATGGACTACAGTCAGTAATTGTAGAACTACAAAGTGCTTCTATATGGTAAGTGGAGCTGATAAAATGGACAGTGAGTGTAGAAACAAGGAGGTGGTTTTAATGTTATGGCTGATCGGTATTTATGTATGTATTGACCCAGCATTTTGTCATATGTTGTCATATTGTTAGAATGGGCGGCACGGTGGCTCGGTGGGTAGCACTGTTGCCTTACAGCAAGAAGAACCAGGGTTCGATTCCCAGGTGGAGCAGTCTGGGTCCTTTCTATGTGGAGTTTGCATGTTCTCCTTGTGTCTGCGTGTTTAACATGACGTTAAAATCCTAATAAATAAATAAATGTTGTTAGAAATTTTACTAGAAGTAAATACATAAACTTTAGAGTCTCTGACTGTAAATACTTGCGAGCTGTTTTTGTTTTTTTCTGGGCTGTTTTGTGTTGAATCAGTAATGAAAACAGATGGTAGAACATCAGTCCTGTTCTAAAACCTTCTGCTTCCAGATACTGAGAAACGATTCAGGTGTGTGGAGGAAAAATAAATAAAAAATAACAATCATCTGCAGTGTGCAATTACGCTGAGAAAACAAAGCCAGAGCCAGAGGCGTCTTCTGCTGCAAGTCTAGGAAATATCATACTACAGTGCACTGGGAAGGACACAGAGGAGAACGTGCACTGGGATAAGGAACGTGCCCACCTGGGCTGAACCGCAAGAACATAAAAACGTCCTAATTAGCCAAACTCTTCCTAATAACCTCACCCGTGTGAGGTGGTTCTCCGTGTCTGCAGAGTGTTTATGATGATGGATGATGTAGGATGTGTGTGTGTGTGTGTGTGTTGGATGCACTTGCTGGCCAGATGTACACCAGCAATGGTTAGCGGTGACCCAAATGTGGAAGGGGGATGGGGAGTCACCAGCCGGTCAGCACCGAACCACATATAGTCTTAATTAACTCTGTTGGTCTGTCCAAGGCTGAGGACTGAGGCTCAGACTGTCTGTGTAGATTTCACATCATTCATTCATTCATTCACCTTCAATAGCTGCTCGATCTTAATAAGAGTCACAATAGGTTCAGTCTTCAATAATTTCCTATCTGTCTGTCTGTCTGTCTATATCTATCTATATATTTGTCTGTCTGTCTATCTATCTATCTATCTATCTATCTATCTATCTATCTATCTATCTATCTATCTATCTATCTATCTATCTATCTATTTGTCTATCTATCTATCTATCTGTCTGTCTGTCTATCTATCTATCTAACTATCTATCTATTCGTCTGTGTATCTATCTGTCTATCTGTCTGTCTGTCTGTCTGTCTGTCTGTCTGTCTGTCTGTCTGCCTGCCTATCTATATCTATCTACATGTCTGTCTGTCTATCTGTCTGTCTGTCTATCTATGTTGTTTGTTGAGTAAGTCTGAAGTCAGGACTCTGGAGCTCGCTTTGTTCACAGTGGCACAGTCATGCTGGAAGAGTTATGGACCTTCCCTAAACTGTTGCTGCAAGACTAAAAGCATATTGTTTCCTTTATATAATTGAATTATTACACCTGATAGCAACTGCTGTGGCTAAAACACATGAATTCAGTAGTTAGAAGGGGCGTCCCGATACTTTTGTTCATACACCATACATGAAGCGTACAGGGTTTAACAGGAACACATGATCAGTGTGATGCTTTTAATGGGGACAGAATCAGATCAGATGTGGCATTTTACAGCATGTTTGTAACACTGATGCCCTCCAGCACCCAGCAAAACTTCATCAGCTTCGGCTCTTTAAGGAAAAGCCCTAAGCTAATCTTAACGCTAATGTCACACGAGCGCTAATTCACTCGCTTTATTTCTGTAGAAGCTGGAGGGCATCGTGTTCGTTTCTTTCTACTGAATATAATACATGTTTTTATACCGCGGTGTTGCTCTCATCATTGATCTTCTCATCTTTCTTTTACAGATTAGCATACTGGAACGGCAGATTTTTGACTTCCTCGGATACCAGTGGGCGCCAATTCTCACCAACTTTGTCCATATCATCACGGTGATTCTGGGACTGTTTGGGACGGTGCAGTTCAGGCCGCGTTATGTCACTGGGGTGAGTCGGAGGACTTTCAACATTCATACGTTCGTACAAATAATACTGTGTGATCACAGCTAAACAAGAATGTGGGAAGGACAAACTGGGTCACTTCCTGTTGGTGCTGGTGGGGGGGGGGGTGTTGATTGTCATATAGAGCATAGCATGGCTCTGTGTGGGAATCCAACACTGGCTGGTGAAAAAAAGGGGCTGCCAAGGCATAGCGTAAGGCAGCGAAGTTACAATTGGGAAAAGAAAAAGACTAAATTAGGAGGAAAAAATGGGACAGTAAAAAAATCTATAATAAATAAATGTATTATTTATAAAGGGAAGGAAGGAAGGAAAAAAAAGAAAGAAAGGAAAGGGAGGACAGGAAGGAAAGGAATGAACGAAGGAAAGGAAGGAATGGAAGGAAAGGAAGGAAAAGGAAAGACAGGAAGGAAGGAAAGGGAGGACAGGAAGGAAAGGAATGAACGAAGGAAAGGAAGGAATGGAAGGAAAGGAAGGAAAAGGAAAGACAGGAAGGAAGGAAAGGGAGGACAGGAAGGAAAGGAATGAATGAAGGAATGAATTTTTTAGACAGCAGAGTAACTCAGTTTGCATCCGTGTATTCTGCACGTCTCTGTATCTGATATCATATCACACGATACGATCGTTCATTCTCCCAGTATAAGAATCAGGTGAGATTTAGGGTCTGAGTTATACTGGGGCTTCTCGCTGAAATGAAGATCCCTGTTATGACAGCATGTCACTAAAATCAGGCATCACGCAGGTTTAAGATCAGCATTTTTTACCCGGGCTGCTCTGTGAGATATGGATGCTGTGATGGACGAGGTTATCCTGCTTACACCCTGTCAGCTCACACATCTAAAAAAACATTTATTTATCCTGATTGTATACTGTGATTAGATGATCTGAAATAGAAATACTGTTATAGTATATATTTTTTCAGCTGATACCATATTTAGGGGTCGAACAGCAGACTTGGCATAGATACCCCTCCTGATGCAATATTCCTATTTGTATCCGGGCCTGGGACCAACACTGACAAGCGCGTACAAGTGCTGTTCCAGCCAATAACACCACCTAGATTCAAACCCTGGACAGATAGGCAGATAGACAGACAGACAGATAGATAGATGCTTTATTGATCCTGAAGGAAATATATATGGGAGCCAATCTGTCACAAGGCTTTGACCCTCCCATTCTGACATGACCAATCATATCTGTGTAGATGGAAGCACCACTGGTTTAACTGGAGGGATGAAGGCTGATCTGGATCTTGTTGAAGAGGGTTTAAATGCAGATGTGTGAGAGGATTAATTGCAGACAGAACTTCCCTATTAATCATGCACATTTATAAACAGGCTCTGAGTGCTTATTATCATTTTGGGTTTGGTTTTAATTGGCTCTGTGTGTCTCTTGGTTCCCCCCAGTACGCGGCCTGGCTGGTGCTCTGGGTCACCTGGAACGTCTTCATCATCTGCTTCTATCTGGAAGTGGGTGACCTTTCCAAGGTAATGGATGGTGTTTTTTATCTTTTGTAATGCAGTGTTGTGGATCACAGTTCATCTGGAGGTGGAGATGTGTGTTATTTAGACGTGAACCGACCTCGGTGACCTTGACGATTCAGACGAATCTGATTTATAATGTTGTGTTATTAATGAATGAAATATAACGTAAGATAAGTGGAAGAACAACTTCACACACTGTGGAAAACGATGAGATTGTGAATCCATCACTATTGATTCATGGCTGGTTTAAAAACATCATTTTGATCATGAGAAGAGTCAGTTAAAACATTACATGGACAAAAGTATTGGGACACCCCTTCTCATTTTATATAGATAGATAGACAGGCAGGCAGATAGACAGACAGATAGATAAACAGACAGCCAGACAGGCAAATATATAAGCAGATAGATAGATAGATAGATAGATAGATAGATAGATAGATAGATAGATAGATAGATAGATAGATAGATAGATAGATAGACAAACAGACAGACATAGAAAGACAGACATGCAGACAGACAGACGGACAGACAGATAGATAGGCAGATAGATTGATAGACAGACAGACAGACAGACAGACAGAGAGATAGGCAGACAGATAGACAGACAGACAGACAGACAGACAGATAAATAGATAGACAGATCCACACTGACAGTAGGAAAGACGTTTTTTTTACTTGATCATGTCGTTGCCGAGAGTAAATCCTTGTTTGACAGCAGCAGACGCTCATGTTCAGGTTATTGTTCTTATATAGATGCAAATATTCAATTTAAATCGTCTTCTCTGACGCTCCTCTGCTGCTCGTCTTTCATCTTATAAAATAAACGATTCCATAATCCCTCCTCCGCCGGCGTACATCTCAGCATATGTGTATAATTAAAATGTCAAAGTGTCAAATATTGTGCTCGATTGAATTGCAAACCAGGCATGTAAGTTGATTTTCAGATTCATCAAGCGCTCTCGACGTTCTACATTTTCATTTTGAAAAGTGCCGACGACGGTTCCCCTCCAGCAAACCAGTCTTATTTTGATTTCCGCTTAACGCTCGCTCCTTATTACGGATGCGAGTGACAGCTTCTGAGGAAAGACACGGTGTGGCTTTTTTTTTTTTTTCTCCACACATTCATCATTACGGAGTGAAAGCGGCGATCTTCTGTCGTTCACACCAAGGTCACGGGTGTTACACACCGCGCTGTGTGTGTGCCATAGAACCATTTAGAACCATTAATACCATTAGTCTGATTAAGTACTCATGATTTTGTCATTAATTGTACCTATAAAATGAGGTGACTCCTTTTAATCCATTCATATTCTCACATTAAACTACCGTATTGATGAGTAAAATACCATTAACTGTCTAAAATTGATGTTCCGTGGCCCAAGGTTAATTCAAATATTTTTCTTACTATTTGAATCCACAGCAATAAAGGTGGTGCACGTACCCTAATAAATCCAAACGGGCCGCTACCTCAGTCTCAATAAAAATAAAGAAAAGGAGGAAAGATTGAGTCCCAGTTCAAGGCAAAACCTCACAAGCGTCTCAGTAGGCATGTAAAGCACTATGTAGGTTCTACAACACCATTATTTTATACCTAAGATCCTGCCTATTACATTTAAAGTTTAATGTTTGTGTTTAGAGATTTAACATTTTTCATTCGTGCAGCGTACATTTACTGGTAATTTGCACTATGAGGCGTCCTAGCAATCCTACAGCAATTCAGTTAGCAATCGCTTAGTCAAAGTGCCCAAGATGTCGACGTGTAAAACACGACTCGGGTAACTGAGTCTGGAAAACTAACAATCGATTCTGTGGACGCAGAAAGGGAGTCAAAACACGGACCGAGAGACTGTTGCTGGATATTTTAGGTTCACATTTAACTATTAAGGTAGCTGTGCTGTGTGTTGTAGCTTCTATTTATTCTATCATTCAATTTACGAGTGTAATTTAGTGGCTCATGAAATATGTGATTTTACATAAAAATAAGCTCCATGTAATTAGTAGGGCCGTAATTATCCCATGTGCTATAAACATACACTGTATGGGCAAAAGTAAATAGGTCTCCCCTTCCTTTACTTCTCTGGAAGGCATTTAAACTAGATTTTGAATTGTGTCTTGGTCAGCTAATATAGTTGGACAAGAGCATTAAGGTCAGGGCTCTGTTCAGGACTCCTACACACCATACTCATCCTTCCATGTCTTTATGAACTTTGCTTTAGGGCACAGTCATATTCATATATTCACCGACAAGGTGGTCAGGTGAAGTGAATAACACTGATTATCTCTTCATCACGGCACCTGTTAGTGGGGGGCCCCCCACTATATATATATTAGGCAGCAAGTGAACATTTTATCCTCCTAAAGTTGATTAGAAGCAGGAAAAATGATCAAGCGTGAGGATTTGAGCGAGTTTGACGAGGGCCAAATTGTGATGGCTAGACGACTGTGTCAGAGCATCTCCAAAACTGCAGCTCTTGTGGGGTGTTCCCGGTGTGCAGTGGTCAGTATCTATCAAAAGCGATAGGGTCATGGGCGGCCAAGGCTCATTGATGCACGTGGGGAGCGAAGGCCGGCCCGTGTGGTCCGATCCAACACACGAGCTGCTGTAGCTCAAACTGCTGAAGAAGTTAATGCTGGTTCTGATAGAAAGAGCATCACACTTGGTTGCGTATGGGGCAGCGAAAGGGGGACCAACACAATATTAGGAAGGTGGTCATAATGTTATGCCTAATCAGTGTATATTTGGACATGTAGTGAATATCTGGTACATGTGACTGACAAACTAAAGATCAGTGACTTACTGGACTTCCATGTCTAATAGAAAAGTGCCATTTAATGACAGTCCAGTACTGACATGAATGATACTGGTGACTTAAGATTAAAGGCTTATTCTGTAACACTGCACTGTCTTTTTAACGATGAAAAATGGCTCCATAGCAGTGACACCAGGTTGCATTTTTTTTCTTTGCTGGACATTGATTACCAGATCATTAAATCCATCTGAACTGTTGGCTAGTTAATCTGGTTTCCTCTCTGATGTGTCACCACTGCAGGATCTTTCAGTGATCTGAGACTCACCATATTTTGTGCTAAAATCTGGACCGAACTGATTGACACAAATACAGTTTCTCTTCAGGAAAAAAAAATCCAATCTGGTGTTTGCCGTTGCAGGTCAATTTAATTTGCACCTCTAGAAGGAGCTGATATTACTCTCCCTCACACCAGTGATGATGCTGTTGATCCCTGGTGTTCTCATACATCACCCCAAATCCTCCACTCCACCACGACATCTTTCTTCTGTATGCTATGTATGTTTTTTATTTCCACTCACTGTCCACTCTATTAGACACTCCTACCTAGTTGGTCCACCTTGTAGATGGAAAGTCAGAGACGATCGCTCATCTATTGCTGCTGTTTGAGTTGGTCATCTTCTAGACCTTCATCAGTGGTCACAGGACGCTGCCCACGGGGCGCTGTTGGCTGGATATATTTTTGGTTGGTGGACTATTCTCAGTCCAGCAGTGACGTGTTTAAAAACTCCAGCAGCATTGCTGTGTCTGATCCACTCATACCAGCACAACATACACTAACACAGCACCACCATGTCAGTGTCACTGCAGTGCTGAGAATGATCCACCACCCAAATAATACCTGCTCTGTGGTGGTCCTGTGGGGGTCCTGACCATTGAAGAACAGCATGAAACAGGGCTAACAAAGCATGCAGAGAAACAGATGGACTACAGTCAGTAATTGTAGAACTACAAAGTGCTTCTATAAGGTAAGTGGAGCTGATAAAAGTGTAGAATAACACTGATAACAGTGAGTGTAGAAACAAGGTGGTTTTAATGTTATGGCTGATCAGTGTATAATGGGCAGGAAGCACAATGTCCTTGACTGAAAACCTAGTGATCTCAAGACAGTTCTGTTCCTAACGAGTGTATGAAAACGTTTTATTTCAGCTCTATCTGCAGAAATAAAATAAAGATCAGATTAATAAAGACACCCATTAAAATCAGAATTTTATCAGAAAACAGAGCAGGAAACACTGATTCTTCTCACTGGTGTAATAACCATCTATTTCAGACTCACAGCTTTGAATTTGAGTTCGTCTCATTATGCTCGCGCCGACCTCTGAAGACCCAAATCAAATAAATAAATAAACCTTGTCCGTATGGTCCGATTTCCTACTGCTTGCTGAGTGTTGAAAGTGTTCTTGCATGATGAAGTGGTGTCATTATACACGCCGCAGGTTTCTCAGCGTGATCGGGCAGCCATTAAGAAATGGAAAGCATTTTTATCAGCTGAATGGTTCCTCTGGGTTCTTTATACTGCGAGGAACCGTGCCGGTTCAGCTCGGCACATGATGACCACACGCGTTTATGAAATTCTGAGAGCTGAGAGCTGATGTGTGAGCTGTGGAAACTGCCTCGGGTTCATAATTGCGTGGTGTAAGATTTCACGTGGTGATGAATATGAACAAAAAAATCTCCCACTGTTGGATTTTAAAATGTATAATAATAATGTATAATAATAATAATGTATAATAATAATGTATAATAATAATAATGTATAATAATAATGTATAATAATAATGTATAATAATAATAATGTATAATAATAATGTATAATAATAATAATGTATAATAATAATGTATAATAATTAGGGCTGTCAAACGATTAAAAATTTTAATCGCGATTAATCTCAGAATTTCATATAGTTAATCGCGATTAATCGCATAAAAAAATCTGTGTAAATGTTATAGAAAACAAGGATTTTTAAGTGAAATGTTACAGTTAAAATGGTGAACACATTTTATGCTAAATGTACTGATGTTAAAAACTGCTGGGACAAGAGAAAACTGTAAGGGAGTTTTATTCACTCACATACTAGGCAGTAAATGTCAGATTGTAGGTTAGAATTTCTCCATCAGCAAACATTGTAGATCAGCGGTGCTTTAGGTGGAATAAGGCGTAGTTATTGTAACAGACTTTTCTGTGGTTGTATTGTGACAATGGTTTGCTGGACGTTTCTACACGAAGTGAGTGTGTTTTGACCCTTTGGGGCTTCCATAGTTCATGGACTAACGTGCTTGACTCAGCTTTCCGGTATTTGGTACCGTAACAGAATAAGTTAATAAAAGTGTTCTGCTCCCGACAACTTGTGAATATAGCGTGTATTTATTTATTTATTATGCAAGGGCATCACTACGTTATAATTACATTATGTTAACAAACCGCAAATGAAAAACGGTGGCAAGTCCGACATTAAAACGTTTGTTCTACCAGTCAAGTCTTAACATTAACTAGAATTTGCGTTAACGACACTATTTTTTTTAATCGCGTTAAATTGAGATTGCGTTAATGCGTTATTATCGCGTTAACTTCGACAGCCCTAATAATAATAATGTATAATAATAATAATGTATAATGATAATGTATAATAATAATAATGTACAATAATAATGTATAATAATAATGTATAATAATAATAATGTATAATAATAATGTATAATAATAATAATGTATAATAATAATGTATAATAATAATGTATAATAATAATAATGTATAATGATAATAATGTATAATAATAATGTATAATAATAATGTATAATAATAATAATGTATAATAATAATGTATAATAATAATAATGTATAATAATAATAATGTATAATAATAATAAGGTATAATAATAATGTATAATAATAATAATGTACAATAATAATGTATAATAATAATGTATAATAATAATAATTTATAATAATAATGTATAACTGTGGGAGGAAACCGGAGCTCCCGGAGAAAACCACGCAGACACGGGGAGAACATGCAAACTCCGCAGAGAAAGGACCCGGATCGAACTCAGGACCTTCTTGCTGTGAGGCGACAGTGCTACCCACCGAGACGCCCAGTTTCTTTGTCTGTGTAAAGCAAATCTGTACTTAGTGAATGTGGTCACATGTTCAGGTCTCATGAGGGTGTTGTTACTGAAGCCCCGCCCATTTGTTTTTTATGATTGGCCTCCTATCATCCCAACCTTATTAACACAGACCAAAACTAATTCAACAAAGGGTTGTGGAGACAGGCTCGACTTTTTTGGGGTCTTTTTAAGTGGCACTGAGCCAAGCTTTAAATAGATAAATGGCCTATTTTACACTATATGACCTAAAGTATGTGGACACACCTTCTAATTACTGATTTTAGGTGGCTTACCCACGCCCATCATTTAAAATCTAAATTAGATGCTTTCAACCTGGTGGCGACAGCTTTTAGATGGCAAAAGTAAGAGATAGAGTCTAGTTAGCAAGAGCACGGGTGCTGTCTTGGGTAAAAGTACCATGAGTAAAATTGTCTTCCCTGGTGACAATGAGAGATAAGGCTAGAAATGTCCGACACTGGTTGGAAGAGCATGACCAAGACTTCCAGACTACTACCCTGGCCCCCTAATTCCCCAGACTTGAACCCAATTGAGCATCTGTGGAACCACCTCGATCATCGTGTTTGCTCTATAGATCGTCCCCCATGGGCCCTCCAGCAGCTGTAAGTTACACTTATTGAGACACTCCCAGCCTGTCTTACTCTGGATATTAGCTGGTGCTCATAATAATGTGACTAGACTGTGTATAAAACCAAAATAGCAACAATAATGTTAGAATTTTTTTATATTTTAACAGGCTCATCTGCTGTTGAGTGTCTTTCATTTGTTCCGTCATTGGTTTTCGTTATTTTGGCCACTGCTCTTATCTTCACGTTACCCCTCTGTGTTTGTTATTTACTGAGAGTCTGTGTGGCTCTGTGTCTGTGTGGCCCCCATTTTACTATATTTTCTTTTAGTTTTTCATGTTCTTAATTCTTTATCTCTCTTGTTTTCATTTCATGTTCTCTTAATTGTAACTAAATGTTTGCAAGAAGTCTTTCTGAGGTTCTAGATCTCAGGAATGTTTTAATTCTTTTAATTTTTCCTTATGTAAAGCACTTTGAATTGCCACTGTGTATGAAAGGTGCTATACAAATAAACTTGCCTTGCCTTGTGGCTTTTCAGCCACAGTAGTGCTCTACCTTGGTTAAGCATCCTGCAAATTGGGTTCATTTGCAGTTCTTGCAGGTGCTGGGTTATACCTGGTGCCTCAGTTGCGAAGCGTGACCCGCCCTATGATATCCTTGATTAGGTGTGACTTAATTCACACTTCAGGAGCTGTTTAGCATCTCGGTAGCCCCAAGTTAACATCAGCAGTTTAACTTTAGCTCTAGAGCTGCTCAGTTGCATGCAATATTTTTAGCTAAAATGAAACAACTGAAATACAAGGACGTATATCAGACCAAGGGTCTGTCTGAAAACCTAGAAAACTCATAAGGCAGATTATTTAGACGCTCTACTTAGACTTAGAGATTACGCCGATTAAGTTACCACAGATGTAGCTTACTAAGCTAACACAGTTAGCCTCAGGTCGTTCAAACCAAGGGGCTGAAGAGACACAACCCACTAGCATGCCAGCTAACGTCTCCCTGTGTGTACCGAAAACGGTTAAACTGTCCCTGACGAGCCCGAATTTACAAATAAACGACACTTGTGCACCTTTATACACATGATAAATCAACGAGAATTTATTTACATTTGAAAAGAACTCCGTTGGTTGCTCCGCATTCGTCCGCTGTGTTTGTCATTTTTTATGAGAAGAGTCGTGCCGCACTGAATGCTGGGATTGCCTTCAACGCTGAGGAAGAGTCGGATGCTTCCTCTTTATTCAGTCAGATTATCACTCAGAATTAAGGTGCCTCAATAGGAGCATTTTAAGGGATCTAAGAATTTAGACACGCCCTCTTCTCAGGAGTGTAGGATGACATTAAATATAATATATATTTAGAGAGATCACCGGGTTTTCACACAGACCCCGTGTGTGGTGTTGCGGTTGGTAAGAAGAGAGTTAAAGTTTTGGATGCCGGCACTCAGTCTGGCACTTTACGGCTGATGAATTCCAGGAAGGGTCGAGGGCTCTCAGTGTCATTAGAGATGACAATAAGAGTTCCTATTCTAGCACGCCATTAAGATCAGAGTGACACTAATGCGCTGGCCAGACGCCCCACTCAGCTCGTAGAGTCGTACTCCTGTGTGAGGGCGGATCATTTGTTTATAATCCACTCAGCCACGATCGTGCATCAACCGGTAGAACGTCGTTAGTTTGACGTCCCGTACCTACTGCTCATCCTGATTAGCTTCATTAACTGGAAATTGTTTGAAGCCGACAAAGTTTATCTAGTTCGCCCAACTTTTGGCAGGAATCTAGCGGAAACGTTCCTCTTTTCACAGCCTGATGCTGCTACTATCAGTTGTAGCACAGCGGGGGGTCTGCATCGGTCCTGCTGCTTGTTTTATGAGTTACCGTCACTTTTAATGCCATCACATTAAAAAAAACATACAGAAAACAAACAAGCAAGCTGAGCAACACCCCGCATGAGCATTCTAGAAATACCCACAGATACCCCCAGCAGGAGTGCTATCAGAATATCTCACGTATCCTGTCAAAAAATAGATTTATAACAGAATGACACATTAGAGTAGCTGCCAGTCATACGTAATGGTTGTTGTAGGTTTTTTGGGGGATCAAAGTGGACAAAAGGTGTTTCAGGAAAACAACATTACTAACAGGAGCATTAAAACAAGAATAAAGTCTTGTATACCTCCCATTCCTTTATTTCTATGGAGCATTTTACCGTGTTGGACTCATGTTTTTTGCACTTTACCTGATTGAACTTTGACCCAGTTTGCCACTGACCTATTCAAAGATCCTCCAATGAGACTAACTGTTTGATATGACGCGGTAAAGGCAACTCAGGCCGTACAAACAAAGCTTAACGTGAACAAAGCTTAACGTGACTTATTGTACTAAAACAGCGAGTGAGGAATGTGATTAGTGGAGGAACTTATGAGCAGTAATAATGAAGAGAAGTTTAGTGCTCCTGTCTCCTTCTTTTACTACATTAAACCACGTTAAGCTTTATTTTTAACCAGAAGCGTTTTAGACTCTGGGAGAAGCTGATTCTGATTCTCACCATTTCTCAGAAGCTCGAGCTGTAACACAAGTTTAAAAGTGAAACGGAGAAAAATCCAGATAAACACAGATAAATGCGCCCTTAGGTTCCAGTCAACGCTAACACATTCTACTAAAAGCTTCATAGATTGGGATTTAATTGATGCCCACAATCATAAAACCAAAGTGTGCAATGCCAGTCATCAGCTACAGTGTAGTAAAGGATGGAATCTCGTCTTTGATGTTTGGTATTACCTGATAGGAGATATTTCTAAAGATGTGTCCCAATGCTACGATCCCATCATGCCGGATAACACACAGCATCGTTTAAGAAAGCTAGAAACCTTGATGTAGTTCTGGATAACCAGCTACCAATCTTTGCTCACCATTCCATTTCCATTCCAAAACCAGAGAGGGTTGGGAGGGGTTCAGTTACTTTTTACGTTGCTGCAAACATTTTAAGATATGCATAATTAAATTATTCTGATTATGGTAACAAAGAATAAGTCATGTGTTATCTCATGTAGCTTATCATTCTGTACTGTCTTAAGCCTCAGTTGGATTGGACTGGTGTATCTGTGGGGTCTAGAGTAATCCCAGTTCCCTTCTCCTGTGACAAAGTTACATACTATCTGTCTGCATGTCCTCTTACATGTAAGAGAAAGCATTTTGACTGATTACTCGCCACAGTAAATCACCAACCAAATGTATCCATGGCAAGCATGAACATATCCCACCAGTAAAAAGATGAAATGTATGGAGACGTCTCTGAGTTATTTTTACTGTGTGCAGTCCTGTAGACTGTTTTTTTTACATTTATACACATTATTGAGCAACTGTGGGACTGAAGTACGACTAAAAACAGCCCACAGAAACGTCTCCTGTAGTAATCATATTTACCGTCCAAATGCATACATTTTATTACTGACGAGATGTGAAAATTGGATTACAGCTGTCCGCCCGCCAAAATATTCCAATCCGATCAGAGCTTAAAACCGAGTCTCAGTTCTACTGTTTGCACGACTGTTTGCTATTTTAATGAAGGATGTTACCAAGCAGCATGGAAATGTGAGTTCTTATTACAGCTCTGTGGCGGCTAATATTTCTCTCCTATATGATCGGAAATCCAGAAACTAGATCACGTAAAGGCAGCCTGAAGCAGGACGCGAGTCTCTCATGTTCTATCTAATATATGCATCAGGGTTTCCTCCGTGTTTCATGTATGAACCGGTGAAAATCGAGCAGATTCGGCGTTTGGAGGTCGGCTTCTGACTCCCGTCTACTCCTCTGTAAGATCTGGTTCTGGATCGCTCACATGAGGATGAAAGTCTTGAGTGATGTTACAGAACTGAAAAATCCGTCCAGGCCGGTTTGAAGTCTAGACTGAAAGAGTAGAGAGTTTTTTATTTAAGTTTTTATATTAGTTTTGGTCTCACAATGATTGGAAGTAGCAAAAATGTACCTGGTATTCTTACGGGTGGATGTTTCACACCTTTAGTGCTTTTCTGTAAAGTATGCCTGTAGGAATTTGTGGTCATTGAGGCAAATAAGCATTAGTTTGGTTTCTTTTAACTCAGAGATGGGGACTCGAGTCTGCGATGTTCTAGATTATTCTATAAAGTGAATAAATTGCAACAGAGAAATAGAAAATTGACAAGGTTTTGGACAGATGCTGAGAAGAACGATTGCATCCTGCTAGCTCTCTCACTTCCTTTCTCATTAGTCTTCATTAAAACCGAGGTGGCTTGGTGGAGCTTCATTTTGGGAACGAGATACGATCATTACAATCATGGAAGCTGCCAGACTGGCTTGTAATCTTCCTGACTTCTCGAAGGCTCCACACAAAGCCTCGGTTGTTTGCTGCGCCGGGATATTGTGCCCGTCTTTGTTTCTCCCGGCTTTGTGTCTCAGCAGCTTTAATAAAAGACTGAGGACTTAATGATGCTCTCCCGTGGTGAGGAGCTCTGGGGGTCAGACACTCCTGGCATATGTTTATCATTTGATTAGAATAAAAATTTTAAAGTCTGAGAGCTGGAGTGTGTGTGGAGTGTGTGGTGTATGTGGAGTGTGAGGAGTGTTTAGTGTGTTTGGTGTGTTTGCTGAAGCTGATAATGTGCTGAAGGTCAAGGACAAGAACATGTTCAACAAGCTCTCATCATTCCAACTTGTCAGACTTCAGTACAACATCACTGGTGCTTCTACTGAAGGATTTCATATAATAATAATAATAATAATAATATTAACAATGCAGTAGTAGTAGTAATAATAATAATAATAGCAATAATAATAAAAACAACAACAATAATAATAATAATAATAGTAACAACAATAATAATAATAATAGTAATAATCATAATAATAATAACAGTAAACATAATAATCATTATACTAACAACAACAACACAATAATAATAATAATAGCAATCATAATAATAATAATAACAACAATAATAATAATAATAATAATAACAACAACAATAATAATAACAATAATAGTAATAATCATAATAATAATAACAACAACACAATAATAATAGTAATAACATTACCAATAATAATAATAATAGTAATAATCATAATAATAATAACAGTAAACATAATAATCATTATACTAACAACAACAACACAATAATAATAATAATAATAGCAATCATAATAATAATAATAACAACAACAATAATAATAATAATAGTAACAACAACAATAATAATAATAATAGTAATAATCATAATAATAATAGCAATCATAATATTAATAATAATAACAACAATAGTAACAACCATAATAATAATAATAGTAACAACCATAATAATAATAGCAATAATAATAAAAACAACAATAATAATAATAATAATAGTAGTAACAATAATAATAATAATAGTAATAATCAGAATAATAATAACAGTAATCATAATAATTATAATACAACAACAACACAATAATAATAATAACAATAATAATAAAAATAACACAATAATAATAATAATAATAGTAATAATAATAATAATTATAATAAAATAACACAATGATAATAATAATAGTATGAATAATAATGATAATATAATTATAATAATTATTATTCTTTTGTGACATGAAAAGTTCTAATGTAAGGTTTTCAGTGGTCAGACTTTCAGTGCTGGGTCGATGCCCTTCTACAGCCCTCTTTGAGTAACGGTCTGTGACCTGGTATCTCTTTCATGCTCTTGAGACTGTGCTGGAGAACAAAACAAACCTTGATGCCTCGATGTTTTTGGTTAGTACGAGGGATCTTCAAAAGTTTCTGCACTTTTATATTGTGGTTATAAGTGGTGAGGGAGGAGGAGGAGTAATTGGTCGTGTCTGAGAGACAGAGAGACACTTATAGTCTGGATTTAGCTCCATCTGATTTCCTTTTTGGGCATGAAGGGGAAGAAGATTTTCATGTGATGATGATGTGAAAGCAGCGGCGCATCAGTGGCTACGAGCTCAACCAAAAACATTTGCTGCCGACGGCATTAAAAAGTCAGTATGACACTGGAAAAATGCATCGGAAGGAGACGATGTAGAAAAGTAATGTGACTTGTTTTTAGATTCTTAATAAATAGAGTAAACTTTTTGAAGAACCCTCGTATTGACTGTTTGTTGAGGTTTGTACTTCCAAGCTACTTGGTACAAAAAGGAACGCTGCTTTGACCTGGTTAACCTGACGCTGCAGCACAGCACTGTTTATGAGCTTCTGTTTCTTTAGCCCGTTTTATGTAGTGTTTTGGAAATGTGTGTGTGTGTGTGTGTGTGTGTGAGGGGCTTTAGTTACTTCTCTCTTTATACTCTGGATGATGCAATCAGACTAAAATAGAAAACAGAATGACCTTTATTGTAGCGCTTTTCTCTTCCACTGTTGTGTTTAGTGGTTTAAAGTGTACACGACAAAACTCCCACTCTGTGTGTGTGTGTGTGTGTGTGTGTGTTGACATTGTATTACCAGCGCCGAGCCGGACCGCCTCTGATAGTTTCCGCATGATGCAGGCGCTGCCCTGCAATTACACTTTCTCTTCATTAGCTGCCTCATTTACAAAGCTGCATCATTAAACTGATCAGGAATTATTATTATTTTGTGGTGTCGACGCGCTCACGTTGTTCCTACAAGCTGGAAAGCACTAAAACACTAAAACTAATCATTAAAAGCTGTTGCTCAACATTATTACGCTGATTTACTAACATTAATAAAACATCAGGGCCAAACTAAAATCTTCTCTCGTAAATACAGGAAGGTAAAATGCACATATCTGATTTTTATTTCTCTACGATGTCTAATTTGTTCCTGGATTGTGATTTTCTTTGCTGATTTCACCGTCCTGCTCTGATGGAGGAGAGTCACAGAGCCGCAGAGCCGCAGAGCCGCAGAGCTGCACACTGTCCTGTTTTCCCTCTGAACGCATGCAATCACCAGCCACTTCTCGAGTCTCACAGAGAGCCGTATCGCGTACAGAGGGACATGCTATGTTCAGACACCTCGTAGCCAGTAGTGGCTGTATTTGCAACATGGATTTGCAGTGATGAACCTGGTTGACCTTTCTATCTCAGAGACTGCCAACTGTGCCTGTTGGGTGCCCCGCCTGGTCGACAGCACAGCCTGGATTTGAACTTAACAGCTTGAGGCTTCATTGGGGATGTGTTAGAGATTTGTCCACCATATTTGCATTTGTGAGCTGTAAATGGGTGGGGAGGATTTAATTTCTGTTTCTCCTTTCTGGGTGATGCCACTTTTTCCTCATTTCTGGGTGATGCCTCTTTTTTCCTCATTTCTGGGTGATGGCTCTTGTTCTCATTTCTGTGTGATGCCTCTTTTTCTTATTATTGTGTGATGCCTCTTTTTCCCATTTCTGGTTGATGCTTATTGTTCGCATTTCTGGGTAATGCCTAGTTTTCTCAATTTCTTGGTGATGCCTCTTTTTCTCATTTTCTGTGTGATGCCCATTTTTCCTCATTTCTGAATGATGCCTCTTGTTCTAATTTTTGGGTGATGATTCTTTTTCTCATTTCTGTGTGATGCCTCTTTTTCTTATTAGTGTGTGATGCCTCTTTTTCCTCACTTTCTTGGTGATGCCTTTTTTCTCATTTCTGGGTGATGCCTCTTTTTCCTCACTTTTGGGTGTTGCCTAGTTTTCTCATTTTCTGTGTGATGCCTTGTTTTCTAATTTCTGGTTGATGCCTCTTGTTAGCATTTCTGGGTGATGCCTCTTTTTCCTCATTTCTGTGTGATGCCTCTTTTTCCTCATTTCTGTGTGATGCCTCTTTTTCCTCATTTCTGTGTGATGCCTCTTTTCCTCATTTCTGGGTGATGCCTCTTTTTCTCATTTCTGGCTGATTTTTCATTTTCCTCATTTTCTTGCTGATGCCTCTTTTCCTAATTTCGGGGTGATGCCTTGTTCTCATTTCTGGATGATGCCTTGTTTCCTCATTTCTGGGAGATGCCTCTTTGTTCTCATTTCTGGGTAATGCCTCGTTTTCCTCATTTTCTGGGTGATGCCTCTTTTTTTGCATTTCTGGGTGATGCCTCTTTTTCTCATTTTTGGCTTATGCCTTTTTTTAATAATTTCTGGATGATGCCTTTTTTTTATAATTTCTGGATGATGCATTTTTTATCATTTCTGATTGATGTCTTTTCTGATTTCTGGGTGATGCCTCTTTTTTTTCATTTCTGGATAATTCTTCTGTGTCTCATTTCTGGTAATGCCTCTTTGTCTCATTTCTGGGTGATGCCTCTTCTTCTCATTTCTCTGCCTCTGGCAGCGAGTGGCAGATTTTCACCCTGGCATTGCTTGACCCAGAAATAGAGGCTGTATGTCTGGGAGCCGGATCTCTCTGAGGGGCCCCGGGCAGGTGAGATCATGGAGACGACAGCAGTTAAAGATCATCCGCGTGGGAGCGAGCGGCCGGGACTTCGCCTGGGACGCGTCTCCTCGGGCGAACATGCCAGCGTTCGCTTAGATGAGCAAACTGAGACGACTGGCGAGCTGAGACATGCCAGATTTTCAGTACCATCTCACACAGGGCGCTCGAGACGACGTCCAAACTTCCTAACCTACATAGAGCAAGCGTGGGGGCAGAGATGCCTGGCTCATAAAGGTGTCAAGATAAAAATAGCCTGAGATGGAGGTATTGGTATGCAACAGTTGAGCTTTCATTCAGGTATTTTGGTTCCCTGCACCACATGCAGTATGTGGATTGGCTGTTTCAAAATCTCTCTAGATGTGCGGTAATCAAATAGCAACAATTAATTTGAATATACACTGATCAGCCATAACATTAAAACCACCTCCTTGTTTCTACACTCACTGTCCATTTTATCAGCTCCACTTACCATATAGAATACCATATACCATATTTCTCTGCATGTTTTTTTAACCAGCTTTCACCCTGTTCTTCAATGGTCAGGACCACCACAGAGCAGGTATTATTTAGGTGGTGGATCATTCTCAGCACTCCAGTGACACTGACATGGTGGTGGTGTGTTAGTGTGTGTTGTGCTGGTATGAGTGGATCAGACACAGCAGCGCTCCTGGAGTTTTTTAAATACAGTGTCCACTCTATTAGACACTCCTACCTAGTTGGTCCACCTTGTAGATGTAAAGTCAGAGACGATCGCTCATCTATTGCTGCTGTTTGAGTCGGTCATCTTCTAGACCTTCATCAGTGGTCACAGGACGCTGCCCACGGGGTGCTGTTGGCTGGATATTTTTGGTTGGTGGACTATTCTCAGTCCAGCAGGGACAGTGAGGTGACAGTGAGAAGGGACTCCAGCAGCACTGCTGTGTCTGATCCACTCATACCAGCACAACACACACTAACACACCACGTCATGTCAGTGTCACTGCAGTGCTGAGAATCATCCACCACCTAAATAATACCTGCTCTGTGGTGGTCCTGGGAGAGTCCTGACCATTGAAGAACAGCATGAAAGGGGGCTAACAGAAACAGATGGACTACAGTCAGTAATTGTAGAACTACAAAGTGCTTCTATATGGTAAGTGGAGCTGATTAGATGGACAGTGAGTGTAGAAACAAGGAGGTGGTTTTACTGTTATGGCTGATCGGTGTTCACCTTGCATTAAAATAAATTAGAATGAAAGCTCCATGTGTGAGGGCTGTATAGATACTGAAGTTTTGCTTTGTGTTATGAATTTCTCACTACGCTCACTACGTCCGTACGTCAGTTCTGGATTCAGCCCTGTTTATTATGTTCAGTATATTCAGAGTTTATCCTCCATGCTCCAGTTATCTCTTAACTGTGTGAATAAATGAAAGCAAAGCTAAATGGGCTACACATTAGCGTGACATCCTCTTTATATGTGTGTGTGTGTGTGTGTAGCTCATTCACCTCGTTTGTGCGTTTTTTACGTGTTACTAGCAGAAAATAATAATTCCAAAAGAGTTTGATAACGGGGCTTTGCAAATTGGCTGGATAATGAAGAGAAAGTGTAATTGAGGGGCAGCGGTGTGTCACGCAGAAACCATTGGATGCGATCCAGTCTTATAGCTCCGACGCTCACGCAGTACCACGGTCACGCAGGGAGCTTTAAAGAGGCAGACGCTCGCTAAATAAAAGGACAAAACAAGCCAGGGCTTCATGCACTGGGATTTTTTCATGATCCTACCAGAGCTGAATCAATTTAGTGAAATGACTCCGAAGCTTCTGTGTCGACTCTCACTTTTCAATGCCTGGAATCGAAGAATCAAATCTTTTTGGACTTGACTCTTTCTATATTTGTACCTATTACTCATTCTCTAAAACATCCATTCATCATTCCTCTTCAATAAGTACTTCATTCTGGTCAGGGTCACAGTGGGTCTTGAGCCTAAATGGAACCACTTTATGGAAGGTGTGAAAACCTGAACAGACTTACCAGTTTATTTCCTTAGTGATTTACACTTAGGGGGCAATTTAGGGTAACCAGTCAGACTGCTGGTAGGTTTTTGGGAGTTGGAAGGAAACCAGAGTACCTGAAGGAAAACCATAAAAATGTCGTGTGACCCAAAGCCTGGTTTCAACCCAGGTCCCCAGGACACTGATAGCGCTTTTTCACCAAAAGAACCCTGGTTCTTTAACCGGTTCTGTTCAGGTTTGTCGAACCTTGGTGTTTTGTAGAGAACTGACCCGGGTTTCCACCAGTTTTTGGGATCCAAGCCTGCGTCATCAACAGTGGGCGTTACATAAAGAAAGTAAAGAGTATCATGATGGTGGAGCGTGTAGATTACATGTGAGGATTTGTGCTGTTGTTACAGATGTTCATTTTTATGTAAAAAGCATGGATCAGCTATCGGTGATAAGAAGACGTAGACGTGTTTGTCATGGTTGTTGTTTTCTTAAGTTCACTGACGTGAGAAGCGTTTTGTGCTTCACTCTCACCGCGACCCTCGGCGCAAATAACCGATTTGCTCAGCGCTCAGCTTGAGTGATTAAACATCACTGAAGTTCTACGACATGAACGTCCATTTATGTGAAATAACCATCAAATCCAGTCTAAAAGCTCCACATGTATCTGTGTTTAGCTCGATTTACTTCACGTGTGGTGGTTCTGCAGCTCTGGGTTCTGAATCCACAAAAAGCTTCAACTAAATAAAGCGTAACGTGGCTGAATGTACTACAAGTACCACACAGAAACACTAAACTTCTCTCCGTTATTACTGGTTATAAGTGCTCTGTACTGGTTATAGGTGCTCTGTACTGGTTATAAGTGCTCTGTACTGATTATAGGTGCTCTGTACTGGTTATAAGAGCTCTGTACTGGTTATATAAACGCTCTGTACTGGTTATAGGTGCTCTGTACTGGTTATAAGAGCTCTGTACTGGTTATATAAACGCTCTGTACTGGTTATAGGTTCTCTGTACTGGTTATAAGTGCTCTGTACTGGTTATAGGTGCTCTTTACTGCCAAAATTCATCGGTCGTTGTTGTAGTACAACAAGCCACGTTACGCTTTATTTTTCACGTTAAGCGTTTATTCTGTCCAGGTCACTTTTACCACGTCACAGTTCATCGCTTTGAATATCAGCAGCAAACTGGATCTAAATGTAATCAGGTGAACTTTAAAAGATGAAAGTGGTTTCAATTCTATATAATGTTATAATGTCTCATGTGAAAGCGTCCAAACCTCTACGCTGTGACACGCCCACAGATGACGTTACGGTTCGCACTGAAAAACCAAGTATTCTGTGGTGCCAGATTAGAACCCTAGTTCACTGTCTGGAACCTCTTTTTTTTTTGGTGGAAACACCCGGAACGGTTCCAAATCAAGTGGAATCAGAACCGGAACGATAACATAAAGGTGAAAAGATAAAGGTGAGCATCAGCATGGTACTGGGGCTGGTGCCAAAATCCTGAATGGTTTGGCACTTTGATTATCACAGCAAAATCACAGGTTCTTGGTCAGAAAATTGGTGCCGTTCTGGCCCCATAATCTGGTCTGGAACCAACAAACTTGCAACACAAGTGGTGATAAGTGTGTGTGTGTGTGTGTTCATTCATTCATCCATTCATCTCTGTTTCATCTTTATTTTCCTCTCTCAGCCCCCTGCCTGATGCAGCGGGAGGCCACCGTCGTCGTCCCTCAGATCCACACTCGCTGAAGTGTGATCATCCGTCTCATCCTGGCCGCTAAAGTCCTTCCCCCAAAGGCTGGAGCATTTATTCTTCACCCCTCATTTGTTATCCGCGGACACTTCCCCCCCACACTCCAGCAGACTGCCGATAGCGCACAGCTCTGATTGATCGCCTTTGTCGCGGCGTTGGTGTGGATGTTCGTGCTTTACCTGCTCTCTGAGGCTCTATCCTTCAGCTCTGAGCCTGACTGGTGGAGGTTCACGTCACCAAAGATACACCAGAACGAAGTGCCAACTGTGTTGGATGAAGAGCGATTATGTGATAAATCCTGGACAGGAGTTAGTTCATCTCAGGGCATAACACACTCCAACACTGAGGAGTCAATCCACATACTGGCATATCAGAGGTCTGGTAGAACATGCCAGTTCTCAAAGCTCCATCGACAGACCTCATCCTGATCCCTAGGACCCTGGAGCTGTGCAGAATCCAACCTGTCTTATGTGCAACCAAGTCTAATCTAGCCATATCTCACACACACACACACACACACTGGGTTTGATACCCCGGCCGGGTGGCCTGGGTCCTTTCTGTGTGGGGTTTGCATGTTCTCCCTGTGTGTATGTGGGTTTTTTTCCAGATCCAAAGGCATGCAGTCAGATTAAATGGAGCTACTTAAATTGTCCAAAACTTGTTTCATACTTTCACCCAATGAATCTGACCCATTGCGACCCTGACCAGGATGAAAACAAACAGGGAGCATGTGGACTGGAATTTATATTCCATTTTCATTTCTCTTTCTGATCCTGCCATGATGACATTTCATACTGGATTCTGAGGGCAAAATCTGAACAGACGGGCACCGGGGCGAGCACAGGAGCACGGCGGCATGAATTTGGAATTCTAATTTAATGTAAATCACTTGTGCGTCTGGCCTGAAATCAGTCTGCAGGATGGACCTTTACGGTTCTGCTGGAGAAGACGCCGTTCCCTCGGAGTGCGGTGTCACATGATGTGATTGGTCCTTCAGTTCGAGAGGTTTGGTTGATTGGACGCTCCGGGACGAGAGTTGAATTAAGAGTAGTAGAGTGAGCCGCTAAAATCCGACGGGGGCTCGGCTCACCTCCAGCTAAACACACTATAAAAGCAGCTGTTTCACAACAACAAACAGATGTTTATCACCCGACGTTCAGCAAATAATTACTGAATTACGTTCAGCTTCATTTAACAGTCAGAACTTCAAGCTAGAGTAACATTAAACAAAACTCCAGAGGTGCCCGAGTGGTGCAGCTGTGCTGCATAGATCCAGGGTTCGAATTCCTAACAATGCTGTTGGCTGGTCAGCGTCTACAGACAGAAATGATTGGGTGGAGTGGACCACAATAAAAAATCATAATAATAACAACTAGGTTTTGACTGATATGCTTTCCTGTTGTAATGTTTGAGGGACATGATCACATTTTTTGACATTGTAGCAAAGGACCTTCCCCAATCTATATATACCTGAGAGTTCAGAATCTGAACCAGGATCCCTTTTTTATTTGTATTATTTCTACCTCTCTCATGAAATAAGCTTGTGTGTGTGTGTGTGTGTGTGTGTGTGTGTGTGTGTGTGTGTGTGTGCGTGTGTGTGTGCATGCTGGCTGCCAAATTGTTTGTCTTTGTGTGTTTTTTCTGGACGGTTGGTCCTGCTCGATGCGCTCGGCCTCTGTCACGTCTGTCTGAGGCACAAATGCTTCTAGCATGCTGAGATCCGTCTGGGATCAGTGGATCCCCGACCTCCCTCATCTCCTCAAAATCTACCCTCATCCAAGGATTTGTGGTGCGGGCGGGGTGGGGGTACACAGTTTACTAGTTTGATCATAAAATTACACTCTACTACTACTACTACTAATAATAATAATAATAACTGTAATAATAATAATAATAATAACAATAACAGTAATAATAATAATAATAATGGCAATAGTAATAACAATAATAATAATAACAATAATAACAATAACAATAAAATAATAACAATAATAACAATAAAATAATAATAATAACAATAATAATAATAACAATAATAATAATAATAATAACAATAATAACAATAACAATAAAATAATAACAATAATAATAATAATAACAATAAAATTATAATAACAATAATAATAATAACAATAAAATAATAACAATAATAATAACAGTAATATAATAATAATAACAATAATAATAATAATAACAATAATAATAATAATAATAATAACTGTAATAATAATAACTAATAACAATAATAGCAATAATATTAACATTAATAATAATAACTTAATAATATCTAAACTACTAAAAATAGCAAAATCATTATTATGATTATTATTTATTTATTTGTTTATTTATTTTTGCATGTATTTTTACTTGTTTCATGACTTTTGAATTTTTTATTCACAATAAAATTTTTAAATCATTTATATAAACAAAGATTAAACATTTAATTCAGTTTTACGTTAGTGTTTTTATACTATTGTTTATTGTTAATTATAACACACTGTTTTGTTTTAGGTAATAAATGGGTTTGGAGTTTGTGTTGTTGGGACGTATAATAACTCTTCCTCCTCCATCTGCTCCTGCCCGAGTCTTTTCACTCGACTTGGCATGGAGACTGAACTTTGGGGTAATAGGGGTGTGTGTGTGTGTGTGTGGGGGGGGTTTGTGTGTAACGTATGTCGAGGGGGACGGGGTGGGGAGGATGGAGGAGGGGGGTCTCTCACTTCCTCTATCCCGTTTCGCACCTGCTCCTCTGGGGGTGATCGCTGAAGTGGGTGACAGTTCTCGCCTCAGGCGTGCCAGTCCAGTAAACCACTCCCTGCCCAGCACCTGCCCCCACAGGCACCCACCCGACCCGCTCATTTTCCAATTATGAGCGGGTCAGAGGTGTTATTACGGGGGACGTGGGGTTGCCTGAGCGCTCCTCTCTAAAGGTCTCCATTATTGGCGTCCCGTTGTAAGAAGGGGAAGCGGGCGGAGTTCCTCCCGGTTTATTAGATTTGTCACATTTCACTCTGTGTGCAAACACATGGACTTGATGAGCATGAAATGTGCTTTTTGGAGGGACCAGCTGTTCCTTTAATGCACCTCTTCATCAATACTGACGGGGTTAAAAAAAAAACACAGAATTTAATTCCTCTCATTGTTACACCGACAGCAATAAAAGTATAAACGTTTTTAAACAAGAATAAAGTTCAAGTTTTTTTTTTTATTATTTAAAGATCAGTGTTTTATAAGTATGAACTTATATATATATATCACGACTATAATCACTGTATATACACCAATCGGCCATAACATTAAAACCACCTCCTTGTTTCTACACTCACTGTCCATTTTATCAGCTCCACTTACCATATAGAAGCACTTTGTAGTTCTACAATTACTGACTGTAGTCCATCTGTTTCTCTGCATGCTTTGTTAGCCCCCTTTCATGCTGTTCTTCAATGGTCAGGACCCCCACAGGACCACCACAGAGCAGGTATTATTTAGGTGGTGGATCATTCTCAGCACTGCAGTGACACTGACATGGTGCTGGTGTGTTAGTGTGTGTTGTGCTGGTTGGTATGAGTGGATCAGACACAGCAGTGCTGCCAAATCATCTCGAAGATTTTCAATGGACTTCGTACTATAGAGTTTCTAGGGGTGTCCGAATACTTTTGGATATTTAGTGCATGTGTCCATTACACCTGATTTGAAGGTCTGTGTTATATAAAACCACACAAATCTATTCCTGACTCTGTGTAAGGATTTAATCAAGCTGTTTTCACCTCGCCGCTGGATTATATGATTGTTTAAGCGATGCGGTGTAAAATTGGCGAGGGAAGCAGATGTTCTTACCCTTCCATTTCCTGTTTAATGAGCTGTCTCCTTCTGCCTGTCTCTGTCTACTTAAAGCCCACCTGGAAGCACACAAACGTCCACGGCCGTCCATCCGTCTCAGCTCTCGCTTCCCTGTAAATGAAGGCGATTTGGCCACGTGGTATAAAGCCTTGTGTCTGTTTTATAGCTTCTGTTTGTACTTCTGTAAAGCTGCTTTTAAGAAAATGGGCACCGAGCCTGGCAGGGACCATCACAGTGCGTCCGTCAGTAATTGTTTAGCGTGTGTGTGTTTTTCTCAAGGTGATGTTGCTCATGAAGTCACTCCTGATAAACAGCCGTGCCAAACGTTGGTCCATCCTCTTCCTCCAGCAGCACTCATAAACCGGGCTCGCGACCAAACGCTGATGGAAGAAGCTTTTATCCCGATTGAACGCGCTCCAGTTTGATTAATACGGCTTAACAGATTACAATAACGGGCTCGAGCCGGCGTTTCTCACAGTTATTTATATCAGACACAAACAACTTCATTACATCAGGCCAGTAATTGGTGGCATTAGTCGAATTAAAATGCAGCCAAGGGTCAATTAGAGGGGGGCACGTAAATCAGATCGGGCGTGTCCGGTCGAGTGGTCACAGAGGACGGGTTTAAGAAACTTTGTACTAAAAGCTCAAGCTCAGCATCTTTGAAAAGCTTAATGGGCACAGATGGGAAATGTTGGTGATTCTGTGGCACTGCAGGGTGGCACGGTGACATATTAATATAGTGTAGGTACTTTACATACTCATGCTTCTAGGTTTGATCCTGAACTCGAACACTAGATTTACTGTTCACTGTAGCAGCATTTTTCAACCTTTCTTTCTCTTAGACCCACCTGTATTTTGTTAGGCTCTGTGGCATCAGGGGAATGTACCATCTCTCCCTGACGCCACAGGCCTTACAGAGCAGAAACGAGCTGTGCCTTTAAGTACCTGGCCAGCTCGTTAGGGCGAAGTGGCTACACCTGTGCCTTCCCTTATTTAAGGGATAGGTGCAGAGCTGTAGCCGTCGCACCTTCTGCTCTAGTTGGCTGTTTCTTTTTTCTTTCTTTGAGTTTGTTTGACACTGCGGTGTCCTTTTATGTTTATTGTTTTTTTTTTTTAACTTTAGGTTGTGCCGCCGCACTGTGCCGCCGCCGCCGTGCCGCTGCCGCCGGGCCACCGCTAGTGGGCGCCACCACGCCGCCGCCGCCGCCAAGCTGCCGCCAGAGTGCCGCAGCTGTCGTGCCGCCGCCGCCGCCTGGTGGTTGCTCTCAGGTCGCCGTCGGGCCGCTGCCGCCGAGCCGTCGAGCCGCCGTGCCGCCGCCACCTAGAGACCCCATGACTGCGCCCAGAGGAACGTGACCCCCTCCCAGCTACCGCTGGTGACAGCGTCACGTTCCGCCCTCTGGAGCGCAGGAGCAAATGGCCACTTCCCAGCCACCCTGGCTGGTGACAGCGCCTTTGTCATTTAACTTATGAAACCCGCAAATCGATCACACCCGGTAGCTGGCATGGCTCTAGCCAGCATTGGTTGCTGGAAAGCGCCGTGCCACGCAGCTATCGTTGGTGTTACCCCCCCCTTCTACGGCCAACAGCGCGAGGTGGTCCATCTCGCGAACCCACTCTTTGCTTCAATAGCGCCGGGAGCGAGTCTGCCACTAGCGCTGCTGTGGCAGGCTGTTAAAGCTCCCGGTCGGGAGGCAAGAGTCCTGGGTTCGCGCCTCGCGCTTCCCCTTTTCTTTCGTATGCCTTTTTTGTTCCTTTTCAGCCCCTGACGTTCGGCTGCCTTCGGGATTCCCCGAAGTGTTTTTTGTTATTGTTATTCCTTTTATTTTATGTATGTTATGTTTATGATTTTGTAAATAAAAACCCTTTTTAGTTATACCTCCGCATCCCTGGGTCCTTCCTCCCCACATCATAACATATTTATTATATTTTTCTTGCATCCCTTGACATGGGTTGTGATTTTATAGACGTTTATTAGGCATTCTTGATTGTGGGAAAGTCAATGAATCTATGTTAATAAGGAATAAATGGATATAATAAATGGACATGGATATACAGTACATCAGAGACTGAATCGAAATCACTCCTAGTCACCATCTGTTGACCTTTGCTCTTTTAGGGAGGGCAAATCAAATATTTGTCCATTCTCAAAGACCCAGCAGAGACGGTTTAAGACATCACAAGAGAGCTCCCATATGCCAATAGCTTATAGATTTTCTTGCCCCTTTGGGCTCGCTGAGGCCCCCTTGTTGAGAACCACTGCATGATAGCATAATTCTACATTTGCACGTGCATATTACCAGCAGTGGGTAGCACTGTCGCCTCACAGCAAGAAGGTCCTGGGTTCGATTCCCAGGTGTATTGGTCCGGGTCCTTTTTGTGTGGGGTTTGTTCTCCCCATGTCTGTGTGGGTTTCCTCCGGGTGCTCCGTATTCATCCCACAGTACAAAAACGTGTAGTCAGGTTAACTGGAGATACTAAGGTCTCTGTAGGTATTAGTGTGTTTGTGTGTGCGTGTGTGTGTGTGTGTGTGTGTGTGTGTGTGTGTTTGCCCTGTGACAGACTGGTGACCTGTCCAGGGTGTTTTCTGCCTTTTGCTCAGTGAATTGTATTCACTGTGATCCTGAGTAGGACAAAGCACTTGTAAAAAAGACAACGAGTGAATGAATGAATACTATCAGTACTGTGTAATGTTACAGACAGAAGTCAGACGCTCACGGTAAAAATTAAGAGATGTTTTAATACAGCAAAGGGCAAAACCAGAAGACGTAGTCAGAGTACAAGCATGAGTCAGAACCAGACGGAAACTAAACCAGAACGTCTATGCCAAACAACACACGCCGAAAGAGTAATCAGAGTCAAAAACCAATACCGACACAAAGCAAACAAAGTACAGGGGTAATCCAAAAATTGGTTGAATCTGGGTACATGTGACCAGCTGATGCAACCTGGGAGTTGTAGTACTGGAGAGGCATTTGTCCATCAGAGTCTGTATCATGCATGACATACTGGTTTTATTGAGTACCTCCCAAATCCCAAAACACATCCTTTACATAAAAACAAATGCAATTTGTCTGCAACAAAGTTTAATGACATTAGAATTGTTATGGTCTAAAGCTGCTTCATTAATTGTTCAGTATATTCTGTCCTACTTAAAGAACTCAAATGTGTTTTAAATGAGTAGGTTTTTTTTTTCATCCCAAGACTGACGTGGAATACTTGTCACTTGGTGTACATAGACATTTGAATTTAAATAGATAAGGATATATTCTGTTAATATGGTACTGTTTTGTGTTTGTGACTGATTCATTGGTGAAGGTGAAGATGAAGATAATTGAAATGTAAATAATTCAGCCTCTATCATAAATATTAAATACATAAAATCATGTCAGTTTTTCTTATCGTACCAAAGTGACTTTTGCTTTCAGTTACAAAAACAGTTCAGGTACAAACCTCACTTTACCAGTTTTACCCCAGTCGTATGTTTTTGGAGGTGCTCGAGTGCTCCAGGGTTGGAATCACCAGCCGTGCTGGTCAGCTGGTCTGTTGTCTACATAAAGAGTACCTTCAGGTACTCCACCAGGTACACCTTTATGTACACTTTTGAAGTGTAATGAATGAGTGTCAGTTGTCAGACATCAGCATTTAACCTCACAAATTTTCACATGAGCACGATCCAAAATCTGGTGGAAAGCCTTCCCAGAAGAGTAAAGGCTGTTATAGCTGCAAAAGGACGACAGCTCTATATTAAGTAGATTATATTACTTTGTTGAGCTTTGTGTGTATGAGAGACTGAAGACCACGAGACCAGGATGAAGACTGAAAATATATTAAATCACACTCACACACACACACACACACACACACACACACAGATGGACAGACACACTGCACCACAGTTTGGACTCTTAATAAGACATAAGTCAATGGAACACTGGGTACTAGAACACCACACACACACACACACACTAAACTTCAGAATTGGGAGTTGGGAGTGTGTTCTGTAGCCGTTCTGTGTCAAAGCTGTCGACTTTGATTGATTAGAAAATCCGCCCCATGGCACGATGAGCAATTCGGTGCCCTCAAAGAGGGCAGAAAATACACAGGAGGATCTGAGCACACTCGCTTCAGCAAGTGCACTTCATTTTACCCAGAAACAATAGGAGCAAAATAGGTTTCAATTTGTTATACAGTCTACTAATAACGATACTTATAACTGCAGTGTAATTAAGTATTAAATGTAAGTGTAATAAACATTTTACATTATGTTTATACAGGTTACATTCACTTGTAGGGAACATGCATCATGGTTTGGATTACGGGGGGGGTTGGGGCGGTTTTACGCTCCTAATTAATACCCAGACCCCCCAAAAAAGGTGAAATTTAATTCAAAAATCTAGAAATTAATTAATAAACAGTGTATAAGCTAAATCGGTACTTAACATTACCATACAGCGCCTCCTCTGGCTGGCACAACTGCAACCCTAATGAAGACTGCAACCCTCACACACTAATACACTCACTCATAAACTCAGTCATACACACATTCACTCACTCATACACTCACACACTAATACACTCACTCATAAACTCAGTCATACACACATTTACTCACTCATACACTCACACACTAATACACTCACTCATAAACTCAGTCATACACACATTCACTCACTCATACACACACTCACTCACTCACTCATACACTCACACACTAATACACTCACTCATAAACTCAGTCATACACACATTCACTCACTCATACACACACTCACTCACTCACTCACTCACACTCACACACTAATACACTCACTCATAAACTCAGTCATACACACATTCACTCACTCATACACTCACACACTAATACACTCACTCATAAACTCAGTCATACACTCACTCACTCATACACTCACACACTCACTCATAAACTCAGTCACACACATATTTACTCACTCATACACTCACACACTAATACACTCACTCATAAACTCAGTCATACACACATTCACTCACTCATACACACACTCACTCACTCACTCATACACTCTTACACTAATACACTCACTCATAAACTCAGTCATACACACATTCACTCACTCATACACACACTTACTCACTCACTCACTCATACACTCACACACTAATACACTCACTCATAAACTCAGTCATACACACATTCACTCACTCATACACACACTTACTCACTCACTCACTCACTCACTCATACACTCTTACACTAATACACTCACTCATAAACTCAGTCATACACTCACTCACTCATACACTCACTCATAAACTCAGTCATACACTCACTCACTTATACACTCATACACTCACTCATAAACTCAGTCATACACTTACTCACTTATACACTCATACACACACTCATACACTCACCACTCACTCATACACTCACACACTAATACACTCACTCATAAACTCACTCATACACACTCACTCATGCTCATACACTCACTCGCTCACTCATACACTCACACACTCACTCATAAACTCAGTCATACACACATTCACTCACTCATACACTCACACCCTAATACACTCACTTACACAGTCACTCACTCATACACTTACACATTCACACACTTATACACTCAGTCACTCAGTCACTCATACACACATTCACTCACTCACTCATACACACATTCACTCACTCACTCATACACACATTCACTCACTCACTCACTCATACACTTAATCACTCACACTCATACACTCACTTACACAGTCACTCACTCATACACACATTCACTCACTCACTCATACACTTACTCATACACACACTCATACACTCACTTACACAGTCACTCACTCATACACTTACACATTCACACACTCATACACACCTACACATTTACACACTTATACACTCACAGTCACTCAGTCACTTACTCATACACACATTCACTCATACACACACTCATACACACATTCACTCATACACACACTCAAACACACATTCACACTCACTCATGCACACACTCACACACACTCATACACTCACTCACTCACACATACACTCACTCACACACACATACACGCACTCACTCACACACACATACACACACTCACTCATACACACAGTGTGTGACAGATTTGAGTCCCTGCCAGAATCAGAAGCAAAAATCAATGGTGTGCCAGGCTGCAGTGACAGAACCATGGATTTAAAATGATGCTGATGATTAGACATCACACATATCATGTTGTTACGCTCCTATTTTATCTTCAGACTGTTAGCTTGAGATAGAATGTGGTAACAGATTGAGATTTGAACACACGTGCTGACCGGATCTGACCTTCCCTCCCTCAGACATGGCTAATTGTGTCTGTTCGACCCCCAGCCAGGCCGGTAGCACCACTGCGCTAGCTGTGCCATCCTAGCAACCTATAATTTTTTTTATTTGTTCTATAAATAGAACAAAGTGTTTACACGAGCTTGTGCCAGGTATTATAACATGTAATGCACACTACCATCATAATTAGGTATTTAGGAAAGTTGTGAAACAAATAACCTTCACTGAAGCGCCTCAAGTCGTCTGTTTGGGTCTGATATGCTGAGTTCTGTGTTGGGTAGGTGAGAATACCAGCCTGTTCCACACCCTGAGGTGTCAGAGGGCAGATTATAACACAAACGCCAGTGCGGATTGAACGTTATTTAACAATATTTATTTAATATAATGAATGTAATACACTCTGTTTTATTTATTCCTGTTTTGAAATCTCAGGCGTAATCCACAGCTGGGTCAGAGCCCAGGCAGATCCGGGATCAGTAATCCTGTTAGCTTTGTGTGGAGCGTTATGCTCAGGGTTTGATTTACCCAGCATCCCCTGTTCTCTTCTCTGTACTGATACACAAATTGATCGTCAGTACAGTCAGATCACAGGGGAGCCTGAGGGGGGCTGGATGAAACCACAGAACCTGTTTTTTTTATTTCAGACTTTAATAAAAGCGTGGATGTAATTCAGAGCTGCTGTAAACAAAGTCGAGATGAAAGACTAGAACATATTCAAAAGAATTAAATAAAAAAAGAAATTTAAAAAGGCATTATTAGGATTATTAGGATAGTATCAGTATAACGTCAGAGAAAGCCGAATAAAGAGTCGGACTAATCAGGAGCTTTCAGTAAAGTCTGGTACATGTGAGAACAGATCAATAATATTATCAATGACAACAATTATAAGATCTTTATCATTATTATAATTATAATTATAATTATAATAATAATAATTATTATTATTATTACTATTAATTATATTGTTATTATTATTTCTATTATTAATATTATTATTGTAGTAGTGTTATTATTATTATTATTATTATTACTATTAATTATATTGTTATTATTATTGCTTTTATTAATATTATTATTATTGTTAGTAGTAGTGTTATTATTATTACTATTAATTATATTGTTATTATTATTGCTATTAATATTATTATTATTGTTAGTAGTAGTGTTATTATTATTAATTATATTATTATTATTAATTATATTATTATTAATTATATTATTATAATTATTATTATTATTAATTATATTATTATTATTGTTAGTAGTAGTGTTATTATTATTATTATTACTATTAGTTATATTGTTATTATTATTATTATTGCTATTATTATTATTATTACTATTACTGTTATTAGTATTATTATTATTATAATTATTACTATTATTATTATTATACTTATTACTATTATTATTATTGTTATTATTATTATCACTATTATTATTATTATTATTATTAGTTTTATTTCTGGTATACAAGTTGACACATTTTGCAGAATAAAAAAAAAACACACATCAATTATTAGTAAGAAAACACAAAATATAAACTTAAATAAATAAATACAAATAAATAAATAAATAGAAAAACAGTATTTTACTGGCACAAAAAAAAAGCTGTTTTGGCTTTCTGATTTATAATAGTGTGTTCCAGTTTGAGAGTTGTGTACATTTATGTCAGCTGGTTTTTTATTAACTAAAACTGTACATTATATTCAGAGTAAAATAAACTAAAGCCGTCAGTGTGACATGATTATGTAAGATCAACATTTTAAAAGCTCTGTTTGGTCAAATGACAAAAAAACACTAAAGGTCATCCAGCAATTTACAAGCCAACAACAAAACCACACAAAAAGTTAAAACTAAAACTAAAATACCAAAAACATGGCCCATGATAAAGAAAATGACAAAGACAAAGATGGTTTTCAGTTCTATGAGCTCACAGATCATCTCACAACATTCATAAAGAAATGAAGAAACTCATCATGAGGGGCGAGTGTTTAGTGAACGGGATGAACACGTCCTCTCCGGAGACGAGCGCACATCCACCTGACCTGATTTTTCCTGTTCCAGGCTGCCTGATTTAGAACGAGCTGAATCATCTTTGGATTTGGGGGTGACGGATCACGTCCTTGGCTCGAGTCGGTGCCACAGCTGAGCCTTTTTATTCTTATTCATTGTTCCATGATCTGATTTGCTGTATCGTTTCCAGATTTTCTCCCTCCTCTCTGCTCCCACGTTTATCTGCTTTGTTTGATTTTTTTTTTTCTGTGTGGTTAGTGCTCTGGATTTTACCAGTAATGACCAGATACAGATCAGAGGACATGACCTGGCTCGACCTGTTGACCTGTTTACCAGTCCTGCGCTGCACCTGGGAGAGCCTTTTAAATACCGTTCATGTCTGGCTTTTGATTGCTGGCTTGTTGGTTTTGTGTTGTATGGTGCGAGACTGGGATCTTTAATTTCTGCCAGCTCAGATGTAGACATTTGTTCATCTTTTTCTAAAGAAGTTGGTGTGGCACACTTTGGCCTTCATGGAGTGGCAACCCTGAAGGGAGCAGACTGCACTCTTTTGAGTCTCACAGACAATTTGATTTTGGCAAAAAATTGTCATATCGAAGGCCAAATGTCTACAGGATTCCTGAGTTCTCCTCAATCCAGTAGCCCAAGGTTTTGGATTGGAATGTCCCACACTCTCATGTGTCCACATACTTGTGGCCATATACAGTCGATTTACAAAATCAGACCAGAACGGCGCTGCGCCATGCGTGGTCCAGCTGTGCGTATCTCTTCCGTTTGTTTCTCATCAGCCGCAATTGCAATATGACGACGGCACCGGCGTCAGACCTGGAAGAAGTTCATTTCGTCTGCCTTTTTAGGCGGCGTGTTAGATTTGTCGGTGGTGTCTGACGGAGCAGCGGGTTTCGGGGTTAACGTTTCGTTTTGGTAGAGTGAAATGAAATACGGTGGCATCTGCAAACGAATTCTACACAGATCGGCCGGTCGTTAATCTTCCCCGCAGCTGTTCTGTAAATCCAGGAGAAGATGAAAAGGTTCAGGGTACGTTTATGTTACTCTGTTTTCACGGCGGGTGAATGTGAAAATGTAGCGTTAACTGAGTTTGTTTCTCTACTGGCATGAAGATCTTTACCTGTGTGGTGGCACCGATCTGTAATGTGCTGCTCATTTTTTGGATTCACTGCTGCTCCATTTGTCTAGTTGAACGTGCTATAAAGGCCTTTGACCAGCACTGTTTCCTATATACACCGTTTTCTATATACACCGTTTTCTATATACAACGTTTCCTATATACAACGTTTCCTATATACACCGTTTCCTATGTACACTGTTTCCTATATACACCGTTTCCTGTGTACACTGTTTCCTATATACACCGTTTTCTATATACACCGTTTTCTATATACACCGTTTCCTATATACACCGTTTCCTATGTACACTGTTTCCTATATACACCGTTTTCTATGTACACCGTTTCCTATATACACCGTTTCCTATATACACCGTTTCCTATATACACCGTTTTCTATATACACCGTTTCCTATATACAACGTTTCCTATATACACCGTTTCCTATGTACACTGTTTCCTATATACACCGTTTTCTATATACACCGTTTCCTATATACAACGTTTCCTATATACACCGTTTCCTATGTACACTGTTTCCTATATACACCGTTTCCTATGTACACTGTTTCCTATGTACACCGTTTCCTATATACAACGTTTCCTATATACACCGTTTCCTATGTACACCGTTTCCTATATACACCGTTTCCTATATACACCGTTTCCTATATACACCGTTTCCTATGTACACCATTTCCTATGTACACCGTTTCCTATATACACCGTTTCCTATGTACACCGTTTCCTATATACACCGTTTTCTATGTACACCGTTTCCTATATACACCGTTTCCTATATACACCGTTTCCTATGTACACTGTTTCCTATATACACCGTTTTCTATGTACACTGTTTCCTATATACACCGTTTCCTATATACACCGTTTCCTATATACACCGTTTCCTATGTACACTGTTTCCTATGTACACCGTTTCCTATGTACACCGTTTCCTATATACACCGTTTCCTATGTACACCGTTTCCTATATACACCGTTTCCTATGTACACCGTTTCCTATGTACACCGTTTTCTATGTACACCGTTTCCTATATAGACCGTTTCCTATGTACACCGTTTTCTATGTACACCGTTTCCTATATACACCGTTTCCTATATACACCATTTCCTATGTACACCGTTTCCTATGTACACCGTTTCCTATATACACCGTTTTCTATGTACACCGTTTCCTATGTACACCGTTTCCTATATACACCGTTTCCTATATACACCGTTTCCTATGTACACTGTTTCCTATATACACCGTTTCCTATATACACCGTTTCCTATATACACCGTTTCCTATGTATACCGTTTCCTATATACACCGTTTCCTATATACACCGTTTCCTATGTACACTGTTTCCTATATACACCGTTTCCTAAACACACCTTTTCCTACACTTGTGACAAGTTTTTGGAGCCTTTATCTACAGTTGAACTGCTTGATGTGCATGTCCTTGCTCTCAGAGCAGCCTTCATTATTTGTGATTTGGACATTACCACGTTTTAGAAACGTTTCTCTGTGGTTACGGTGAGTGTTGACGTGGTTGCATCACTTCATGTTCATGCCGTGAATTCTGACACGTTCCACAGGTTTTGGATTTAGCCTTGGTGACTGAAGAGACCTTCAAAGGAAACACGTCTGTCTCTGTTATGCTAAGTGGAGCTTCCTGTCCCTTCAGAAGAAAGACTAACCGCCAATCATTCTGACCGATCGCCTGATTAATATGATGAAACCTTCTGTCCTGAATGGAGACAAATACAAATACACAGCAATGTAAATCCTGGGGACCTGTGTTGGATCTCTACGTCTGGTCACTGTCTATGAGGAGATTGTCATGTTCTCCCTGTGTAAATATGGTTCTTCTTGCTCACTGTAGTTCCCTTTCACCTCACTTTTTTATTCTATTTATGCAAATGTTCCTTTTTCTTTAAATCTACCTGACTGAGGAGTGCCACAGACTTTCACTCGCCCCTTTTAACATTCGTGCAGTCACTGACCACTTCTTTTCACCCGCCAGAGACGGAGTCTAACAGAACCGTATCGTGTACGGAGAGTCACATGCAGTGCTATTTGTAAATCAACCGTCTTTCGAACAGCGAGCAGAGGCTACAACGGCAGCATCGACTCTTACCTCCTCCTCTTACGACCAATTGTGTCTGTGTGGGCGCCCATCCGACTGATAGCACAACTGAGACCTATTAATTAACTTCAGTTTCACTGCTGATGTCTACTTCTGAATAAAAGGTTTAATAAAAAGTCTAGACATTTAATTGATGGTAGGAGTATGTGCTACCAACCAAACCCTGTTCAAATAAACAAAGTCTAGTGCTCACCCCTCTCTCTGGTTACTTCCAGATATCTCACACCTCCGAGCTTTTCACCATCTCGTAGCTCTTCCCCAGTTACGTGGACCCCCGTATCTGCTCCAGACATCCAAGCCCTGATTTCCTATCATTTCTGAAAATATGACATTGGCTGTCTGAGCTCGTTCCACATAAAGACGTTATTATATTCCTCAGGATATTGAGAACATATCACTTAAGACGATACGCGGAAATGAGAATATTCGGCATCTATTCTGATTTTATCCAGTAACGTAAAAACATGAAGCTCTTTTTCTCCTGCGTTATGGTTCTGTAGCTGATAAAAAGTCTTATGTTTAGAATTTTGTGCTCTAGCTTTTCTTATCCTCGATAAATTTGTTAAACACAGATTATCACACAAACGTAGATGACATCACAAACAACAACATCAAATCAAACCCTCTGCTGGAGACCAGGACATGATGGGATTACAGGAAATGAGCACGCAGATAAAACAGCTAAAGGGCAAACCGGAAAGAAAACATGAAACACTACGTCTTACCATCGGGCATCAACCCATGTTCTCAGTGGGCACAGGAAGCTAAGTGACATCCTCAGTGGGCACAGGAAGCCAAGTGACATTGTCAGTGGGCACAGGAAGCAGACTGATGGCCTCAGTGGGCACAGGAAGCAGACTGACGGCCTCAGTGGGCACAGGAAGCATAGTGACGTCCTCAGTGGACACAGGAAGCAGAATCACATCCTCAGTGGGTACAGAAAGCAGAGCTACATCCTCAGTGGGCACAGGAGGTTAAGTGACGTCCTCAGTGGGCACAGGAAGCTAAGTGACATTGTCAGTGGGCACAGAAAGCCGAGTGACATTGTCAGTGGGCACAGGAAGCATAGTGACGTCCTTAGTGGGCACAGGAAGCTAAGTGACGTCCTCAGTGGTTACAGGAAGCCGAGTGACATCGTCAAAAACTCATTTGCCCCTTTTTCTTGTTTAGCAAAATAACATGAAGAAGAATTAATTAGTCATTATTGAGTTAAGTTGAGAGCCAAACTTAAAGAGCTGGCAAGTGTGAGAGAGAGAAACCATGGTGTATATAGAAAATCTTCCACCTGAAGCAAATTGATTCTTTCAACTCTCAACTAAAAAGAACTGACCCATCAATAATCTGCACCTCCGTGCCCCCTCTGCTGGCCAAAATGGTAACACAAAAGGAAACCAGAATACCTGAAGGAAGCCCAGATGGACACATGCATAACTCCCCATAGTCAGTTATCGGATGTAGAATTAAAACCAGGACCTCAGGAGACCTCAGAAACCTCTTCCAGCTTCATCAGCATATTTCAGCATGTAAAACACATTTTAAAATGCTTTTGAAGGCCAGACACATTTTTATTGCTGTTTTATGATCTCTCGGTCGTTACATCGTGTCTTATGATAAAAGCTTTATGCATTTATAGTGACACTGAACATGTTTCCCTCCCTTCAGCTGTAACACATCTGTATTAAACTGCTCTTTCATTGTACAGACCCGTATTGCTGGGATGGTCCCCTCAAGGGTTTGTGTTCTATATCTCCTTTTATCTTGAAGAATGGATGCAGACAGCACACCTTCAAACCTCACCTGAGGTACATAATTGGACCTTTTGGGCCATGTTTTACCCTTTTAGTGCAGCTAATGTAGACTGTTTGTGCCTTGCAGGACAAAAACGTACCTCGTACCTCTTCCTTTCTTCTGCAGTGCTTTAAAAGTACTTCAAGCTAAAAGCAATTTGCTGTGCCAGACTATTAAAAATGTAGTTTATTAAAGCATTAGAATTAAAAGCAGACATCTTGAGGACTGTAAAAGTTTAAACCTGGGTTGTACAGTTGTTTTACTACCATTATTATTAATTCTGATTCATCTATCTGTCTGTCTGTCTGCCTGTCTGCCATCTATCCATCTATCTATCCATCCATCCATCCATCTATCTGTCTATCTATCTTATCTGTCTGTCTGTCTGTCTATCTATCTATCCATCCCCCCCTCCCTCCATCCGTCCGCCCGCCCGTCCATCCAACCATCAATCCACCCACCCATCCTGGAGGAGTCATGTACAAGCAATTAAATGTAATTTTATGATTACTATTTATTTTCCTTTTTTGTATGAGTGGAGGGGAAGGGGATGCCAAGGTTGGTCCAACTAGGGATTAAAGTGTCGTTGTTCTACTCTTCACCTCTGTCACCTTTAATGCAGAACCTCAAAAAATAATACCTGGGTTCAGTTCTCACCTCTGTGGATGTTCTTCTTGGTTCTGTGTAGGTTTTCTCCCTCCTCGCAAAAATATCGCCTCTAGGTGTTAAAGAGCAAGTGACTAATGTCACGCAAAGTACATGACATGATCATTTTGATTGTTTCTGGGTGCACTGGTTTCCTCCAACCACCCAAAAAATTTAAATAGTGGATTGGCTTCTTTTAGTCGCCCCTAGGTGTGATTTGGGAAGAACTCTGAGTTCTGAGAGTCCAAGCTGTAATTTGGATTGGCACCATGTCCAGGGTGTCCAGGGTCTTGAGACCAGCATTTCTCCATAACTGAATGTACTCCACATTGGACTGATGTAAAAATCGGAGTCTTAAACAGCATCGTTTCAGCATTTTTGTACACGTTACCAAAAAAGAAGCATTCCAGATCCTCACCGTATCAACCGAGACGCACACTAGATCTGTTCATAGTAACGAGCAGGAGAGAGAGTAAGAAAGAAGTCAACAACAGATGAAAATAAACACTAAACCAGACGTAACACCCCGAATCACACCAACAAGTCCAATCTGCTGGATTAGTGTTTGTAACGACAGTCACTCTGGAGGCAGGTGTTCGGTTCTGTATGTGAGTTTCACAGCTTTCTTTGTGTTTATGTCGCTTCCTACGTCTCCATCTGTTCAATCTGATCAAATATGCACAAAAAACACAGATTTAGAGTTATTTTTATCATATTTATCGAGAAATAAAATACAGAACAGAAACGGGAATGATGCTGATACAAAGGTTAAAGATATAAAGGTCACACCCACATAAAGGTCAGATCCACTTCTTGTGTAGGTGGGTTTGACTTTTCCTGGAGTTCCTTTAAGTTTCAATTATCTGTGACTCAGAGTGAAGCGAAGATTGTTAGTCTGCACTGAATCTTCATGTTTGTCTAGAGTATCAGGACTGAATTTAAATAGATTTCAGAATCAGTTTACTGGCCAAGTATGTGTACACACACTTACACACACACACACACACTCACAGGATTTGTTTCCAGCTGTTTGTACCTCTGTACAAAATACAGACAATGTACAGACAAGGTTATTTACATCTGCTAAAAAATAATACAGGTATACAAAAACAATAGCATGAAATAAATAAGAAAAAATAAGAAATTATTATTATAATAATATTATTATTATATAATAATAATAATAATGATAATAATAATAATATAATAATAATAACAATAATAATAATAATACAAATAGTAATAAAATTATAGTAATAATTATTATAATAATAATAATACAAATAGTAATAAAATAATAGTAATAATAATAATAATAATAGTAATAATAATAGTAATAATAATAATAATAATAACAATAATAATAGTAATAGTAATAATAATTATAATAATAATTATAATAATATAATAATAGTAATAACAATAATAATAGTAATAATAATAATAATAATAGTAATAACAATAATAATGATAATAATAATAATAATAATAGTAATAACACTAATAATAATAATAGTAATAACAATAAGAATAATAAGAATAATAATAGTAATAGTAATAACAATAATAATAATAACAATAAGTCTCTCTGGAGTTTCACAGCTACTTCACACAAATGTTTGTCTGGATTTTCAGTGTCAGTAAGTGTATTAGCCACTGTAAAATTCTCCCCAGATTTTGTGATCTGTGCTGTTTAGGTGCTCTGTCCTGTTTCTAATTTAGATGTTAAACTCGGTTCATTTCACTGTGGACCAACCCTGTTTCTGCCACCTTTGTGCCATCATTAGTCAGAAGCATGATTACCGAACATCAGACGTAATTGTAGCACCGTGGCCTCATCCATCTACATCCTGCATGTCAGAAAACAAACTGCGGACACGAGTCCCAGATGCCCTCACGCTCGCTCTGCCATGCCGATGAACAGCATCGACATCCCGCTGGGTCTCTGGTGGAGATGCTGATGTGTAAAGCACCTCGTCAGGCTGTTTGGCCCCTGATGGATTGTGTTTACCTGTTTGGCTGACATTCATTTCACCCTCTAGAAGGATAGTAAACATCTCTGTTTTGGTCGAAATGTAAAAGCCGTTTGACGGCATTTAAATACAAGTGGGCATGAAAGGGTCAGATTATTTTTGAAAAGAACTTGAAGCCCAGACCTGAAACTAGTAGAGCTGCTGTGATGGGACCTAAACCAAGAGGTTTGTGCCAGAAAACCTGCAGTATCTCTGATTGAAAAAAACATGGAACCTCTGTTAAATGCATGTTAAGGTATTTCTGCAATTGTTTACGACTCCATGTGCACGTCTTTGTCTTTGAGCTACAGTTCCATTTGATTTGGGTCCTTCAGCCAGCCAGACGCAGAGTGAGCTGCCCTCACATACACAATAGCACAGAGACAATAACAGAGCTGAGACTGTTCATTCAGACGACTGGGGGGAATAAACACGTTAAATAAACCAAAGAAATCCTTTTTCTTTCCTGCGAGCACAGAGCCATCACATTACTCTCCGACAGAAAGTGTCTCCTCAGCAGATCCATTCTTTTTCTTTACACTCAGAGCGTCCGATAGAGCCCAGCATGTTACATGAATAGATTGTTGAAGGCATGAGGCTGAAATGTCAAACTATTGCTCTTCGGAGCGATTTTATTGAGCTACGTCCCATGGTGCAGTGACAGTTTTATTTATTTTAGCATGTAAAGAACTGAAAGCGAAGCACAAGCAGCTGTTTTGTGTTTTTATTTAATCACATTTTGGTGTTCCTTAATATTTCTAAGTGCTGCATCATGCTAGAGATTTGAAGATCTTAAGGATATTTTGTATTAAAGCATTAGGAGACAAAGACAAACATTTATGCCGTAAATTATAAATAGAAATCACAAACATATCTTTCACAAAGTCATATTGTAATGCCAATATTTTTTTCATCCCATTTAGCAGCTGCTTTTATCCAGAGCAACTCACAATTGTGACCAAATACCGTGCAAGCAAGTCAGGGTTAGGGGCCTTGTTCAGGGGCCCAACAACAACTCAAAGGTGGTGAAGCTTAAACCAGCTTATACCAGCAATGCTCAGTTACAGGCTTAAGAAACAGATTAAAAAGATAATAGTAATAATAATAATAATAATAATAAAATATAGAAGAAATGTTAACAAAATAAAAAACAGCAATATCAGTACAAATAGTAACATAATAATAATAATAATAGCAAATAATAATAATAATAATTAATAATAATAAATAATAATAATAATAAAAATAATAAAAACAAAATAGTAATAATAAATATAGAAAAATAGTTTAAAAAATAAAAAAACTACAGCACTGCAAATAGTAACAAAGAATAATAATAGTAATAATAATACAAATTACTACTACTAATAATAATAGTAATAATAATAATAACATTAATAATAATATAATAATAAATATTATAAAAAATATAGAAAAATAGTTTAAAAATACATCACTGCAAATAGTTACATAAAGAATAATAATAATAATAATAATAGATTATTATAGAAAAATATTAAAACAGTTACAAAATAAGGAAAAAAACTAAAACAGGAGTGCAAATAGTAACAGAAAGTATAAAATTATTATTATTAATAATAATGATGATAATAATTATAATATATAGAGAAATAGTAAAAAAAATAATAAAACAGCAGCCGTACAAATAGTAACATTAAAATTAATAATAATAATAATAATAATAATAATGATAATAATAATAATACTTGTAAGTAGTAGTAAAACAAAATGTGTTGTGTGTGTGTGTGTGTGTGTGTGTGTGTGTGTGCTCTCTTTGGGGTGTGGGGCAGGTTCTCGTGGTCTGATAGGGAGTTAAAGTTGGGGATGATGGTGTAGATATTATGACTGTGTGCAGTTGTGTGGACTTACGTGTTGTCCAGAATGTATTCTCACATGTGTCCAGTGTTTTGTGGATACGTTCTGGAGCCACTGCAAGCTTTTACTATGGACTATTTAAAGCTGTGGTCCCTGTTTAACGAGCATGATGAAACCAGTTAGTGGAGTTACACTGTATTAAATGGAATACATAAACAGACTGTTCTCTACATCACTGTTTTCTGTGGTAAACGTTCTGATCTCTACTCAGACACACACAGCTGATTGTGTTTGATAAATAATGAGTTGTGCTCGTGGTGTAATTTTATCAAGTCTTTCTCATGTGGTTCTTCCTCTTCCTGCAGGACACAGACTTGATCATGACTTTTAACATCTCCATGCACCGCTCGTGGTGGATGGAGAACGGCCCCGGGTGCAGGGTGACCCCGGTAACCCCGCCGCCCGTCTGGGCCCCTGAGGACCACCGCTACATCAGCATAGCTGGCTGTGCGCTGGAGTACCAGTATGTGGAGGTGGCACACAGTTCCCTGCAGATCATTCTGGCGGTGAGTGTTTCACAGACTCGTACATTTACTCAGAATCTCATTGTGTTTGGAGCCTCTATGACACAGATGAAGTGTTTGTATAAATTGGGCTTCTGATGGGATATTTGGATATTTGGGATGTGTTGGACTGGCTGTACATGCTTTGACAGGCTTGAATGTGAATGTGCTTGCTTTGCATTCTGCACCAAGACTTTCTATAAAACGTCCAATTTCTGCTGTTACTTATGACTGATTTTCAAATTAAATGGTAAAGACCTTCACATCAACAAAGATTCCTTTTTTTGTTTTAATCAGTTGAGGCGAGTGCTTTTGATTAGCTTTAGCTGCTCATTTTAATGGGGTTTGCTCACTGGTGCGTCATTTACTGATGTGGGCAGCTTTGGTTTATGGGGTTTTCTTTTCTGAGAACATAAATTGAGCCAGTGATCAAGATCAGGGGTGTCACGTGACTTCTTTTATTAGAAATACTAAAGTAGATGTTGCATAGATTAGCAGAGATGACGTGTTTAGCATTAGGCTTCAGTGTAATGGAGTTTACTCGGACATTTTAATTAGACATTTTAAGCTCTGTTGTTGTTGGCTGTATGTTTGGGATCCAGTTGTGTATAAACCTTATAATCCAGTATATTTTTAGAAGACTTATTTAGAACTAAATTATTTATCACCATGCACCAGTTATTTAATTGGTAATTTCTGTCACAAATGTCACTAATCTGCAACCATCATTATCACATTGTTAACACTGCACATCTGTTTGTCTTGTTGAAAATTGGCTTAATTAATACAGTATTTAATAATCTTAAATAGTATTAAGATTTATTCATTTTGTTATGCTATTATTACCACTGATGGTGGAATACGACCCTCAAAATTCACAACATGAGGATTTTAGTTTTTGTGTCGTTGATATGCCAGTACACATCACAGACACTGTGTGTATTAATGGTCTTTGTCATGTAGCAGTCAGACAGCTGTGAATCTTACGCCACGAGGTGTTCATCAAGAATGGCATAATTAAGTAACCCTCAGTGTAAAAAATTAATGGGTCCTCCGTACAAGCACTACAGTGTCATTTACTGACTAACATAAGCATTAGGGCTGTTTTAGGGATGTGATTGCTGGTAAAACATGTTATTAGATCATTAGAAGTACTGATTGTCTAACTAATAACTGTTCAAATTTTAAATTTCTACAAAATGTTATTAATTCTGCAACATTCTGTATATAGATACAGCATTCTATTCAGATATGCATAGGTATAGATATTCTTGTATATACAGTATATCTGTTTACATATGTATACACTTATTCACACATCTCTTAGCTCCTCTCCATGGCTCTTTATTGCTCTTTATCAATCTCTATCATATATAATCTTATCTGGCGCATTGTTTTTGCATTGTTTTGGACTAAAATGTTTACGTCCCAGTTGCCATGAGCCCCCTCATGCTGTTACTCACCTTATAGAACAGCGGTGCAATTACTTACTCCCTGCACTGCCAGTAGTTTTGCCCCTAGTGGTCTGTATGAATTTAGTGTAAGCCTGTTTAAACTCTGGGTGGCGCTATCGCATTAAACAAATCTGAAACGCTCCCCGTCTTCTTTCCCCCGAATCAAAACATTAACGCCACACCTACATGAACGTTCCCCAGTTTTTGGATAAAAAAACAAAAACTAGACGCAGAATGCAGAAGATTTCAGGTGCGCTGGGAACATGAGTATTTTTTCACTGAGTTCAGGGGGAAGTGGGTATGTTTAATTTTAAGAAGTATAATAATCTAACCATTAGGATTATAAACTGGTGAGGTGAAATCAGTAAATCTGAGTTTACACGACACTGTGGACGATAGCTCATCAGTCACTCAAACAAAAAGAAGTGGAATTGTTAGTAATCAGGGAGCTCTGTTATATTTTTATTACTTTTATTATTTAAGAATCTGTGGCCATGTGTTTGTGTATTTTTGACTCCATCTGCCCCAACAAGACAAGTTTGGACACCCCTGGACTGAAGACCACTCACAGCATCCAAACCCGGCCAGTTTATCCGTAATTAAACTAGCATAAAGATTGTGATGTTGACTGACGTCCTCTGTGAACAGCAGTTCTAAGAGCCTTTTGGGAGCTTTTAGTGGCGTTTGCAGCGCGTCCCTCCAGAGACTTCAGGAAACACAGCTTACCTTACACAGTATTCACACTGTGCTGCAACGTTACAGCTTTCTGAGAGTGTGTGTGTGTGTGTGTGTGTGTGTGTGTGTGTGTGTGTGTGTGTGTGTGTTTCTTGTACAGGACGACTCAGCATCCCCAGTGTATCTTTAACTCACATTATTTCTTGGTAATTACTAACCTGGGTGTGTGTGTGTGTGTGTGTGTGTGTGTGTGTGTAAGATTATGTATGTAATTAGGGGTGTGTTTATGAACGACGGCTGTGTGTTTGCAGTCTGTAAATGATCACGTTGAAGTCTGTGTGTTTCCCCAGAGTCATTCATTCCTCAAGCACTGAATGTGAGACGTTTTACTGCCACCTTCACCACACATTATCTAATGATGCCCTCCCAAAAATCAGTGTAGAGGGGCGGGGCGCCAGGTGTAGCCCCGCACCTGAGAGAACTGAAAATGAACCCAGTTTGCAGGAGTACAGTGGGGGGCATTTTCTCATTGTTAAAGACATTTTCTGAGTCAGTTTTGGATGCGTTTGTAATTCATCACGTATGATGAAAACCACTCTGCTGTCAGGCTGCAATTAAGCAAATTACTCATAAATAATCTGCTATTGCAAACATTATTTAGTAAATAAACACGAGTAAATCACTGCTCCTAATGTCATTCATAAAGATTTCTTATTATACTTCTGCATGATTATTTTTCTCCTGGAGGAAATAAAAGAACTCAGGTTTGGAACAGTGATGAAATAATCTTAAATTGTTTCTGCTACAGACATTTGTTCTGAAGATCTCCGGCTCTAAAAAGGTGGAAGCAGTAAAAATATACAGCGCTGGAAATAGTTTTCATCCCTCATCCCTGATTTCTTCTGTTTCTGCTCATTTATCACATTTAAATGTTTCAAATCTTCTAACTTATTTCAGTAACTGATTAGATAGATAGATAGATAGATAGATAGATAGATAGATAGATAGATAGATAGATAGATAGATAGATAGATAGATAGATAGATAGATAGACAGACACATATATAGATAGACAGACAGACAGACAGACAAACAGATAGATAGATATATGGATAGATAGACAGACAGACAGACAGAGACAGATAGACAGACATATATATATATATATATATATATATATATATAGATGGACGGACGGACGGACGGACAGACAGACAGAAGGATGGATGGATAGACAGACAGATATAAAGATATACAGTATATATAGATAGATACATAGATAGATAGATATAAAGATAGATAGATAGATAGATAGATAGATAGATAGATAGATAGATAGATAGATAGATAGATAGATAGATAGATAGATATATAGATAGATAGATAGATAGATAGATAGATAGATAGATAGACAGACAGACAGACAGACAGACAGACAGACAGACAGACACCACTGCCAGGTTGCCACTGTTGGGCCCTTGAGCAAGGCCCTTAACCCTCAATTGCTCAGATTGTATACTGTAACAACTGTAACAAGCTGCATTGCTTGTTACAAACCAAAAAAAACTATAGTTTTGTTATTTGTTTAGCACTGAAGCTTTCGGTTTGTTCCTAATAATGGACTAAAAGTTTGTAGCTAATATTTAATGTTTGCTGTTTTTAGCTCTGTAAAGTGCTGCTGTATGCAGTACCCACAAAAAAGCCTTTTCTGCATAAAATAAACCAAAGCTCCGTTTTAAAATACTGCAGAAAATTCATTTACCAGCATTTATATGAGATTTAAGAAGTTCTTCTTTAAGTCTGCGAGTTACTGAGGTAAAACGTGTGCCTGCTTTTAAACCTCGGATCTTTAAAGCTTGGATTGTGTGCCAGAAATCGTGTGCCAGCCGGTGCAGACGAAAATCTGGGCTCACTTTCAGAACTCGGACCTTAAACGTGAGATTCTTCAGCACATGCTTACAGACGTGCGGAGGAACTTGAGCGTGTGCAGACGAGGCTTCTGCCGAACATCACAGAGAGAAAACAGACGAGTTTTTTTACACCTTCAATATCACTTAACCTCCCCAGGGTGAGGAACGTCAGACCAGCAGATGCCAGGAGAAACGCCGCTGCCAGGATCAATATGCCAATCATCGTAACAAGTCTGCTTCCAAATACTCAACCTGATGAGACGTGTGCTGGGGTCAGCTCGACTACTGAGCTGCTACGATGGTCTGTTCTCACATCGTAAAGTAAAGCACGGCTGTAAAACTGAGAAGAGAAGATGTTTCCACACGGTGCTGCTTGTTTAGAGCTTGAAACCTCGTCCATGACGTTTAGTGGCTTAGAAAAGCTCCAGTTCTACAGTTTACCAGAATGACCAAACATCATGACGGTCAGGGATAAATTAAATGTTGGGCTGGTGGTAGAAGTGCATGAGTTCAATGCAGCAGATATAATTAATATATTCATTTTATTAGGAGTTCAAGTTTAATGTCAAACACAGGCATGGACAATTTTGTATCTCTAATTCACCTCTTGGACTGTGGGAGGAAACTGGAGCTCCCGGAGGAAACCCACACAGACATGGGGAGAACATGCAAATTCCACACAGAAAGGACCTGGACAGCTTCACCTGGAAATCAAACCCAGGACCTTCTTGCTGTGAGGTGACTCACTTTCTTAACCGCTTATCCAATTAGGGATGCAGGGGGGTGCTGGAGCCTATCCCAGCTTTTCAATGGGCGTAGGTCACACAATAACACCCTGGACGGGGCGCCAGTCCATCCTAGGGCAGATACATACATACACATATACACACACACACACACATACACACATACACACATCCATTTACCTATAGGGCAATTCAGTGTCTCCAATTAGCCTGGCTGCATGTTTTTGAACTGTGGGAGGAAACCGGAGCACCCGGAGGAAACCCACATAGACACAGGGAGAACATGCAAACTCTACACAGAAAGGACCCGGACCTCCCCGCCTGGGAATCGAACCCAGGACCTTCTTGCTGTGAGCCGACAGTGCTACCCACCGAGCCACCGAGCCACCGTGCAACCCTTGTTGGTCATTCTGTTCCATATTAATATGTCTTTAATCTGTAGTCCGCCCCTCTTGTGTTGCCTTTGGAATAGGTTTCTACAAGATTTGAGAGATTGTCTGTGGGAATTTGTGTCTATTCAGTCAAAAGAGCATTTGTAAGGTCAGACATGGTTCACACAAAGGTCTGGCTTGCAAGTAGCATTCAAGTTCATCTCAAAGAAGGGTGGAATGGGGACACTGAAGGTCTACACACCAAATTTGCCTCCAGTCCTCATGGATCCTGCATTTTGGACATCAGGCTGGATAAAGAAACGGCTTTTTGATTTTATACTCAAAGACAGAGTCATAAATCTTACCCCTCAATTTTTTTCCTAACGTATTGTCTTTGTGTTTCCGAACAGGAATCTGTGTGTACAGAGAAGAAAATCGTATTTAATTCATTATCTTTAACATAATGAATAGGCCAGTATTTGATTATTAAATCGTAGAGACGATTTATCTCCCCGTTTTTATCTCTGTTCCAGGCACCCTATTGATCTGCAGATTAGCTCGTCATCTCCAGCCGTCCGTCGGCACGCGGCGGATTATTTCTTATCACAGTGTTATTAATGAATCTGACCTCAGGGGTTAATGCGATGCGGTGATACAGTGATGGATGTGATGTGTCGAAAAGGGTCTTCCATGCAAAACGAGGCGACGGCGGCTGTGACACCCAGACGGATAATTACAGTAGAAGCGAACGAGCGAGCGTCGTCAGCCTGGTTCCCGTTCGCCGTTTGCTGCGCCCGTGTTTGCCATTAGCCGGCTGAGCCAGAGGCCATGTTTTCACCGAGCTCAGCAGCACCTTTGCTTAATAAGGTTTCTCCTGGAGCAGAAATGGATGCGCCGGGTTCAGCGGTCGGTTTACGTGTAGTACGACTGCACGCATCATTACTCAGCGAGGAAGCATTAGCCTGAAAGTAATTAAATAGACTCGGCTGTAACGGTGAGCTTGCCGCGAGAACTGATTTATGAATCTAAGGATCATCTTCTAAAGATAGTCCCTTTTTTTCTTGTGTCTGGTTTCTCTTTTTAGGGATTTTAGAACTTTCTACCCGTCCTTACCTTATCAAGGATGTGAGGGAGCCTCGGATAAAGTCCCAATTTCCAAATCATCCATCCAATCAAATTAGGAAATGATTTAGCTCCTAGATTTCTTGGATGGAGTAATAAATGAAGGAAATCTGTGTTTTCTTTAGTGATGTGTAATTCCTCAGTACATTTTGCAGTAAAGTAGCCCCATATCATGATGTGCGCTGTGTTAGTTTAGTGGTTAAGGTAACAAACAGGCAGATGGATGGACGAACAGCAGACTAAGTGATCTCACCACATAGACGCATTTAACGTCATCCTACACTCCCGAGAAGAGGGCGTGTCTAAATTCTTCTTGCTCCTACTGAGGCGCCTTAATTCTGAGTGATGATCTGACTGAATAACGAGGGAGCGTCTGATGCAGCGTCTGATGAGCGTCTGATGAAGGCAATCCCAGCATTCAGTGCGGCACGACTTTTTACACCAAAAAGGACAAACGTGGTGGCGACTGCGGAGCAAACAATGGAGTTCTTTACAAATGTGAATAAATTCTCATTGATTTATACACCGATCAGCCATAACATTAAAACCACCTCCTTGTTTCTACACTCACTGTCTATTTTATCAGCTCCACTTACCATATAGAAGCACTTTGTAGTTCTACAATTACTGACTGTAGTCCAACTGTTTCTCTACATGCTTTGTTAGCCCCCTTTCATGCTGTTCTTCAATGGTCAGGACCCCCGCAAGACCACCACAGAGCAGGTATTATTTAGGTGGTGGATCATTCTCAGCACTGCAGTGACACTGACATGGTGGTGGTGTGTTAGTGTGTGTTGTGCTGGTATGAGTGGATCAGACACAGCAGCGCTGCTGGAGTTTTTAAACACTTCACTGTCACTGCTGGACTGAGAATAGTCAAAAATATTCAGCCAACAGCGCCCCGTGGGCAGCGTCCTGTGACCACTGATGAAGGTCTAGAAGATGACCGACTCAAACAGCAGCAATAGATGAGCGATCGTCTCTGACTTTACATCTACAAGGTGGACCAACTAGGTAGGAGTGTCTAATAGAGTGGACAGTGAGTGGACACGGTATTTACAAAACTCCAGCAGCGCTGCTGTGTCTGATCCACTCATATCAGCACCACACACACTAGCATACGAGTGTGGTTGTGCCATCTCAGCCCGTTGGTTTGTCTAAATAATCTGCCTTATGAGTTCAATGTCTTATTAGAATCCTCTCTATCTAAATCAGCCGATGTGCATCTGATCAATTCCTTTGTCTCTTGTTGTCTGAGCTGCAGCGGTGATTCCGATGCACCAGCGTATAGCAAAATGCATTTCTGGTGAGGGCACACGTGCAGCAGTGTTCTCTGGGGGGTTCAGGAACACCAAGTGATGAAATCTCAAGTCATTCCCGTCTACATTAATCCACGTGGACCTGCAGCCTCCCTTCCAGCTCCAGGAATCGTTACCCAGAGAAAATGTGTTTATTTATTTCACAAAATTACCAAACCCGCTTTGGGCTTTCTGTGAAGCGCACCGCGCCCGGGAGAGAGGCGGGACACGTCAGCCAATGCTCGCGCTCGGTGATTAATGCTCCTTCTCTCACCTCACGCTCTGACGTGAGCACCGATGTTCACAGCCTGAACCCGTTACGCTAATGTAACCCCGCAGATAGAGGCGGGAAGTCCGTTCTCCTTCCATTCTGTCTTAAATTCTAAATTTCACACAGGCAGGAGAAAACACCCAGCACATAAGCAGGGGAAATCAGGGAGGGGTGCGGTGGGTACGCCTGGGTGCGCGACAAAATGAGCTGTGTCTATCATACAGGAGCAGAAGTAATGTCCCCCAGTCTGGCGCTCCTCCCCAGGTGAAAGAGTCTATTAGTCGAGGGACTCGAGGCATCAGAGCCAGACCGAGACGTCTACATCCATACAAACATCTGCACACTTTAGCGGCATTAGAAATAACACTTAAAGAAATAAGAGGGTTCATGAATATGTAGATTGTATCTGTGGTTTACAGCAGCTATTTTTCAAGCGACACATTGAGTCCGTGATTTTTACTGCGACCCAGGCAACACCAACGACACATCAAAATCAAAAACACAACAAAATATACTTAATTAATGAAAATGATGGCAATCTGGTCCCACTACGGTTTACAATATGTAACGTAAAACCTCCACAAGGGGGCATTCATGTACAAGTTTATTTCATGTTTATGAGTTTATTTAATTAGTATTATCTTTCTCCACGACCCATTTTGCAGGCTCCAGGGTTTAACATTTTAAACATGCAGAAGGTGGATTGGCGGCTACAAATTGCCTCTGTATGTAAGAAATTCAGTAAATGTGTAAGTGTGTGATTATCACTGTCACAAATTCAGCCTCTCTGTGCTCCAGTATAGAGGTGCCACGCCCCTCTCTCTCTCTCAGTCCTGAGTCAACGCCCGTTTTCTGATTGGTCCCCTTTGCTAATTAGCCCCAGCTGCCCCTCATCTGAGAGGGTTTAAGAAGGGAGCTGGGGAACAGGCAGGCGGAGACTATTTTGCTTTTGAACTCTGTTTGGGTCTTTCATTGTCTTGCTCACGTTAGTGGTTTGTCATGTTCATGTTTAGAAGTCTTGTTTAGTGTTTACTCTTGTTCATGTTTAGCATTTAGCTTAGGGTTTAGGTTTGGTTGGGTTCAGGCTTAGCGTTAGCGGTTAGCAGTTAGCATTAGCATAGGTCACATGTTTGTCTTGTCTTGTATAATCTTGTCTTGTGTACTTTTGTCTAATCTTTTGTTATTATTAAATACTTCTTGTCTCGTTATAGCCCTAAATCATTACAATCACCACGTCCTGAGTGTATTACTTTCCTGCACCCCGTGTTCCCAGGTGGCTTTGAACCCTGACCAGCCTAAAATCATGAATAAAAATGAGTTAAATTATTTAACTTTGCAGCAACAGTTTGGGGAAGGCCCTTACGTCTTTCAGCATGACTGTGGCTCTGTTAACAAAGCCGGACCCATAAAGACTGTAGAACCCAAAACTATAGAACAGCTCCGGGATGAATTGGAAAGTTCGACACCAGTGCATGACCTCAAGAATAAAAAAGCCAGCAGTTACCATTCCAGAGTAACAGAGTGAACATTAAGCAATAAACTTTATCGAGGTTTGGGTTTGTAGTTTCCTCCTGACCTTGAAAAAAAGCCACTGTACCATGTACATTTTTTTTTTTGGAACCTAAAGTTGCTTAGAAACGGCAGAAGTGACTTTCCTAATGTATGAAAATCTGTAATCTACAATTCGAGACCTGTACTTAGCTTTCGAGACCCTGCGAGGACTGGCGACCCGTCCGGGCTTCTGGTGACCCTGAACAGGATGAAGCGATGATAAAACAGACAATGGATGGATGGATGAATGCTCAGGGTTGAGATGCTCTCGACAGGCTGCTGCGATTCAGACTCGAACCAAGAGCCGCCTAATGAATGATCCCATTACAGTCGGCCTCTACCGACGAGCTTTTTAGAGCGTTTTAAATGACACGGCTAATCCATCAGGCCTCGTTTAATTAAACTACATGGTAGTGCGCCTTGATTGCGTGGATGTAATTGTTTGGAGAACAGCTCAGTCCAGGCTCCATTAGGCTTCAGATGAAAGCGCTGGGCTGCTGGAGCTGAGAGGTTTCTCAGTACTTCTGGCTAAAACGCTCTTTGTATCACGTTTGCTTTATTAATCGCTTCACTTTGTTCGTTTTTACGTGAGTTCAGTGTGCTGATCGAGCGGCCGGATCTGCCTCCGCCGCGCCGTCTAAACAAACTTCAGCTCGTCTGTGTTTTTCTCTCTACATTTCCGTTACAGGATCACTGTTTTTGTTGGGTTTTTTTTTTTGTATAACAATCACGTGTACGGCAGTCGGTTCTTACTTTATCACAGCGTTCATCCAGTGTTTCTGTAGCACTGATGAGAAAATGAAGCAACAGACATGGACATCAATAACAGAGTGTGAGAGGAAATGATTTCTGTCCAAAACAACCAACCAGGAAGGAGAAATAATCTTCCTGCATCATTATTCTTTTTTATCTGCCTCATCCTAATTGGTTATCTAATGCCTAGTTCACAGTACACAAATTTTACCCTGATTTTCGCTCGCCAACTGGTCGGCACTAGATTTGCCGGCTCGTGAGCAACTCGGTGTTCACTCTGCGACCGAAACTCAGCTCTCAATCGCTATGTGTGAACTGCTCAAGAACTTGATCTGAGCTGAAGATAAAAATCTAGCTTGCTAAATATCTGGATATGAGTCGGCCAACTGGCAATGAGTGCGGTGTCGAACAGCCAATGAGAATGCAAGATACGGGGTGAGGGGAAACACAGGGGGGAGTTGTAAAGAGGTGGGACAGGGGCACACACTCAAATCTTACAGTATTTCTGACCTTATCGTTCTCTACAAGACATAACACCAACGTTGCATTGCAAAAAATATTTATTAACCTTCAACTCACTATAGAACAGACAATCCCTGCTGGTCGCGTTGCCAAGTCCACTCAGATTCTTTTATTTTTCCTCTTTGCGTTTATGCTACACATCAGCGCACAAACTTTGATCGCTCACTACTTGGTTGACGTGCATTTTTGGACGTGGATTTTTGTTGATAAATGTTGAGAAAGTCACCTTCCATTTGTAAGAAACTTAAGGTCAGGTTTCCATGGAACAGCGGGCTTTTTTCAAGGTCAGGAGGAAACCCCCCCATACCCAAAACTCACTGAAGTGTATTGCTTAATGCTGTTGTTCCTGCTGCCTTCAGGTCATCCTGCAACTCTTTTCGAGTAACTCCTGGCTTTTTTATTCTTGAGGTCATGCACTGGTCAGGCCTGGTGCGCAGTCGACTTTCCAATTCATCCCAGAGCCGTTCTATAGTTTTGGGTTTCCCCCCACCAAATCAAACCATATCATTATGTGTCTTGCTTTGTTCACAGAGCCACAGTCAGGCTGAAATATTTAAGAGCCTTCCCCAGACTGTTGCAGCAAAGGTTAAATCATATAATTTATATTTATTAATGATTTTAGGCGTGGTCAGCAATGGATGTGTATAAAAGTGCAAAGTTTGAGGCATAAAATGTGCTTTATATAATGTATATTTATTTATTTATTTATTTATTTATATATACATATATATACACACACACACGCACACATATAAATATATAGCTCTCCCTGGACACCCTGGACAGGGCGCCAGTCCATCACAGGGCAGACATACATACACATTCACAGCTTATCATACACACAGTTCTGGCAATTGTGTATCTCTGATTAACCCGACTGCACTTCTTTGTACTGTGGGAGGAAACCGGAGCTCCCGGACGAAACCCATGAATACTCAGAACAGACCCAGACCGCTCCACCTGAGAATCGAACCCAGGACCTTCTTGCTGTGTGGTGACCCACCTCGCCACCCTATAAACAGACATGTGTACACTGACAGTTCATCACAGACGGTCCTTCTGCCGGTGTGTCTCTGAGAGAATCTCGATACAGAATGTAAATGACGGCGCGGATTTAATCCGGGATTTTCGGTGCTGTGAAGCGCCGGCGCTTCCAGCTGCGCCGTGACGCCGCCGACTCTATCAGTCGCGGTTAATTCTCACTACAACTGTCGTGGCTCTCATTTATCATTCCGCCGACGGTCTGCGGCGGCCTCGTGAGGAAAAACAACGTCTGAAGCTGTCAGTCAGAGATCGGCACCGGCAGGTAGAGAAGGGAATCGGGTTTGACAGGGCGCACAGTCGTACAGAAGAGAATCAGACGGAGACGGAGAGGCATTCGCGGCTTATTGCTATCCTCAGAAAAATTTGTATTGTGGTATGTAAGGCAGTCGAGCATGGCGCATGTCAGTCACCAGCGCAGACCTCAGTGCCGCAGCGCTCCCACTAGTCCCAGTTCAGAGTTTATTTTTGCTTTGTGTCTGTTGTTTGACCTGGTGGGTTTCTTAGTTGAGGGGAGTGAGGATCGAGGATGAGGAGCGAGGGCATGATTGACAGCAGGTCTGGTATTATCAGAGCAGAATAAGGATGGGCAGAGCGGCGGCAGCTGTTTCTCAAACCCATGAGAGAAGAGCCGGGGCTCTTTTTGTTCCCAACTTTAATCGTATGAGCTGCGAGAGTAATCAGAGCCGCTGCCCTGCTGAGATGACTTTAAACAGGACTTATAACCACACACTAATAAATATATGTCTAATATTTAGACATCCAAACACCCGAGGGTCATGTGTAAATATTTTGTGCTCTGTCTCATTATTTCTCCTTTAAACACAGGAACGTTTCCCACCGACACACCAGGACTGAATGCTATATCTACTAAACCCTCATTACCACTGTAATATGAATAGCTTTACTGTCGTCGTACAAGTACACCGTGATTCCGTGTGCTCTTCTTAGGAAACAGAATAGATATAAAGAAAGCAGTCCGGTGCCGACGCCAGTGCATGACCACAAAAATAAAATAAGAAGCCAGCAGTTATTCAATAAGAGTAGCAGGATGACCTGAACGCAGCAGGAACAACAGTTGCAGAGTAAACATTAAGAAATAAATGTTACTTGGGTTTGAGTTTTGGGTTTCCTCCTGACCTTGAAAAATAGCCCACTTTTCCATGTCTATTGTATTTATTGCATTTTTAAAACCTAAAATTAAAACCCTCCGATGTTAATGCTTGCGGCACAGTCTAATGGATGCGGTGAAATTAGCCTTATGTACAGGGTACGTAGTTGGGCAGTTGTAGCCTAGTGGATAAGGTACTGGACTAATAATCAGAAGGATGTTGGTGTAAACCCCACCACTACCAGGTTTTCTCTGTTAGGCTCTTAAAAGCATCGAGCGTGTAGCAGCTCTGAATACTGTTAAAGTGACCAATGTGCAGTAGTGATTAATATGTAGCATATGTTATACGCTATATATATATATATATATATATATATACTGTATATACACACACACACACACGCCCATCTATCTATCTATCTATCTATCTATCTATCTATCTATCTATCTATCTATCTATCTATCTATCTATCTATCTATCTATCTATCTATCTATCTATCTATCTAACTAACTAACTATTCTCCAGGCCCCCGTACAGGTCACCAGTCCAGCACAGGGCAAACACACACACTCACACACACTTTTACACAGACATTCACACCTATAAAGCAATTTTAGTACCTTCAATAAACCTGACTGCATGTTTTTGGACTGTGGGAGGAAACCGGAGCTCCCAGAGGAAACCCACACAGACACTGGGAGAACATGCAAACTGCACACAGAAAAGACCCTAACTGCTCGGTGGGGAATCAAACCCAGGCCCTTGTTGCTGTGAGGTGTGCCACTGTGCTACCTTTATGTTTTTATACTGTATAAATGTATTGTTTTTAAAGTGCTTTTTGTGGTTACTTGATGGATATGAGTAAAAATAAAGGACCTGGCAACTGCTCCCAATAGCACGGCTGCATACAGTTTCTATATGTCTTTTGTAGGTTTGATTTAAAAGCTTGTTTGGCTACAAACAGCTTTTTGTTTCTAGCTAGCTCTAGTTGAGGTTGGGATAAGAGATATTTACACTGACACAGAGAGTAAACACACACACTGCTGATCGTCCAGCTTGGGTTCTCTGGTGTAATATCAGTCGTGGATCACACTCTTCATCTCCTGTACCAGCCATCCAGTCCTGCGCTGCTCTGTCTCTCACGCTGGCATTTCTCACTAACCTGTCTCACCCCACACACGAGAGAAAATCTCTCTAACGTGTTACGAGACGAGCGTTACTGTGCCGAGGTCCCGACGAGGTCGAGAAAGCAATTATCACCCCAGATCTGCTTCAGCCAATTTTTCACCCATGACCTCTTCCGAAACGTCTCCCTTCATCCTTTCCCTCTTCTCTCTCTATTTTTATTTATAACAAATTTGAACCGACACATTGGGAAGCTAAAGAGTGAATCTGAGCTCTACGTTTCCCCCTGGATGGAGGTATAATAATGTGTCTGAGATGTGGAGGCACCTGACGCAAACAATTTGCAGGTACAGAGTTATTACAGAACTCAAAATACAAATACTTCTCATGAGTACAAATATGAGGGTTCTTCAAAAGGTTTCTGCACATTCCGATGCATTTTCCAACGTCGTATCAACTTGTTAATGCCATCAGCAACACATGTTTTTGGTTGAGCTCATAGCCACTGATGCAGTGCTACTTTCACATCATCATCACATGAAAATCTTCTTCCCCTTAAAGCTTCTTTGAGCGTCCAAAAAGATAGAAATCAGATGGAGCTAAATCCAGACTATAAGCATCTCTTAGTCTCTCAGACACGACCGATTACTACTCCTCCACCCTCACCACGTATAACAAAATATAAAAGTGAGGAAACTTTTTGAAGATCCCTCGTACAAAACATTAAACAGAGGGAAACAAAAGCAAGATGGATGAAAATTCTTCTGATGTGACTGGACGTAAACCTAAAACGTCTAGACGAGGCTTCAACCAGGGAAAACAGAAGCACCTGAGAGAAAAGTTGACTGATTGAAGTAATTCCTGATTACCTTTCTTATTTTATATTTACTAGAACCGACTGATCTCAGATCAATTAACAAAACATTTTAGAGCTTTGGGCTATCAATCAGAAGATTGACGGTTCAAATCCAGGCTCTGCTATGCAGCCACTGTTGGGCCCTTGTAGTGATGGGTCGTTCGTGAACAATCCGATTCTATTGAACGGCTCTTTAAAATGAACGAAAGGAACCGAGTCGCGCCTCTGGGAGCCGCTATATATATTGGAGACTGCCAGTAGCAGAGCTGAGATTCGAACTCATGAGCTTGAGATATCAGTACTGGTGTGCTAGCCTGTTTTACCACTGCGCCACCAGAGCGCCTTTTTTCTTTAATCATGTTTAAACTTAGTGTAGATGACAGCTCAGGTGGCACAGCGGTAAAGTACGCTAGCGCACCAGAATACATCATATCGAATCTCAGCTCTGCCTTCCGACTGGGCTGGGTGGCTGCATGAACAACGATTGGCTGTTGTTCAGGGTTAGGGGGTAAAAAGTCCTCAAAGGTCCTCATAACTGGTGCGACTGTGACCCCTGCTGGCTGACTGATGGCGCCTGCACAGGGCTGAGGAATAATGCTGATGGGGGTGTGGCCCTCCGTACACAGTGCCCGTCGATGTATGAACTCGACTCGTGCAGGTGAAAAATGCAGTCTGTACTGACTGTGCGTACCGGAGGGGGTGTATGTCAGTTGAGAGGCGTCCTCAGTCAGCGGTGTAGGGTCGAATCAGTATAGAGGACACAATCAGGGTAATTGGACACGACTAAATTAGGGGAGAAAATTATTAAAAAATAAAAAATAAACTTAATGTAGATTATCTAAGAAACATCCACTTATTTTTAATTGCTGCTGTTTTCACCTAAAAATTCAGAGTGCAAGATGTGAACACACCCTTGACAGGGCATCAATTCATTACAGGCTATTACTTACCCACACTCTTAACATGGGCAACTTAACATGACCAGTTTGCCTTCTGCATGTGTTTGAAAAGTGGATTAAAAACTCTTTTTAATAACCAGAAGTGAAGATTGTACCCAGGACTTCAAACACCATGTTGCTGTGCGGCACCCACACTACCTGTCACACTGCCGTCTGTGTTACTGTACTGTACTAATCTATAAATGAAATAAAAATGTGTGGTGTGATTTTTCCCTAAACGGACGTGTTAGCCAGTGCCAAACTCTCAGTCTCGTATCCCGAGCAGCTTCAGGAACTGTATTCTGAGAGAAGATCAATGCAAAGTGTCTGAATGCATTACAGCAAACAAAGAGCAATTACGCTCTTAGCGGGCAGAGTCGGATTTTCCAGGGGGCGATCAATCCAGAGCCGAGCTCTAAGGACCACATAATGAATTATTATCAACTGAAGGAAAAGCGCTGCCGCAAAAGCCAATACAAATTAGCCAACAACACTGATGCTGAATTCAACCGGAATGGACAAATGCTCACGTGGAACAGGATACGTCCTGACATGAGCGATATTCATCCAGATACTTTACACCACATACGTTTCTACACTCTGTAGCTGAGTGAATGTACACACACTTGGATAAATCCTGCCAAATATTAGCTCGTCAGTCTATCAAGTAATAAAATATAATTCTTAGTCTATAATACACAATATAATTGTCACAAATTATCTGGACACTTGTCAGTGAGTACAGTGGACACCCTGTTCCAAAACCATGGACATTAACATAAAGTTGCTTCCCCAAATCCTTCCTTTGTGGCTATTAGAACCGTCACTCCATTATTTAGGCTTTCTTTAAGATACACAGCATCAGGGATCCTAAAAAAAACATCTATGTAGTTAATGTTCGCCCTGTGTCTTTAATTTTCCATTTTCAACTGACGAGAACATGCCAGTAGTTGGATTAAACAACTATAAATAAAGAATGGATTTACGATGGACTGTGATTAGATCTTGTGTTATGGAATAGGCTTCAAATTCAAAATAAGGCTCAGATTGAATGATGAAAATATAACAAGAATAAGTGAATCATTGGAAAACAAGCATATTTGTAGCTTATTTAACACAAGATTTTGAAGTCTGTCTATGGGATTTTCTGCCCATTTAGTACAAAGAACATTTGTGAGGTTAGGAACTAGCAAGCAATGTTTTCTAACTATCCGCTAAGACGCTGAAGTTCCTTCACACCAAACTCAGCATAGCAGGCTTGTATAGGAGCTTAGTCACAGTGGCATGGAAAAGGGCCTTCCCCAGACTGTTGCGAGAATATATTATTTAGTTGAAAGCAAATTCTTATTTTTATGTTGCTCTTTTTATATACAGTGGTACCTTGAAACTCAACCTCAATTGGTTCTGGGAGTGGTGCTGAGTTTAAAAGACGTTCAAAGTATTTTTTTTTCCATAAGGATGTTTGGGAAACCTGTTAATGCGTCCATGGTCTCGTGGAACTGCATAAATGTTAGGCTAATGTAAAATAATGAGGTTGTTTTTAACACTTATACACTGAGAATAACACAAATATAATATAAACAACACTGAAATACAATTGAAAAATTGATTTCACTCCTTTTGCAACATCAGCCTTCTTTATTGTTTCCTTAAGCTTCTTAATCGTAGAGATTGTTGATCTTGGAATACCGTATTCCTTTGCGGGTTCAGTATTGCTAACACCGCTTTAATATTTTACTATTATCTCCTCCTTTACTTCTACTGTAACATGAGATATCTTCCTCTTCTGCTCAGCACTATCACTTTTCACCTTCTTAGGAGCCATGTTAAAGATTAAGGACAATAAATGCACAAAAACACAAGAAAATGCTTAACGGATGTGTTAGCTTGTATATAAATAATTAGGAGAGGTGTCCACATACTTTTAGTCCTTAGTAACACTTAACAAGACTCTAGTCAAAATGAGGTAGGTTCTTTAAATATACAGTAGAGGGAGGAAAGAAGAACAGCAATTACTAATCTAATAGAGATGGTTAGGTTAAAATGTGTGTTCGGTGGTTTGAGTAAAATATCTCGCTGTTGCTCCATGTTTACCAGACGCACTAAACAAATCCTGTGTTGATCTGAGCTGAGATGTTTCCATGAACCTTCTCTGTTAGTAGCAGCGGGGTCAGAGATCAGAGATACGATAGGTGTTCTTGTTTCCTCCTCTCACCATTCAGAGCGACTAAAGTTCATCGTGTCTTTGGATTTATCTCACTCCAGCTGCCCGATTGAACAAGTGTGTTAGATAATGGAACGCAGAGCCCGGCAGATTGGTGTGTGGTCCATGAGTGCCATCCAAACGCTACAAAATGTTTGTGTGTGTGTGTTAGTGTTAGTGGTGTCACACACAAGCCAATTCTCCCTCCGACGGCTAAGTGTCCGCTCAAATGTGAAAGTGGAAAATTGGGCCTGATGTGCAGTTTGGAAATCAAAGTCGGCCCGATGGAAGTGCGGGTCTCGACTCGTTTTGTGCTCTGTGGGAATTCTGCCGATTGTCCACCAAACTGCGCTCACCACGGTGCATTGATTTATAGATCGCGGCTCTTTGGAAACACAAGAATCCGACTGTGTGAAAGATCTGAGTTTGTATAAAAGTAGAAGATGAAGGAGAACGAAACCTCAAGGACTGTGGGAATGTACCGGTGTACAAAGACATCAGTTTTATCAACTGTATCTAGAACGGATGGAAGATTACCATGCTGTTTATAATGTCCCAACTGGCCACAGGTCTTAATGAAGGACTAGCTGGATTTTTGAGCTAATTGCACATACAATGGTATCTTTGTGTCCTCTAAACTCAAAATCCTTAAAACTCAACGCCCTTTGTCAAAAAATCTGTACCCTTAAGCTCAACGTGTTCAGCACTCCACTACGTTTGTGTGGAATCAGATCCAGTGTTACAGCTCCACATGTATCTGTGTTTATCTGGATTTTCCTCCCTGTTTCACTTTTAAACTTGTGTTACAGCTCGAGGTTCTCTTCATTATTACTGCTCCTCCACTAATGAAATTCCTCACTCGCTGTTTTAGTACAATAAGTCACGTTAAGTTTTGTGCACCACCGTCACACTTCATAGGAAATAACGACACAGCAGCGCAAAATGCGGTTTTGTCACTTCTCATGTGAATGCGCCGGTACTGAACGGAATGAAGATGCTTTTATCCAAAGTGACTTACAGTATGCAGTCTAAGCAATTGAGGCTTAAGGGCTCAACAGTGGTAACCTGGCAGTGGTGGGGTTTGAACCAGCAACCTTCTGATTACTAGTCCAGTACCTTAACCTTAACCTTAACCCTGTATTTCAAGATCAAGCATCTCCACGATTAAGAACCGTAAGGAAACAATGAAGAAGTGCCGGTTTTATTGTATTTTAGTGTTTTTATAATGTTATTTTCAGTGTATAAGTGTCAAAAACAACCCCATTATTTTACATGAGCCTAAAATATCTGCAGTTCCACGAGACCATGGAACGCATTAACAGGTTTCCCAAACATACTTATGTTAAAAAATACCTTAAAACGTAACGCTTTTTAAACTCACATACACACACGTGCACAAACACACATCCGGGACTATTTTTGTAAATATTCTTGAAGGATGAAAGTTGATCTCTATAGATTATTATTTTAATTATTTGTACTTATTGAACTGAGCAATTTCCCACCATTACACTTCAAATAAAATAAAAGAGTAAATTGTGTAAAGTAAGGTTCAAAAGTCTTAACCAAGAACTTAGCTTTTGTAAATTACAATTGTTTTTAATAACACTCACAAATCTAATCTAATACAGTACTGGACACTTCCATTACATCTTTTTTTATTATTTTTAAAGTCTAAACACCCAATATAATTTATAGTTATTTAGTTATTTATAGGCTTATATCATTTATAGGCTGAATTCACTTATATGGGCTTATATTGCACCTCGTACGGCATTTTTTAATAAATATTGCACTTTATTTTGCATTGTTTTCCTCTTCTTTTCTTCTATATTCATCTCAACTTAAATTTTCTATATATTTCTTGTAAAAAATTATTTCTATTGTGTACATAGTACAGTTTTTATTTTCTTCCTTAGTTCTAAATGTGACCAGGCAGTAATTTAAAAAGAAGCATTTCACCGCTAGTTATACCATGTATGGCCTGTATCTCACAATTAAATTTGATTTGATTTGATTTGATATAAGAAAAGATGGTTTGTGCCTGGCAGAAAGTTAGAAATGTTTGTTGATTGATAAAGACAAGATCTGAGAAGAGTATCAGCTCAGTCAGTATCATATTGGGTAAACATGCAAAACTTCTCTCAGATGTGTAACCAGAGGTGAGAATCGAACCTAGGTCCTCAGAAGCCATGTTGCTCCGTGACACCCACTCCACCATTCCCAGCCACATCACCGTACATTTCCCTTAAACCAGCCCACACGGACCCCTCACACACAGAGCTGTTGGCCTTTTACTAAATGGCAGCGGCAGCTCAGGACTCTATAAGGCCGTGAGGCAGTGAATTCGACCCTTAACTGAGATTAAAGGGTTTAAAGGTTCATTTAGAGAGCTAATGAGTCTACAGGCCGGGCTGTGAGCTGTAAGTGGCCTCGCTCGCTCTACTGCTCCGGGTTTCATTCAGAGAAAAATCCTCCATCAGACTGGGGTTTTGGTACCAGAAGTGAGAGGAGCACAGGTTGTTTCTGTTAAAATCAGGGAAGAGCTCGTCAGTTCCACTAAACTATACACATTTAATGTTCCTATCAGTGTAGGTGTAAAAAATACTCAAAATACTCTCATATTACCTAAAAAAACATGATTTTATTATTGCTCGACTGTGAATCTCAGAATTAGTGATGAGCATTATGTTGTTTTTGTTAAATGTGAGATAATACTATTCAAATCTCCCATAGATACCATTTTTGCCTCGTCTTTTTCTAATATGTAAAAATATGAGCTTGCAGTTCTGTAAACGTTTGAGTTCTTTGTAACTATCAGAACGAGCTGTCAATGCACGCTTAAAGAACTTTTGATAATCCAACCTTTTCTGGATAGTTTTACCACTGTGTTTTTGTTTTAAAAAGGAGAAAATGGCTCTCACTGTGATTTAGTGGAGTCCTAGAGCAGTAGAAATGGCTTTTTTATTTTGGCTGATTTATTTCTTGTTGATCTTCTTTATGACTTTCAAGCTTATCTAGTTTATTTAAATTGAAACAGTCAGGTTAAGTTTGCTCTTAAATATAATTGTTTTTTATTTAATTTCCATTTCATTTTCATGTTGTACCACCGCTTTTTCCCGGTCAGGGTTCCCGTGGGTCTGACTTCCCACAATCACTGGACGCAACCCAGTTACACACCACAGACAAGATGCAAGCTTATTGCAGGGTGAATGCCTTTCCAAGACGTAGTCAGTCATGTCTGTATGTAGACACCTGATCGACCTTTAATGCCTAGTTAACACTACACGATTTTTGCCCTGATTTTCACTCATCGACAGGTCGCCGCTAGATGTGCCGGCTCGGAGGCAACTCGGTGTTCGCTCGGGGCTCGAAACTTGGCTCGGGGCTCGAAACTTGAAACTTGGTGTGTGAACTGTTCAACAACTTGATCCGCCAAGCTCTCAGCGACTCAAGAAAAATATCTAGCATGCTAAATATCTGGATAAGAGTCGCCGAGTCAAAATCGTGTTGTGTGAAAGGCGTTGGGAGCAGGTTGTGAGTGGCAGGGAGTGCTATGTCAAAGTACAGCCAGTGAGAACATAAGATACAGAAAGGAAACCCGGGAGAGGAGTGTAAAAACGTAGGACAGGGGCATAATATATCAGAATACATCGGCACACACACAAGCTTTACAGTATTTGTGATCTTATCGTCCACACCAAACCATAATACCCACGGTGCATTGCAAAAAATAATCATTAACCTCCAACTCACTACAGAACAGACGCCCCCTGCTGCTCGCGTACCCAAATCCACTTAGATTCATTTATTTTTCCTACTTGCGTTTACACTGCACATCAGCGCTCAAACAGCTTTGACGTGCATTTTTGGACGTGGTATCATTAAATCCCTCGTCACTTCGCACATGTGTTTTTAAGACAAAACGTAGTTTGGGAGACCAGACAGACTAATTCCTCTTGGTGGTAGATGGTGTAGTGTGAAACCCCCTATCGCTAATCAGTCGTGTAGTGTGAAATACACAACGACTTAAAAGACTCCCGATTGCAAGAGATCCAGTTGTGTAGTGTGAACTGTACAGTGACCTGACAGATCTGAAAGTCGTGTAGTGTGAACTTGGCATAACACAGCTGGGGATCTGAACCCTGGATCAGAGCGGTAGTGTAATGTACCACTGTGCCAATCAAGCACTCAAATTAGTGTTATTATTAATAGTAGTCATCTAAAGTCAGTCTAAAATTAATAGTGCCAGTAAAGCTTTACTGCAAAACCTTTTAGGCATATTAAATGCCATAGGATGTTTAATAGTGTGGTTTTATTCCAGGTATAAAGTAGAAACAAGAGGCTTTAAATAAATAAACTATAATAAATTAAGACTTGGTGTTCTGCTAGCAGGACAGTCTGAGCTACTGACCATCGTTTAGAGAATTTTATTCAAATAAATGCAAAAGCAAAGTGATTTAAAATGGACACGGAGCGAACTGCAGTACCAAACGTATTTATCTAAAACAGTATCAAGAAGAAGCCAAAACTTAAGTGGTTTAAGTGGGACAGAGCCAATACTTAAGTGGTCGAACATCACCAGTGAGTTATTTGGGTTCAGAGCCCAGAGAAAGTCATTTGCTTCAACTTTATTTTTAGTCTAAACAGAAAGTGAGTGAATCTTTTAAATTTATGGTCAAACAAGTCCAGATATATGAGGAAACATCTGATTTATAAAGATGATCCATATTTATCATTAATAAATATACACTAAACTTTCGTTTTGTACAGCAATATCACTTTAGTGTTTATAATTAATTGCTTTATAGAAGCTCATCTGTTGATTAGTCGTGGTAATCTTGTGTAAATGCTTGGCTTCATCATTAGCAGACTCTCCGTACGACTCCACCCTATCACTGTTTCCACATTCAGATTCCAGACGAGTCTGCATATGTTAATATCTTATTAAATGAAGTCTGGGGAGTAACAGGATGAACCTGGCTAACTGCTAAAGCTATTCCGACAGGCTGAAAATTACTGCTTGCACTAAAGTGTAGAGCACACGGTGCCCCGAGCACACCCACCCAAGAGTCGACCTCATTTTACCTCATACAAGAAACTGCAAGAGTCATAAGTCTTACACTTTGAGTCCTGAATCTGTTAATTTTCTCTTTCTTTTTTACCTTGTAATGATGCACTTACACCGATCAGCCATAACATTAAAACCACCTCCTGGTTTCTACACACACTGTCATTTTATCAGCTTCATTTACCATAACATTAAAACCAGCCATAACATTAAAACCACCTCCTGGTTTCTACACACACTGTCATTTTATCAGCTTCATTTACCATATAGAAGCATTTTGTAGTCCTACAATTACTGACTGTAGTCCATCTGTTTCTCATACTTTTTAGCCTGCTTTCACCCTGTTCTTCAATGGTCAGGACCCCACAGAGCAGGTATTATTTAGGTGGTGGATGATTCTCAGCACTGCAGTGACACTGACATGGTGGTGGTGTGTTAGTGTGTGTTGTGCTGGTATGAGTGGATCAGACACAGCAGCGCTGCTGAAGTTTTTAAATACCGTGTCCACTCACTGTCCACTCTATTAGACACCCTCCTACACATTCCTACCTAGTTGGTCCACCTTGTAGATGTAAAGTCAGAGACGATTTATTAGCTATCGTCCAGTAAACATGAGGGGTGTCGGCTGTAGACAGGGGCATAGCACATACATGAAACATGAGTTCCGGGAGCACAGAGAGGCTGGATTTGTAACAAAAATGAAGTGGAATAAAAATTAAAACAAGACATGGGATTCGACCAGCAGTGTCCCGACTTTCCATACGATTATACTTATTAGTCTTATCAGTTCAGACTCTACCGGCTTCTTTAATGCACTAGCTTCATTCTAAACTAGCTTGGCTTTTTAAAGATAAACATATTAAAGATTTAAGCTGCTAATCTGAACTGCTGATAGTAAAAGAACAGGCGAGCTTAAGTGTGTGACGCAAGCTTAAGATACTTCTTTTGAGATCAATCTTTGCTCCGGACTTAACCTTCATTATTAAGCATCTCCTGCACATGCATTATTCACACGCATGCAATCTAAGTTTAGTTTGCCGTTTGGGAATAGCGTGGTGGAGGGAACGGCAACATGGAACTACTGTATGTTCTGTATGTACATCTTTGTGGGTTTATTATTTGAATGATTCATTCTTTGAACAGTCAGGGTTGGGGTACTTTCATTTATTTGTTCGTTTTATTTGCAAACCTCTTCATTCAGGTTTGGGGCCAGAAACACTGGGCGCATGGCACGAAAACACCCTGGACAGGGCAGCAATCCATGAAAAGACATTTACTTACACTTACCAATTTAGAGCAGACAGTTCATCTCCTGTGTTCTTAGAGCTAGGAGAAAACCAGGGAACCCTGAGGCAAGGTGTTAACTGCTTCACTAGTGTTTACTAGATGTCAGAGCGGGACTGCAGGGTTTCACCTCCACCCAGCCACAAGAGTATTTATAAGGTAGTGCACTGATTTTGGTGAGCTTGACTTTTGTTGTAGTAATTGTTGTGGTATTTGTAGTAAGGGAATAAGGGTATTCCCCCAAACTGTTGCCACAAGTTAAAAACACGAAGTTCTTTAGAGTGCCATTAATAAATCACTTTATTAAAATGTCTTTCCACTGCTATAAAGTCTAATTGTGGTGTGCTTTTCACCAGGGTTTCTCATTGTCAGGTCTATAGGCTCCTTGTCCTTGTTACTTATTGTGCTAACATAGTTTTTGATGCAGTTTGGAAATCACCAGTGATTTGCATGTCCAGACAGTCCGGTTCTGTTTGGTAACCGAGCTTGCTCCTAGAAATTTCCACTTCACAATAACAGCGCTTATAGTTAACCAGAGCACAAAGATGAGATGAATGTATAGGTGGCTGTTAGAACATCAAGAAATCTTGGTGCTCAGATCTTCTACTCCAGTGTCATTTGCTGAATCTGAGAGAAGGAGCCCTGCAAAACCCAAGTGAACCTCATCACACACAGACAATCAGAGTAAGCTTCGGTTTTACTGTAGTAAGAATTGAGCTTATATAGCTTATGTATATGTGAGAATGTGAGCCTATGGCTGAGCTTAGTGGAACTTTGTAATGGTAGAGCAAAAAGAGAATTATATACGAGCACAGCCCAGAACACAGTTGATGGTTAGGGGTGTTGTGGTTGTTAACATTTGGAGGGGCAACAAAACCTCCTGCTAACCCAGAGATCAGAGGAGAAGGACAAGTTACCAAAAGTTTATGGACACCTTGATATTTTACCTAACAGTGGCTTTCTATGACTGAGCCATCTCAAAGGTCAGTGAGGTCGGTACTACAATCTCTAATTCTTGACTGTACCCACCAGTTAGGAATGAGTGTAATAAGAAAATGGATCTATGTACTTTAATACATGTAGTCTATCTTCTGAGATGTTGTTCTGTTGGAGAGATGCTGTGTTTGTGTGTGTGTGTGTGTGAGAGAGCGAGAGAGAGCTGATTGGCATTAGTGCTGCTGCCTCACCAGAGAGAATGAGGAGCTGGAACATTATTTTGTGTAAATGAGGCCAAGACCTTGAGGTATTGCAGGAATCTTAAATCTGTGCTCGCTCTGATTTTCTGCCACCCTGCATTTATCTAACAGCCGAGCGGGAAATGGAGTCCCACAGCCTGGGCCATATGGGTAGTTAATTGAGGCGCTCGGATGATAAGGGTTGGAGATGCGGCCCTCTTTCCCCAGACATCAACAAATATGGAAATGGTACAGCAGCTTTAGATTAGCCGTACATGCGCTTAGGTGTGTTTAGCTGAGGTGACATATTCTGTTCATTTTCATGTCTAAACTATGTACAAACTATTACTGGAATGATTGGAATATCATGTAAAATGCAATAAAAACAACAATCTGTGACCTTTATATAACTGACAGATTTACAAAGAATTGCTTTCAATGTTTTGAAACCACCAGAGGTCTTAGCAAGAAAAAAATCGTCTTTCACCATCTACTAGACATGGTAATGTGAAAATAAATACTGTGAAAAGGAATTTAATGAAAAACCATCTCGCAGCAGTGATAAAAATAGCTGCATGGGCTTTGGAGCACTTCGGAAAACCTTTGTCAGTTAACCCAGTCTACCACTGCTTTAAGAAACACAACCTGAAACTCTATTACACAAAGAGAAAGCCGACATCTATTCTATGAAGAACAGAGAGTTCTCTGGGCCTGTTTCTTATCTCAGATGGACCAGAATACAGTACAAACGTGCTGTGGTCAGATGAGTCCACAAACTGTGCTGCACTGTGTATTCTGACACCTTTCTATCAGAATCAGTATGAACTTCTTCTGCAATTTGAGCTACAGTAGCTCGTCTGTTGGATCGGACCACACGGGCCAGCCCAATGAGCCTTGGCCGCCCATGACCCTGTCGCCGGTTTACCACTGTTCCTACCTTGGACCACTTTTGATAGATACTGACCACTGCAGATCGGGAACACCCCACAAGAGCTGCAGTTTTGGAGATGCTCTGACACAGTCGTCTAGCCATCACAATTTGGTCCTCGTCAAACTCGCTCAAATCCTCACGCTCGCCCATTTTTCCCACTTAAATGTTCACTTGCTGCCCTATATATTCCACCCACTAACAGGTGCCGTGATGAAGAGATAATCAGGGTTATTCACTTCACCTGTCAGTGGTCATAATGTTATGTCTTGTCGGTGTATACACTGCTGGACTTTTGACCTGTGTAATTTCCCCAAAGTGTCCTGTAGTAACTAATCTTGGGACTGATTTAAACCCTAAACCTGGGCAGAAATCCTGTGGGTAGCTGCTTTAGAGACAAAATGGTGCTTATCTATCTTCTTGGCATTATTTTCCTACAGAAGCTGCTTGTTTAATGTAAATATTTATTTTTATTACCACCGGTTCTATGCGAATTAAACCTCCACCTCCATCTATACTGCCTCTGTGTTATTCCAGCAGCGTCTGTTTATTTTGGCTTGTTTTTTATCGCCTACTGCCCAATCCACAAAAATGTTAAACACTGACTCACGGCGTCTCTTTTTCACTTTGATTAAAACACAGAATTGGTTGACGGTGGATGTGATTTACATAAAACAGTCACAGTTCTTCGCTGATTTGTGTGTCTTTTTTGTGTGTTTTGTTCAGCTTGCCGGGTTCATCTACGCCTGTTATGTGGTGAAACTCATTTCAGAAGAGGAGGACAGCTGTGAGTATGATGATTATATAATATAATGTCTCTGCATTTACATTCTGTGTTTTTTTTTTAATGTATATTAGTACCAAATGATGAGCAGATGTTTACATATATTGGTCTGTATCACGTGTAGAGGAGTGCACTAATAATGCATCATCGGCATATACATTTCTCTAAGTGCCGGATCTTTAGTCACTTTCCGTGGCCCAGTAAACATTTAGATTTAGCAGCTATAAAAGATTGCTTTTATCGATCGCCGACTCTCGGCTCATGGCGACGTGCTTTAAAGGGATAGAAGGGAAACAATCCCATTTGTTATACAGACACTGTGTTGCATTCTCACTGCCGCATTCACAGCACCATGAATGATTCTCTTTAGCTGCGGTCCTATTTTACACAGTGATCACGACTGAGCTTTGTGTTGCTTCCCCCCGATTTATAATTATAGTTTATTGCTTTAAGACGCCTGCACGTTTTCTAAATAGGGAAACAAGATTAAACATTTAAAGCCAATTCACAATGCACAAGAGATTTAGATCAGCAGTGAACACACTGGAGGGAGGAGGGGGTAGGTGACCAATCTTTGAGACAAACAAACAAAGCTGCTCAGGTGGCGCAGCGGTAAAAATACGCTAGCACACCAGAGCTGGGATTGTATTGAATCTCAACTCTGCCACCCGGTTGATGCCACTGGTTCAATTACGACCTCTGCTGGCTGATTGATGGTGCCTGTGCAGAGTCGAGGACATATGCTGATCAGGGTGTGGCTCTCCGTACACAAAGCTGATCCGCATATGAACTTGCCTTGTGCAGGTGAAAAGATGCACTCAGTACTGCTCACGTGTCAGAGGGGGCGTGTGTCAGTTGCGAAGCTTCTCAGTCAGCAGTGGAGGGTTGTATCGGTAGAGGTGAAGTGTAACGCAATCAGGGTAATTGGATATGACTAGGATAGGGGAGTAAATTGAGGGGAAAAACTGGAAAAAGAGTTAAAAAAGCTTCTGAACTGCAAACATCTATTTGCAGCTGGAACCAAAGAATACTTGGGTTTTTAGCGTGAACCATGACGTCATCTGTGGCCGTGTTGAAGGAGGTTGGGAGCATTCACACGAGAAGCGGCGAACTGCATTTATGCCAACTGTGCCATTGGCACACTTTTCAGTAGTTGTAGCCTAGCAGTTAAGGTACTGCATTAGTAAGCAGGTTGCAGGTTCAATCCCAATCACTGCCAGGTTGCCACTGCTGGGCCTTTGAGCAAGGCCCTTAACCCTCAGTTGCTTAGACTGTATACTGTAAGTCACTTTGGATAATCTACATGCTCTGCTGTTGTGTTACTATGGTTTAATTCTGTTGGGCAACACCCACTTATGATGATGCGTCCTTGGTTCCTAAAAACTTGTGGAAATGCAGACCAGTTTTCTAAAGAGAACCTAGGCTTAAAGAAGCTTTAATAGAACTGGTTTTGGTCGAAAAGCACTAACAGAAGAATATGCTATGCTCTCCATATTCCTCGACCGCTCATACCAGGCAGTAGGCGTCGCTGTTGCAGAGGCACTGAGGTTGTTCCCAGTCCTGCATGGACTCTATCTCAGGTCTCAGCATTTAGAAGAGGTTAATTTAAACATCCAGCCAGTTTCAAACGGTTCACATCGGTTCTTCTTTGCGACCGTGATGTCGTAGCCTGCGACCCTCGCCGGCCTCGTCGTGTCCTCCGAGTGCGTCAGGGTTGTGTGGCTTTGTTTTAGAATGAAAGAGATTAGAAACGGGTGTAATGAGGCGCCGCTTTATTTAGTGAGTCATTATTTTACACCACAGCGATTTCACTCCCACAGCCGACAATATCCAGTGCGCCATGATATAAATAGTCAGCGGGCGGATTGTGCAGAGCTGCGCACTTATTTCAACTGGATTTCATAATTAATTTAACATAAGTCCTGTAAAGTAAATGCCCCCCTTCTAAAAACCTAATCTGTTATAACTTGCTATAACAAAGTATTCTGTTACTCAGAGTGAAAATGTATTGTGTTTTCCAATTGCATTGTCCTATTGTGCTGTAATTTGGATATATCCAGTTCCCCTGTTGTTTTGATGTGCTCAAACAAATATCTGTAATATTATTACTGATCAGAAAACAGGACAGAAGCTTCCAGGAATCAATAATGAAACCGAGGATTAAGGTTCGATATGTATATATTTTATTAACAACCAAGCAATAGCAAGCAAAATACTTGACCGTTCAATGACCAATCAGCACATAAATGACCATAATAATATTGGATACAATGCAGCATATAGCAAAATTAGTTAGGAATGAGTATAAGAAAAAGAACAATCTGACTGAGAGACCCGTGCAGTCTCGAGGCTCAGATGATCAGGAAAAATCCTGGGCAAGCTCTCTCTACCAAGCCGACAGACAGGGACCCCTGACTTTTTTACCATACTTGGGTGTGTGTGCTTTATTTATCATTTTGTGATACGTGGCCATTTGCCCAGGTCGTACTTGACTGCACATATGTGCAAAAACAAGTTATATAAGTAATATCTGTGTCAATATGTAAAAAAAAAACAGGATGAGGTGACAGATAATACAGTCAAGAAGAACAGGTTACATTCCCAATACACCTATGCACTCCAGCTTTGCAGGGCCTCAAACTCGGGTACGTGTGAAATGGTCTGACACTTTTTACATCAGCAAGCAGTGGATACTCACAAAGGAGACCACCTTTACTGAGAGAAACATCAATCAAAATAAAACTGAAATGTTTTGAACGAGTCTCTTCATTATCACACCGGCGACCTGGACTTCCTGTTACTGAGGCGACGATAAACTCAAGAAAATTTGTGACAGATTCTCACAGATGGTCTCTCGCTGAGCTGATGTGTGATTAAGTTACGCAGCAGGACGTTGATCTGATCTGAATATGTCAGATTTCCTGAAGCATGCTGGTGACAGCTGATATTTGACCCTTCACTGGAACTCAGCATGTGCGGAGCTGTCGGCTTATTTCTGACATCAGCCAGCGATGAACGCTCACTGACAACCTCCACACGTATAAAAGAAAACACACATGAGAAGCAGCAAAATCATGTTTGCACTAGCTGTACCATAGTTTGGTCCAAGATCGAAACCAGTGAAAGACACTTGTTGCCCGATATGCTACTTAGCATGGAAGGATCTAACTAACTAACTAACTAAATACGATTTGTAGATATTAGCCAGTAAAGTAGGCTGTATTGACACGTCATTTGCTTGGCATCAATGGGAACCAAAGGTCAGTGGTCAGAAATGCCCCCAAAACGATGAGCAATTAGCTCACGAGAGGTTAGGAGACGCCTAATAGAAGTAAATAAACAAACGAGATTGAAGATATATCTGTAGCTGACGTCCCGAGCGATCCTCTTTCTAAAAGTTTATTGACGTGCATAATCTGCTCCAGTAAAACAAGTCGAGTTTGTTCAAATGTAATTTCACTTCATGAACTTCAGAGTTTAGCGTCTGCAAACTTCGTTTACCTCGAGCTGTAAATAAATTCTCTCCCTCCCGTGCAAATCCACGTTAATTCAATCAGCGTGTATTATTCTACCTGCTGAACGACGCTGAGATTGCTTCATCAGCGCTGAGGACGTTCAGCTAATTGAAAATCTCTCCCTCCAATCAGCGCTGGTTTGTTCAGCATGAGCTCAGTGATTCAATTCCGAAGCTTTGATTTCCTTCATCTGGGATTTCACAGACTCGCACTAATTCGGCCCTTTTGCTCTAAAATAATATTGTCGCGGAGGCTCGGCGCTCCCACGTGAAAGATACTTAAGTCTGGATCCCCGAGGCTGCAGGAATTCTAATCACGTAGCCATATCGGCTGTTAGTCCTCTAATTAATATAACACGTGAAGAAGAGGTAATGAACATCTCAAACCAATCAACACCCTCACTGTATAATTACCGCTATCAGGGCTAATGTCCCAGGGTCCAGTCATGAAAAAAAGCACAAGGTTTAAAATGAGACGTGGAAGAGAGCTGGAAGATAAGCAGGAAATAGAGATTGGCTCGTCGAGGCGCAGGAACAAATGCTGCATGCATAACAAGAGAATTAGCAAGCGCGCATCCTTTGGGGAAACGCAATCAGGGTTTTGGTTTGTAGAGCTTGAATTCGGTGATTATCGTTGTGCCGTGAACAGTCTGCAGATATTTTTATCCTGTGTAAGTTTGAGACATAACGATAACGGTTAGACAGGGTTGCCAGGTGAGGATGGCTGTAGTTGTATCGTTCATGAGAAAACAGTTTAATTAGCTAAAACATTTTTGCATAATAACAACACTAATAAGTCCAAATTAGCTACAGTGGGTGTGTCCCTTCCCAAAATCATCCATCAGTCCACTGATCATTATAAAACTTCTCCACCTGTCTGTGATTCTCCGGAGAGTCATTCTATCTCATTTCTCATCCCCGGCGTTCATTAGCGTGGGCACCTGCAGCCCCCCACCGGGCACACGATGCATCTTTAGCACATTTTACTACCTCAGTGTGTTTGTGATTAAAGCCAGATATGCTGGTACACAGGGGTGAAACAGCTGGCCAGCTGCTGCCGAAGGTCCGCGGTTAATCCTGTCAGTCTGTGCTATTTTAAGCCATCTGCTAATCCGCCGATGCTCCGGCGGCAGCCGATATCACGTCCTCACAGGCCCAGAGATCATCGGCGCTCAGCAGCATCACACAGATGGACACACACACACACACACACACAGGACAAACGCACAGAGTGACGCACTAACCCCGCTCACACCGTCAGCAGCGCATCACGACGAAGTGACAAATCATTCACGGTTACTGAGAGCCGAGGAGGATGCAGTGTGTCAGGAGGCTGAGCAATCAAACACTGGGGATAAATCACGTCTTTTTCATTTATGTTTATTTTTGCCATTTAGCAGAACAACATCATGGGTATTATTATGGACCCCGTTGTGGCAGTCCCCACTCTTTTGGGAAGGCTTTCCTGCTGTAAAGTTAAAGACAAGACCTGCCTAGTAGCAGCGATCACAGTAATTTGGGCATCCAGTGAAAAACCACTCACATACACACTCACATACACACTCACACACTCACTCACACACACACCACACCACACAGCAATATAGGATTAATCATTATTAATGTACTAACTCTCCCTCTCTCTCTCTCTCTCTCTCTCTCTCTCTCTCTCTCTCTCTCTATCTCTCTCTGTTGTTTTTTTCAGTTGATTTTATAGGTGGTTTCGATTCCTACGGGTACCAAGGACCACAGAAGACTTCTCATTTGCAACTCCAACCGATGTACATGTAAGTACTGAGAACGCTTGTTACTGTTCCATTTTATTATCCAGTGGAAGCAAAATCCTAATGCATATAAACCTCCCTGCTATATATACTAATAACAATATAATAATAATAATAAAATAGTAATAATAACAAAAATAATAATAATAATAATAATAATAAAAACAATAATAATAATAACTAAACAATTTATACTACTACTAATATTATAATAATAATAATAATTATTATTATTATTATTAATAATAATAATAATAATCATAATTAAAAGAGTTATGATACTAATACTAATACTAATAATAATATTATTAATATTATTATTATTAATAATAATATTAATAATAATAATAATGATAATAAAATAATAATAATTAAAAAATGTATGATACTACTATTAATAATAATAATAATAATAATAATAGTGATAAGGATAATAATAATAATGATAACAATAATAATAATAATGATAACAATAATAATAATGAAAAAATAATACCATAATAATAAAAATAACAATAATAATGAAAATAATAATAACAATACCATAATTAAAAATAACAACACAAAATGTTATAATAATAATACAAATACTATAAAATATTAATAAATAATTGTAATAATAATAAATAATAATAATACTATAACAGCAACAAAACAATAATAATAATAATAATGAAAATAATAACAATAACAATAATTAATAGTAATAACAACATAATAATAAAAATAACAAAACAACACAAATTGTAATAATAATACTAATAATTATTATTATAAAGTTCTATCAACAACAAAACAATCCTAATAATAATAATAATAATAATATCAGTAACGTTTTTGCTGTGATCAGGTCTGTTAGTTTTGCCCGGTACGGTGGGGTGTCACTATATGAGCAAAAAGCGAAGCTACAAAACTCGACCCTGCAGCAGCTGACTTTATGATCAGTGAGATATACTATCACTGTCAGACAGGGTTCTGGTGATAATCTGGATCAGCACCACGGCTGGGGGAGTGTTTGCTGTCTCTGCTGACAGCTTAAAAGTTTATGAGGACGTGGCCGGATGCACAGAGGTGCTTTCGGACCCTCCTGAGGGATTTAAGAGGATTTGGTTTATTGACAAAGCTGCAACACTGATAGTTTTATATAGACAGAAGATAAGTCTTAATACCCACTGAGCTCTTCCGATAAGTCACGATGCTGAAACAATCGCATTCTCATCTTTATTCATTCATTACTTGCATTCATTCAGCTTCAGTATGGACACCCTCCTGATCAGGGACACACTGTGTCCTGCACCACCCAGAAACACTGTCAGGTCATTAATCACACCTGTGGGCAGTTTAGAGACTGGAAGAAAACCGGAGTGCCTGGAGAACAAGCCAAACTCCATAAACAAGCCTTGTAGTAGTAACTCAGTGGTTAAGGTACTGGACTAGTAATCAGAATGTTGCCAGTTTAAGCCCTACCACGGCAAAGTTGCCACTGTTGGACCCCTGAGCAAAGAATCCCTAACCCTCAATTGCTTTTAAAGTATGATTTGGGTCATGGTCCAGTTGGAAGACCGCTGACCTCTGACGGACACCCAGATTTCTAACACATGGGGTCTGTCTAAAAACCTAGTGAGCTGCCTTGATGCCTACTGCCTACCTAATCAGCTGCCTCAGTAGAGAGGATTCTAATAAGGCATCGAACTTATTTAGACACTCTACTTCGACAGAGAATATGTCATCGCAGTTTTAGCTTACTAAGCTAACACAGTTAGCCTCAGGCTATTCAAATCATGTTTGCCATTTTTTGTGATGAAAGTTGTGCCGCACTGAATGCTGGGATTGCCTTCATTGCTGAGGAAGAGTCGGACGCTCCCTTGTTATTCAGTCAGATTATCACTCAGAATTAAGGCGCCTCAGTGGGAGCATTTTAAGGGATCTAAGAATTTTGACATGCCTTCTTCTCAGGAGTGTAGGATGATGTAAAATGCATCTATTTAGAGAGATCACTGGGTGTTTTAGACATAAATAAAAGTATGAAGTCACCACGTCTCTGAAAGCTCCCTGTTTGTGGCGCAGCTCATCTGTTATGGAAACATATGGCAGGTGTTCACAATGTGCCCGCTGCCAGCTCTGGCATGTGAATGACTTTTCTGGCGGGTTAGCGTCCTCGGGGCCGGTCGCCCCCCGAGCTGATCTGGCCTGTTTGGCACTCGGTGCAGGACGGATTGGCACATTCGGCTCGGTAGAGAGGCGCGAGAGCCGCGACTCACCTTCAGGCTGCATCAAGGGTCAAAGTTAATGTGATATCTGAACTGTGCACGAGGTAACAAGAACGAGGTGATGGTGACGAGCACCCTGAGTTACCATGAATGTGGCTCTGGCACAATTCCCAGTCTAAGTAGAGAAAAGCATGCTGGGAATTGTAGTTCTGTAGGCAGTACCCACCACCACAAAGTTGCCACCGTTGGACCCCTGAGCAAAGGCCCTTAACCTTCATTTGCTTAAATAGTTGTAATTGTAAGTCACTTTGGAAAAAACTTCTGATAGAGTGAGTGTACCGTGAATGTGGCTCTGGCACAATGGCAAGTAAAAAGATGCATGCTGGGAATTGTAGTTCTGTTCTCATTTGCTCAAACTGTTGTAATTGTAAGTCGCCATTCTGATAGAGTGAGGGTACTGTGAACGTTTATCTTGCACAATGCCAAATAGAGAGAAGCATGCTGGGAATTGTAGTTGTGTAGGCAGTACCCACCACCACAAAGTTGCCACTGTTGGACCCCTGAGCAAAGATCTTTAACACTCATTTGCTCAAATTGTTGTAATTGTAAGTCGCTTTGGGAAAAACCATTCTGATAGAGTGAGGGTACCGTGAATGTGGCACAATGCCAAGTAGAGTACAAATAGAGAAAAGCATGCTGGGAATTGTAGTTCTGTAGGCGGTACCAGTATATTATGGAGAGATTTGAATCTCCTAGCTTATATTTATGACTTGATTCCAACACCTGTGTGCTATATTTGTGAAGTTTAGAATGTTCTCCTCATGTCTGTGTGGGTTTCCGTTGAGTATCTTTCAAATACATGCCAGTAAGTGGATTGGCGAGTTTTAGGTAGCCCCTTGTTGTGAGTGAATGAGTTAATAGGTAAGTGTGTGATGCCATTCGTAAGGATCGACTTCAGTGCTCAGTCTGAGCAATTTAGGGTTAAGGGCCTTGCTTAAGGGCCCAACAGCATCAACCTGGCAGTGGTGAGGCTTGAACCAGCGACCTTCTGATTACTAGTCCTTAACCGCTAGGCTACAACGGCCATGTATTCGCCTGTATTCGCCTGACACACGCTCCCTTCGGCATGTGCGCAGTCCAGTCCACCTACCCCTTGTTGGGTCCAGTCTTGCGCAGGGAGAGTCACGCGCTGATCTCCATGTTCCTCCACTTCTGTACAGGTGCTCCGGGCTTTTAACCAGAGTCCCAACACAGCATGGGAAAAGACCCTTTTAGTCCGGTCTTTTCCCAACCATCAGACCTAGTGGCCAATCGTGCCCACTAGATGGCGCCCAGACACCCAGTAGCAACTCGAGGAGCTCAGAATCCCAGCGCTGGTGCACTAGCTGAATATCCTGTTGCATCACCTGAGCACCCAATTGCATCATTATATTTTATGTAACTCTCAGGATTGTTTATTCTTGTCTGCAGGAACCATGTGGCTTTAAATTTAGATTCATGAGAAATTCTATTATGAAAATGTAGGCAGTGAGTTCATGTGCAGATTAGATGCACAACACCTCACCACTAATGCTAATCTGTTTGTATCAGTAAGATTGCAGATGTGCTGCGTGTTCCACATCAGGATTCGGTCTAGGTGTCGTGTTTTGGCTGACTGAATCGTTTTCCCTGTTTCCAGGCTTTTGCCTTTAGAAATGTCAAACTCTGTATGTTCAAAATGCAAATGCTGCTGGCACAAAGCACATTTATACCAGTTTATGGAGGAAACACTTTTCTCTTTGCGAAATAAAGTTGAGTCCAGTTGGAGAATTGGAAAATGCTAAAGGTCACATGTGCAGTAATTAGCCCGAAGGGAAAAGAAACGGTGAGGGAGGGACGCTGAATGTAAATGAGACGAACTCCAGGCTGTTTCATATCAACAAACTGTAAACAAAAATTCGCTGTGCTACTTCCCTGTGCTACCTGTGTAGCTTTGCAGAAACTCATTAATTCATCTTTATTAAACGCTTCGTCCTGTTTCGGGTTGCTGTGGGTCCAGAGCAAATCTGGAATTACTGTGCATTATGCACAAAGAATCTGGTCTCCTACTCTTCTGTGTTAAACACAAAACTCCAGCCGCTGGGTTCAATTAATAGAGAAAAAGGCTTGACTTGACCTAATCAGGTTGATGATAGGTCTAAACCCACCCAAATCAGTCGATCAGTCACATTGCACCACCCATAGCTAACAAGTGTATACAATCCGTTATCTAAAATAAACTATACGCTTCTGACCTTGTGTAAACAGTTTAGAAAAAGATAGACAGACTGACTGACAGACAGACAGACAGACAGACAGACAGATCAACTGATAGATAGATAAATAGATAGACAGACAAATAAACAGACAGATAGACATATAGACAGAGACAAATAAACAGACAGACAGAGAGACATATAGACAGACAGACGGACAGACAGACAGACAGACAGACAGACAGACAGACAGACAGACAGACAGACAGACAGATAGATAGATAGATAGATAGATAGATAGATAGATAGATAGATAGATCAACTGATAAATAGATAGACAGACAGACAGACAAATAAACAGACAGATAGACATATAGGCAGATAGATAGACAGACAGACAAATAGACAACCATAACGAACCAGGCTGAACTGAATGGACACAAATTCCCACTAACCCCCTTCAGAATCTTGTACCTTCCCAGTAGAGTTTATATTGATGCCTGTTTTGGAATGGTAAAACAAGCTCATAGTCAGGTGACTACATACTTTTGACCCTGTTGCATACTCTTGCTAACATTTTCTTCTCTTTTCAGGTCGAAGTAACGAGGACTACTGCCTTTGGACCAATCAGACACTGGACTGCTGTTTTTCATCTTTTTACGTAGACGTCTTAAAATACTTAGTGTCTTATCAACCACTGGAGGAGAACCAGATGTGGCACTTTAACCTTAAAAACTGGAACCTACTCTGGAACTTCTCAGCTTTTCTCTGCCTGGTCGTTCTGCCCGGGCCGAGCAGGAGCGAGAGCACCATCCTGAGGCCAAATGCTCGTTTCTTCCTGTATAGAACAAAAGCGAGTGTATGGAGGGAGCAGATAACATTCATGCAGTGGATCTACTGACACTTAATGGAAGAGATTCGAACATAAAGACCAGAGTTGGTCCACTGCTGCCACTGCACTCTGCTGGACTTCATTAGAGAACGGAACTGAACGTGTGATCTGACTTTATTCGTGTGATGTAGTGCTGTGCGCTTGATAGATTGAATTATCGAGTGTAATTTTCTGTATGTGTGTTTACATGGACGTTCCGGTCGCCGGAGCACCGCAGAACGAGCCGTCCGTCTGTCGAACCCTTCACTTTTTTTAATCTGTATCATGGATGTATTAGTCATGAAAGTGCCAAGAACTGAAAATGAAGAATCATTAATCCCAAGCTGCCCAGAGATTTCCAACAGCGGCCAAAAAAAAAAAACGTGATCCACCGCGATCCATCTGCTGAAAGTCCTGTTTGGATCGGCTGTGTTTGTTGCATGAGGTGTCATGTCTCATATTTAATTGATGGCAGCAGGAATTAGCTGACGATAGCTTATTAAGATGTGTGAATATTGTGCATTTTTGGTAACACTTTACGTACGAGGGGTGTTTATGAAGCTACACGACACTTGCATAAAGCATTCATGATGACTAACATGTAACGTTTGTCTACCACAAAACCTGATTTTGGGATTATGAACTTTTTCATTATAGAATAAGAATTAAGACTCAAGGGCGCAATCACATAAGAAGCGGCAAATCACCGCTTTGTTCGGCACTTGGCTTAAGCGATGCAGTAAAATTGTTTGTTTGTTTATTAGGATTTTAACGTCATGTTTCATGACAGAAACGGCTTACACAAGAGTCATCAGTTCACAAGGTTATATCAAACACAGTCTTGGACAATTTAGTGTCTCCAATTCACCTCACTTGCATGTCTTTGGGCTGTGGGAGGAAACCGGAGCACCCGGAGGAATCCCACACGGACACGGGGAGAACATGCAAACTCCACACGGACAGGACCCAGACCACCCCACCTGGGGACCGAACCCAGGACCTTCTTGCTGTGAGGCAACAGTGCTACCCACTTTGCCATCGTGAATCTGTATTAGTGTGGAATATGCGTCAGATCCAGTCTGAAAGCTCCACGTGTATCTGTATTTATCTGGTTTTTCCTCACTGTTTCACTTTTAAACTTGTGTTACAGCTCAAGGTTCTGGGAAATTGTGAGAATCAGCTTTTCCGAGAGTCTAAAAAAAGCTTAACATGGTTTAATGTAGTAAAAGAAGGAGACAGGAGCACTAAACTTCTCTTCATTATTACTGCTCATAAGTTCCTCCACTAATGAATTTCCTCACTCGTTGTTTTAGTACAATAAGTCACGTTAAGCGTTGTTCACGTTAAGCATCATTTGTGCAAGGTCAGCGGCAATTTCTCATGTGAATGCACCCTAAAACTTGATCCACACAGTATTCAATTAAAGTAATAAAGCACTTATTCAGTTAAAATTAAAACACATAATGTATTTCGACTTTGTACTGGTTGTAGTGTATCTTACTAATCTATCACATTTGCTGTATGCCCATTTTGACCCAGATTTTAGGGTTTTTATGAAAAGGAAAGCCTATATGTTATATAAACGTCTGTCACTTGTCACTCATCATTACACACATCGGTGTAAACAACATCTGTGACAGTTTCGCGATGGCCTTTATAAATACGTATGTAGTTTTATGACTCTATAGACAGACGTTCTGTCAGTTGTCATGAAGTGTTCGTGTCGCACTATAAACACCCCTCACAAAAGTTTAGCGCTTTTTCTAAGACAGTGTTCAGTCGTGTAAAGAAGAAAACGAATAGAAACCTGATGTACCTTCTTCCTGTTCCAACCTTTTTTTAACCTGTGGCAGTGTTCACTTTTCTAGTAGACTAATAATTTATTGTGGAAAAAAAACGGGCGTTTCTGTTTACTGTACATATACACTGTGTGTGTGTGTGTGTGTGTGTGTGTGTGTGTGTGTGTGTGTGTGTGTGCGTGTGTGTGTTGGGATGGCGGAGGCTGGTAATTAAGCTGTGCTGTATTTTAGTACTGTGATATCTGAGAGGTGTGTGTGTATGGAGTTGTGCCAAGGCCAAAACATGTTTTTGTAGCTGCTACAATTGCAGAGACCCACAATAATCTCTAAAAGCTTCAGCAGAAACATTTCTCCTACGTCACAGAGCTCACAGCGTTTGTTTTAGTCCATTAATACATTGCAGAGATGTGGTTTACGACGCACAGCTGTCCTGTCCTCATTCATGCACTAACAGGTGTATTGTACGGGCTTTAGTAGAGTTTATTTATTTATTTATGAGGATTTTAACGTCATGTTTTACACTTTGGTTACATTCATGGCAGGAATGGTAGTTACTCATCACACAAGATTCATCAGTTCAAGTTTTCAGTATTAAACAGTCATGAACAATCTTGTATCTCCAGTTCACCTCACTTGCACGTCTTTGTACTGTGGGAGGAAACCGGAGCTCCTGGAGGAAACCCACACAGACACGAGGAGAACATGCAAACTCGACACATAAAGGACCCGGACCGCTCCACCTGGGAATCGGACCCAGGACCTTGAGGCTGTGAGGCGACTCGATTCAACAGAATTATGTGTGGCAGCAGTTTATAAAAGTCTAACTCATGTCCATGTGCAGAAAAGGTGAGTTTGGTATGAAGGGACGCCCAGTTTTTAGGAAACGCTCCAAACCCACTGTGACCTTGGCCGGAATACAGAGGATAATACAATAAATAAATTAAAATGTCGATGTGGTAACATGATTCTGCAAACAAAATAGCCTCTATGTCATATTAACAGTAATAGGACTGCCTTCTTATTCACCAGATCATATGACCATTTCATGAATACTCAGCTACCTGACTAGGCTACAAGAGGCAGTGGTTGGATTCCAAGAGAAAGCAGTTTGGCAAAATCCAAATATCTGGCGCTTTATCTTCTGTGCATTCCAGTTTTCCGATGTAGTTGTGAGCTCTCAAATAAATTACTTCTTAACCATAAACAACACAAAGTTGTATGAGCTGATTTACATGTTATACAGCATGTAGCTCAGAAATTGTATTATTATTTAACTAAATACAGAATCGGCTGACTTGTGGTTAAAGTAACAGTCAAGGCCCTTGAAAAGACCAAGTGTGAGCAGAGTTCAGGTCACTGAGACGGGCATCTTCAGATATATAATGGTGGCAGAGCTGTGAAGGTACTGGACTGTTGATTAAAAGGTTATAGGTTTAAGTACATCGTCTTTAAACTGTCAGTGGTGGATCCTTGAGCACAACCTTAAAAAAACACATACATGTACATAAACAGCGGAGTTGAAGACATTTGTACACACTGCTTCTCTTTGGTCACTAGAACTGCCCTATAAATGACCACCAACACTGTGATGTTGAGTCTACATAAAAATACACCTATAGCTTATAACAAGGTAATTACATCTGATTCAGTAAGGTGGTATAAATTTGTGCTCTCGTAAACTTTGGGGGACCTACAGACACACATGATTTCATCTAGTCCGTATCTGATTGTGAGTGCAACCAAATTTCTCCACTGTCTTGGGCTCAGACGTTACATTGAAGTCCAGACACTATAAACCTACCTAATAATTGTACAGCATCCAGGACCAACAGACCAAAAACCCCCTGTTGAGCAAACCAAGGATGACAAAGGCAAGTAAAAACTCCCTTAAAATTAGAGGAAGAAACCTTGAGAGGAACCAGACTCAGCAGGGACCTCCATCCTCCTGCGTGGGTGGCCTGGAGAATAATTTAAATGAATAGGATTTACACAAATCACACATACACAAAATTAATTCAAACTAAAAGTTGTAAGTGAAATGAACACTTCAAGTGCAAACATGCCAGGTACCCATCACATCCAGCAGGAGCAGCATTGTTGGCACGGCAGTCTTGACTACAGGCATCAACCTCAGGTGGGTAAACAGGTTTCCATAATAAATAATGATGTATGTAATTTATAGCATTTATTTTAAATGTAATAAGTGCATTTAAACAAGTGCCTTTAAACCAAAAACTAGAGTTAATATTTACGTGTTTGGTGTCTGTGCCCTGATGTTTAAAACTCACTCACTCAATCAGACACTTTCTTAATTAGGGTCGCTTTTGCTGGGGCGCCAGTCCATCGCAGGGCACACACACATACACACACACAAATAGGGCAATTCAGTGTCTCAAATTAACCTGTGGGAGGAAACCGGAGCTCCCGGAGGAAACCCACGCAGACACGGGGAGAACATGCAAACTCCGCACAGAAAGGACCCGGACCGCCCCACCTGGGGATCGAACCCAGAACCAGTGTTTGAGCTAATGTGTGATATAAAGCAGTGTGATTTACAGAGAATAAAGTCATATTAAAACATGAGTGTTATATCACAATCAAACAAGAAGAAGATTCATGCTAGTAAGAAACTCGGCTGAAGTTTGTTGCTGTTTTACAGCGACCTGTAAGTCCACCCCTGTGTAACAAGTGTTTCTAATTCATAACAGACCTGTTTTTCCTGGTTTTTGGATTAAATCTGATAATCCCGACACATTTCCTCTGGGAATATGGTGACAGTTTGGCTTTTCTCTGCTTTGATGGGTTTCGTGGGTACAAATGGGGAACAAGGAATTGAAAGGACATAAAACAAAGTATAATGACACTAGAGAACTTTGTAGTCCACTAAGCTGAAAGCAAAATATAATTTGTTGTATGTATATGTATATTTGTTTTCTCTTTATTGCAGTAAAATGAATGAACTCATTAAAGCAGATATAGAATAGGTAATATATCAGTATCAGTGCAGCTCCCAGATATATCATTATTGTTATGTATTGACAATAAATGCATTTGTAGCTCCTCATATCACTGCCAGGTCTAATTTTAAAGAGGGGCGATTAAAAAAGCAGCTCAGTGACGCTAATGCTTCAATGGGTCTATGTAGAGAATGAAAATGAACCTTTTATTCATGAACTTTATCAGGCTTGTGTCCCTGCTGAATGAGCTATTCACAATCCAACAGCCATGAATGAGCGTATTTCTATACATTTCATTGTTTCTATACAATTCATCATTTCTATATGTTTCATTCAGCAGATGTGCTTTTTAACACATTGATAAATAAATCTCTTGGGTGCGGCTAAGTAAGGAACTCGGTGTAATCCAAACCGCTGGGAATAGGCGGCTCTAAATAGCAATTAGAGACTCGCCTCTGGACAGGAACACGTCAAGCTTGTTTCTTCCTGGCCAAAAACCTTGAGGCAGTCAGAAAGACTATAATATAATAAAGAATCCCTGTGTAAACAGATACACAAGTGCTACAGGTACTTAGTCATAAAATCCCTTTTAAACAGTATAGTTACATAATAGATAACTGGAATCGCTAACCTTACAATTAGTGCCAGTTGTATTGCTACCAAAGCTATATGATATATTTTATGGGCTAGTTTATTTATTCATGTATTTATTTATTTATTTTTATTTACTTGAGTTATACCTGTATAATTATGAAAGTAAACCTAGATTGTTTAAACAACTCTTTCAACCAGTAATCTGTATCAGAGCGATAATAACGATTATTGTTAATTTGACATTTAGCAGACGTGTTTATCCAAAGCGACTAAAAGTACAGTGACAGTATATAATCTAAGCAATTGAGGGTTAAGGGCCTTGCTTAAGAGCCCAACAGTGACAACATGGCAGTGGTGGGGTTTGAATCAGCAACCTTTTGATTACTAGTCCAGGACCTTAACCGCTAGGCCACAACTACCTGGTTATAACTGTTAATAATTATTATTTTTAATAATAATAATAATAACTTCAATTTATATAGCGCCTTTTACACACACAGGGATGCTTTACAAGGTAAATATTAGAGGAAAGAACATAAGAATAATGTGCAGTAAAGAGTGATGTTTTAAGTTGACCTTTGAAGGAAGAGATGGAGGAACAGCTGCGAATTCATGAACAGTTTGTTATCATTTAGCCCAATTATACACAGAAAATGTCACTAAACAGTGGTAGCTCAGCGGATATGATGCTAGTCTATTGGTCAGAAGGTCGCTGGTTCAATATTCACCACCGCTAAGCTATCGGTATTGGGTCGCTGAGTCCTTAACCTTCACTTGCTTGCATTGTGATCATAAATTCTAGATAAAAGCATTTGTAAAACGCAGTAAAGGGCGGCACGGTGGCTAAGTGGGTAGCACTATCACCTCACAGCAAGAAGGTCCTGGGTTCAATCCCCAGGTGGGGCGGTCTGGGTCCTTTCTGTGTGGAGTTTGCATGTTCTCTCCGTGTCTGCGTGGGTTTCCTCCGGGTGCTCCGGTTTCCTCCCACAGTCCAAAGACGTGCAAATGAGGTGAATTAGAGACACTAAAGTATCCAAGACTGTGTTCGATATAACCTTGTGAACTGATGAATCTTGTGTAATGAGTAACTACCGTTCCTGTCATGAATGTAACCAAAGTGTAAAACATGACGTTACAATCCTAATAAACAAACAAAACGCAGTAGATATTGACATTTTATTTTTAAGTGTGCATACCAGACACCTCCCAATAGCTAGGCTGTTTCAGCCACCTCTCACCCTGTGCCAGCACCGCTGAGATTCAAACCCTGGATCTTAGTGCTAGTGGGCTAGTGTACTTTATTGCTGAGCCACCCGAGCGCCTGCAAAACACAGTAAACATAAAATAATATAAAATAAAACACAGAGAATAAAATGTTTACATTTTGTTTAACAAAACCAAGTGTCAGAATTATTGCTTGTCCCTTTGCCAACATAACAGCACTGGATCTTTTCCTATAATGCTTTATGAGATTAGATAGATAGACAGATATCTATAATACAATTACAAATAAAGTAAGTAGTGTGTAGTGAATGTACAATGCTCATATATACAATATAGATAGATAGACAGACAGACAGACAGACAGACAGACAGACAGACAGACAGACAGACAGACAGACAGATAGATAGATTATTAAGTATTAACATTTAGTATTAAAGTACACAAGTATTAAAGTACTAAGTATTAGTACACAAGTAATGTTGTACACACTATGTAATTACATAAATAGAATAAAAATGTAGTATGTAATATAAAAACTTTAAAAGTATCCTAGCAGAAAATATTGTTAGATGAGATATGTAATATGTAATATACTAAACTGTTGTAAAGTGTTCTCTGTAGTAAATATTAGCAGATGTGTAGTACTGTATAGTCTTTATACGGTTTGCAAAAAAAAGATGATGAGCAAATTGTGCATCTGGTACAATAATAATAATAGGAACAGTAGTGTATCTATTCTTAAAAATAATATATACAGATATATACGTATAAATATAGAAATAAAGATATCGTTATAGTTATAAATATATATAAATATATATTATATCGGTCATGGGTAAATGTATATACAATATGAACAATAATATACATTGTGATAATGATGTGAGAGTATTTTCCGTTCAGAATCTATTTGGATCCGTCAGGCTCCTCTTGTGTTCTCAGCTTACAGTGTCTCCTTACATTAAATAAGATAAGATTCCTTCATTGATCCCCATGGGGGAAATTCCAGCTTGTTTGGAAGCTGGGGTCAGAGCACAGGGTCAGCCATTCTATTGTGCCCCTGGAGCAGAGAGGGTTGCTCAAGGACCCAAAAGTGGCAGCATGACAGAGCCAGGATTTGAACTCTCAACCTTTTGATTGATAGCCCAAAGCTCTACTGTCTAGGCTACCACTGTCCCAGGATCACGTGTAAGGATGAAGTGATGTAATGTGCCTCTGTCCAGTAGTGAAATGGTAATAGCTTAAGAATCGAACCCCGAATCCTAGCCACTAGACCACCAGGGAGATATAAATGAAAGGAGATACAGTATAAATGAATATAAATATGATATATGAATATAAATTCATATATATGAATATAAATGTATATATATATATGAATATAATATGAAATAAATGAATTTATTTCTTCACCAGGGAGAAATAAATGAAGGTTCAATAGAATTAACAAATCACTGATTCTTATTTTTATTGCATTGTACGAAATGATTTAACTTTTCTAATAATAGAGTTTGTATTTGCATGTGTAATTACATTCTGTTGTTTCACACATTTAACACCTGATTTCTCACTGACAATAATCACTCGTAATCAGTTTAATTGCTCACACCAACCCTACATATGAGCGACTGATGGCTGGTGATGAGAATAATTAATGATGTTTTGTGTCTCACCTTCTAGTGAAGCAGCTGTTGTGCTGCAGAGTGAATATCAGCCTCATTCTGCTGAATATTATAAAAAGTTTCCTTTAGTGATGTTTGTTTATTAGGATTTTAAGGTCACTTTGGTTCCATTCATGTCAGGTGAGGTAGTTACAGGTTACCCATGATTCATCAGTTCAAATGGGTACAAGAAAAGAACTTGACCTTGGATTAAGATTTTAGTAAGAATAAGAATATTTAAAAGAATGAATGGATGAATTAATTAATTAGTAAATAAATAAACAATTAAACATACGATGGTAACATTAAGTAAACTGCACTGACCTCTAGTGTCTGAGAGCAGTAGTATCAGGAAAAATAAGGGTTGCCAGATTGCTGTAAATGTTTTAATTCCTGTCTGGCCTCAAGCTTTCTTGCTCCAGTTCACTCAATACCAGCCCAGAGTTCCACACACATCTTCTAATCATCTAAAATCAAAATAAAACTTACATATGCAAATTATACACGCTAGTTTATCAACCACATCTTTGAAATAGCTGAACTTAACATGTTTTGTTACAGACTGTAGTCCATCTGTTGCGTTGAACCATTTGACAGAAACCAACCACATTGTCACTGATGACAAGAGACCACCAACCACAGCACCACCACTTACTTAAAAGATGGTATTTTGGTGGAGGACCATACTCACTACTGTACTGATTAGTAACAAACAAACAAACAAACACAGAGTATTTTACATTTACATTTTCGGCATTTAGGAGATATCCAAAGCGACTTACAGTACAGTTAAAGTATACAGTCTGAGCAATTGAGGTTTAAGGGCCTTGCTCAAGGGCTCAACAGCAGGAACCTGGCAGTAGTGGGGCTTGAACTAGCGACCTTCTGATTACTAGACCAGTACCTTAACCACTAGGCTACAGCTTGAATAAAATAAAGTATCTGTCATTCTATCTATCTATCTATCTATCTATCTATCTATCTATCTATCTATCTATCTATCTATCTATCTATCTATCTATCTATCTATCTGTCTGTCTATCTGTCTGTCTGTCTGTCTGTCTGTCTGTCTGTCTGTCTGTCTGTCTGTCTATCTATCTATCTATCTGTCTATCTGTCTATCTGTCTCTCTGTCTGTCTGTCTGTCTGTCTGTCTGTCTGTCTGTCTATCTATCTATCTATCTATCTATCTATCTATCTATCTATCTATCTATCTATCTCTGTGATGATGATGAGATGATGATTATTATTATTATTATACGATTAAATATTTTATTATTACTATCATGATTTCCGATAATAATAATAATAATGTATTGTAATTATTATAATTATTATTATTGTTATTATTATTATTATGTTGTTGTTGTTGTTGCTATGGTTACGCATAAGCTTGGTTTCATTATGTACCGTAATGCTTTTCTATCTGCACCCCACAAAAACGTTCCTAAAGCAGACTAATTTTTATTGATTTTTATTTTTGTTTCTAATTTTTCATTAGAATAACTAAACGTAAACAGTTCACAACATAATAAACATTGTGGAAAAACAACCACAGTGAGTAGCAGTTTGAGTAAATGAGAGTGAATGTGTGAGTGATCCGTTGTGTTTTGTTCTCTGCGCTTTATCTGCGTTCTTTACGGTAAATGTCAGCTCGCAGTAGAAGCAGGGAGTGAGTGTGTGATTTGTGTAACTCTGATCTACAGGGTTCAGGTTTATCTGTCGTTATTTATGTGTTTATTTTAGTTTATAATCATGTTTGTGTTCGGGATGAACCGCCACGCTGATTCTAATGAGCTGCTTTTACTAGCGGATGAAGTGCAGCGGGATTTGTTTGTGTGTCGGAGGCGGAAGTGAGGAGCTACATGGCAGTTGTGCTGTTGTTTTGGAGTTTGAGACAAAGAAAGTTGACTGATATGTCCGAGTGTGTGAGTCGGGGATGGGAGAGGAACCAGGCTGCGTGAATGTGGCCTCAAATAATATGTCTGATCGTATCGGTTCCGATGCACAAACCGCCGGTTCTGGGTCCGACTGGGCTGCTCAGGTTGAGACACAAAGCTGTGATTTTACAGGAGATGTGGAGGAACCCGAGGAGACCAGAGCTGTGGAATCCAACCTGGATATTAAGCAGCACCAAGAGGCTGAAAGAAGAACATCTCCAGTGGACATTTTGAGAAGAAACTTTGCAGCAATCAGACCACCTTCTGTTGGGAAATATAATGTAGAAACATCTAAAGTGGGCTCCATGTTGGACCAGGAGAAGTTGGCTGTGATCCAGGTACCACCATGTATCTCCTACTTCAATGTTTCCAAACAAAGTCTGGAAGGTGAATCAAGAACTAACCTGGAAACAGCCAGACCACCTTCTGTTGGGAAATATAATATAGCAACATCTAAAGTGGGCTCCATGTTGGACCAGGAGAAGCTGGCTGTGATCCAGGTACCACCATATATCTCCAGCTTCAATGTTTCCGAACAAAGGAAGGTGGAAGGTGAATCAAGAACTAACCTTGAAACAGCCAGACCACTTTCTGCTGGAGTGGAGTCCATGATCCATGAGAACTTACAAAATAGGTCATCTAGTGAGCCTGGAGATGGTGAACTTTCTATTTCTGATGGTTGCCATGAAAGCTCGGAAGGAAAGATCTTTAAAACATCTAGACCAGCCTTTGAGTGTCAAAGTAATGTAGAAATTCTTGAAACTATCTTGGTTCCTAGTGTTCCTGAAGGAAACTGGGAAAGCCATAGTATAAAACATTTCGATATGGACAGTAATGTAGAAACACCCAGTGTAGAATCTTTGGAGACCTTGGACCACATAATGTTACCCAACCAAAGAACACAACCCAGTTCTTTTCATGATGGAAACTATTTCTTGACATTGGCAGACTGGGAAGATCCTGAAATGTCCGTTTCTGAAAGAAGGACAAACTCTGAACAAGCATATTCTGTTTTTGATGGTAATGTAGAAACCTTGGATGCAGACATAAGGGACTCTGACTCCATGTTGGAGACTCTTGACTACAAAAGGTTGTCTGGTAATCAGAGGACAAGAATGGATCCAGAAACATCCAGAACAAATTCTGATATTGGTAGCCATTTAGATACTCAAAAAGCTCTCAACAAGGTGGGCTCTACGTTAGACAATTTGGACCAAAGACGGTTGGTTGGGAACCAAAGGACAAACTGTAGCAGATCTTTTAACTACGGAACAGCAAGAAATGTGAATGTGAATAACTTCTCAACGTCTTTAGAATCGAGAGATCCTAAACTTTCTGTTTCCGAAGGAAACCTTGAAAGTATTCTAAGTAAAACGTCTGAAACAATCAGACCACCTTCTGTTGTTGGTAGTAATGTAGAAACACACAAAGATCTGGACACAGTGAAGTTCATGTTGGACAGTTTGAACCACAGAGGTTGGGCTGAAAAGCAAAGAACATTTGGCTTTTCTCTTAATGATCGTGAAGAAACCGACTCTGATTTCCCAGATTTGTCAACATCCTTAGAATTGGAAGATCTTCAACTGTCGATTTTGGAAAGGAACCTTGAAAGTAACATTAAAGCCATAGAAGAAAATGAAATTTGCCAATCCAAAGAGCACGTCTACTGCACCGTGTACTGCATCGCCAACGATAACTACAGGAAGCCATTAGAAGCCGCGCCACCGTCGGACCCCGAGAGTCCGCCCCCTTCCGAACTGCCTGAAGTTTGTTCGCCTGTAAACTTGCCAAATCCGAACCTGGATTTAGAGATCTGTCACTACCCGGAGCCGTATACGCTCAGAGATCTTGTGGACCCTTCCATGTTTAGCAGCATTCTCAACGTGGACGATCTGGTGCTAACGTGCCTAGTGTGTCTTGATGTCCGAGCCATCAGGCCTCTCCACTGTTGCAAGAAGTCGGTGTGTGAGGACTGTCTGAAGTCGTACATCGAATCCCAGGTATGATCTCGGCCTTCTTGCTGACACTTTTTATGTACACTGACCAGGCATAACAATATGACCACTGACAGGTGAAGTGAATAACACTGATTATCTCTTCTCTGTTAGTGGGGGGTATATTAGGCAGCAAGTGAACACTTTATCCTCAAAGTCGATGTTAGAAGCAGGAAAAATGGGCGAGCGTGAGGATCTGAGCGACTTTGACGAGGGCCAGATTGTGATGGCTAGACGACTGGGTCAGAGCATCTGATGAAAACTGCAGCTCTTGTGGGGTTTCCCGGTCTGCAGTGGTCAGTATCTATAAGGAACAGTGGTAAACCGGCGACAGGGTCATGGGCGGCCAAGGCTCATCGATGCACGTGGGGAGCGAAGGCTGGTCCGTGTGGTCCGATCCAACAGACGAGCTACTGTAGCTCAGATTGCTGAAGAAGTTCATGCTGGTTCTGATAGAAAGGTGTCAGAAAGAGGGACCAACACAATATTAGGAAGGTAGTCATAATGTTATGCCTGATCGGTGTATATTATGTAATGTACATTAGATCATGCCTAATAAATCACATTTTACGTTTTGGAAATCCAACCTTCAGTACCCATCCTGATCAGTTTGCACTTGGACCGGAGCCACACAACAGCACCATGTTATCTCCTACCCCCCCCATCAATCACTCACTCAAAACTAATGCAACTCTAGTGCCATTAGACTGGACAGTTTAAAAATAAATAAAAATGATATGAAAGTATCTCTCTGTTGTTTGTATAAACGAAGGCCTACGTTCACTCATTGTTTAGGGAAGTGATGTGTTTCCTGGCTCATCAGAGAGTCACCGGGAAGTAGGGCTGTGCCAACCGTCCCCAGCTAATCACTAGAGTATCATTATAGCTGGCATAAAGGCTCAGGCACTAAACACCTGCTATCTTCTTTTATACTTGTCATTATACAGCAGGTAGTTCCGACCATGCAGCCTGCTGTTATATTTATCACACTGTACCTGCTAAGATAACACACAGCTGTTTAAACCAGTTAACCCACCAATTTCCAGTCTGAATAAAGAATGGATTGGACACTATAACCCCTGACTCACGTCGTGAAAGAGAATCAAACTTGTCATTGCTTTTATTTTATACCTAAAGCACACGGACACATGAAGCCTTTATAGACATGCCACCATCGAAGCAATGCCCTTCTGAACACCAGTCTACCAGTAAAGAAACCGACTCAGATTTCCCAGATTTTTCAACATCCTTGGAATTAAAAGCCATAGAAGAAAATGAAATTTGCCAATCCAAAGAGCACGTCTACTCATCACCACCAACACAAAACAATGTTATAGTTGTCACAGCAGATCATTCTGATCCTCATACCTGATTCAGCACAGTTTATACGCTGGATGCTCATCCTGATGCAACCCATCTTGTTTTAATCGGGCTTGGGACCGCCACCGAGAGGCTAGGCTGTTCAGCTGCCCTCCCCTGACATAGCTAATCATGTCTGTGTAGACCTCGAACTGGCTGATAGCACCGCTCTAGCCTGATGTTCACAAGTCACAAAATACGAGTCAGAGTCAAGTCACGAGTCTTTAGGCTAGAGTCAAGTCACGAGTCTTTAGGCTAGAGTCAGAGTCTAGTCACGAGTCTTTAGGCTAGAGTCAGAGTCAAGTCACGAGTCTTTGGGCTAGAGTCAAGTCACGAGTCTTTGGGCTAGAGTCAGAGTCAAGTCACGAGTCTTTAGGCTAGAGTCAGAGTCAAGACACGAGTCTTTAGGCTAGAGTCAGAGTCAAGTCACGAGTCTTTGGGCTAGAGTCAGAGTCAAGTCACAAGTCTTTAGGCTAGAGTCAGAGTCAAGTCACGAGTCTTCAGGCTAGAGTCAGAGTCAAGTCACGAGTCTTCAGGCTAGAGTCCGAGTCGAGTCACGAGTCTTTAGGCTAGAGTCCGAGTCGAGTCACGAGTCTTTAGGCTAGAGTCCGAGTCAAGTCACGAGTCTTTATAAGCGTGTGTCCCATTAGGAATAGAATCCGTTATTTTGTAAATGTGCTTATAATTAAAAACCTCCAAACTTTTCCCGGTTGTGAAGTAAAACACGAACTCGTTAGAAAGCCGATCGAGCGTTTCATTAACACATTATCTGTGTGACGCTGCAAACTGAATAAATTCTAATAACAGCGTTTCTTACTAACAATTACAGTCAGAACGTCTGATTGGTTCAGAAAGCGTTTTTTTTTTTTTTATCATTAGCACCAATTCTGTAGGAGCGTTCCATTCACATTATCTGTTACCGTGAAGTGCACTACGTAGGGTATTCCACCATTTTAAGTAGGGAGCGACATTTCATCACTACGCCGGAAGCTGGCTGGAACATTTACCCATTGCGTGCGTTGCGGGTTAAGACGGCCGAAGTGTTATTATTATTATTAGAGAGCAGAAAATGACACGATCAGTTGGATCGTATATACAGTGTATCACAAAAGTGAGTACACCCCTCACATTTCTGCAAATATTTTATTATATCTTTTCATGGGACAACACTATAGACATGAAACTTGGATATAAGTTAGAGTAGTCAGTGTACAACTTGTATAGCAGTGTAGATTTACTGTCTTCTGAAAATAACTCAACACACAGCCATTAATGTCTAAATAGCTGGCAACATAAGTGAGTACACCCCACAGTGAACATGTCCAAATTGTGCCCAAAGTGTCAATATTTTGTGTGACCACCATTATTATCCAGCACTGCCTTAACCCTCCTGGGCATGGAATTCACCAGAGCTGCACAGGTTGCTACTGGAATCCTCTTCCACTCCTCCATGATGACATCACGGAGCTGGTGGATGTTAGACACCTTGAACTCCACCACCTTCCACTTGAGGATGCGCCACAGGTGCTCAATTGGGTTTAGTCCATCACCTTTACCTTCAGCTTCCTCAGCAAGGCAGTTGTCATCTTGGAGGTTGTGTTTGGGGTCGTTATCCTGTTGGAAAACTGCCATGAGGCCCAGTTTTCGAAGGGAGGGGATCATGCTCTGTTTCAGAATGTCACAGTACATGTTGGAATTCATGTTTCCCTAAATGAACTGCAGCTCCCCAGTGCCAGCAACACTCATGCAGCCCAAGACCATGATGCTACCACCACCATGCTTGACTGTAGGCAAGATACAGTTGTCTTGGTACTTCTCACCAGGGCGCCGCCACACATGCTGGACACCATCTGAGCCAAACAAGTTTATCTTGGTCTCGTCAGACCACAGGGCATTCCAGTAATCCATGTTCTTGGACTGCTTGTCTTCAGCAAACTGTTTGCGGGCTTTCTTGTGCGTCAGCTTCCTTCTGGGATGACGACCATGCAGACCGAGTTGATGCAGTGTGCGGCGTATGGTCTGAGCACTGACAGGCTGACCTCCCATGTCTTCAACCTCTGCAGCAATGCTGGCAGCACTCATGTGTCTATTTTTTAAAGCCAACCTCTGGATATGACGCCGAACACGTGGACTCAACTTCTTTTGTTGACCCTGGCGAAGCCTGTTCCGAGTGGAACCTGTCCTGGAAAACCGCTGTATGACCTTGGCCACCATGCTGTAGCTCAGTTTCAGGGTGTTAGCAATCTTCTTGTAGCCCAGGCCATCTTTGTGGAGAGCAACAATTCTATTTCTCACATCCTTAGAGAGTTCTTTGCCATGAGGTGCCATGTTGAATATCCAGTGGCCAGTATGAGAGAATTGTACCCAAAACACCAAATTTAACAGCCCTCCTCCCCATTTACACCTGGGACCTTGACACATGACACCAGGGAGGGACAACGACACATTTGGGCACAATTTGGACATGTTCACTGTGGGGTGTACTCACTTATGTTGCCAGCTATTTAGACATTAATGGCTGTGTGTTGAGTTATCATCACAAAAGTGAGTACACCCCTCACATTTCTGCAAATATTTCATTATATCTTTTCATGGGACAACACTATAGACATGAAACTTGGATATAACTTAGAGTAGTCAGTGTACAACTTGTATAGCAGTGTAGATTTACTGTCTTCTGAAAATAACTCAACACACAGCCATTAATGTCTAAATGGCTGGCAACATAAGTGAGTACACCCCACAGTGAACATGTCCAAATTGTGCCCAAATGTGTCGTTGTCCCTCCCTGGTGTCATGTGTCAAGGTCCCAGGTGTAAATGGGGAGCAGGGCTGTTAAATTTGGTGTTTTGGGTACAATTCTCTCATACTGGCCACTGGATATACAACATGGCACCTCATGGCAAAGAACTCTCTGAGGATGTGAGAAATAGAATTGTTGCTCTCCACAAAGATGGCCTGGGCTATAAGAAGATTGCTAACACCCTGAAACTGAGCTACAGCATGGTGGCCAAGGTCATACAGCGGTTTTCCAGGACAGGTTCCACTCGGAACAGGCTTCGCCAGGGTCGACCAAAGAAGTTGAGTCCACGTGTTCGGCGTCATATCCAGAGGTTGGCTTTAAAAGATAGACACATGAGTGCTGCCAGCATTACTGCAGAGGTTGAAGACGTGGGAGGTCAGCCTGTCAGTGCTCAGACCATACGCCGCACACTGCATCAACTCGGTCTGCATGGTCGTCATCCCAGAAGGAAGCTGACGCACAAGAAAGCCCGCAAACAGTTTGCTGAAGACAAGCAGTCCAAGAACATGGATTACTGGAATGCCCTGTGGTCTGACGAGACCAAGATAAACTTGTTTGGCTCAGATGGTGTCCAGCATGTGTGGCGGCGCCCTGGTGAGAAGTACCAAGACAACTGTATCTTGCCTACAGTCAAGCATGGTGGTGGTAGCATCATAGTCTTGGGCTGCATGAGTGTTGCTGGCACTGGGGAGCTGCAGTTCATTGAGGGAAACATGAATTCCAACATGTACTGTGACATTCGGAAACAGAGCATGATCCCCTCCCTTCGAAAACTGGGCCTCATGGCAGTTTTCCAACACGATAACGACCCCAAACACAACCTCTAAGATGACAACTGCCTTGCTGAGGAAGCTGAAGGTAAAGGTGATGGACTAAACCCAATTGAGCACCTGTGGCGCATCCTCAAGTGGAAGGTGGAGGAGTTCAAGGTGTCTAACATCCACCAGCTCCGTGATGTCATCATGGAGGAGTGGAAGAGGATTCCAGTAGCAACCTGTGCAGCTCTGGTGAATTCCATGCCCAGGAGGGTTAAGGCAGTGCTGGATAATAATGGTGGTCACACAAAATATTGACACTTTGGGCACAATTTGGACATGTTCACTGTGGGGTGTACTCACTTATGTTGCCAGCCATTTAGACATTAATGGCTGTGTGTTGAGTTATTTTCAGAAGACAGTAAATCTACACTGCTATACAAGTTGTACACTGACTACTCTAAGTTATATCCAAGTTTTAGTTCTATAGTGTTGTCCCATGAAAAGATATAATAAAATATTTGCAGAAATGTGAGGGGTGTACTCACTTTTGTGATACACTGTATATATAATATATAATTGTCACACGTAACTAATGTTGCTGACTTTTGTTGTCCACAAGTCATTTTTTGAGTCTGAAGTCAGTGTGTGCGATCGATTCCCCATCTCTGTGCTGCACCACCCGAGCACCCCTAATTTAGATACTTATAATAATAATAATAATAATAATAAAACAATGCATGTAGTGTTAAATGAGATATTGGTTAGGACAACAAATACTGAAGGAAAACCAGGATCACGCCTCTTCTAGGAACTATTATCTTTTTCATACCAGTTTATACCAGTTCCAAAAGACTTCTCTTTGCAAAAGTTTGGTCGCCCCTGTTAAAATGACGGGGGATTTGTAGGCCAAACCCCTGCAGCTAACCGATGTGTGTGTACAGCTGTAGTTTATACTGTATTGTAAACACTTATTTTCTCTTACTTTGCAAAACTGTGATTTATGATGTCTCGTCTTCTCGAGCTTAAATAAGCGAAATGATGCGATGATTTGTGATCCAGTCCGTCTCGCTGCTCAGATGAGGGGTGGCGAAAGGCTTCCCGGCTTCGTTAGTGCTTCCGTGTGCGCTGGGATGGGTCGGGAGGCCGGGGGTTCGTGTTTTGCTGTAATTGATTGCTTAATCACCGAGCCCGGCCTCAGCAGGCTGGAATTACATTAGCGTTTGGTGGAAAGCTGCGTGCGGTCTGCAGGCGCTCGTCCTCGCTCAGAGACGATACGAAACCTAATCGAGTAACATCAGCTGGCCGCTTCCTCCCAAATCTCATTTTTGCTTTTCTGAATGGTGCAGAGCTGAGGTCAGAGAGAGGCCAGTCGAATTAAGAAATGCTCGGTGTGTGATTCGCCGGGTACAGTTGGAGCGAGCGGTTTTGCCCCAGTTACACGTTAACTGGGGCAGTTTCAACACACCGCACTCAGCTGGTCTGACCAGTTCAAAGCAGGAAGTGTGTCATAAATTGTCAGAATTAATCATCAGTGATCCTGTACTGCCTGAACGAGGTCATTACAGGTTAACTCAGATGTGTGGGGAACAGTTTGAGAGTGACTCTGTTTTAAATCAGTGTGGGCTTCATAAAAACAAACCCCTGTTCCTGGCTCACTTTGTTCATGGGATTAGTCCAGTTTTAAGAAGCAGAGTCTGAAGCAGGGACTTCCCTATTTCAGGCTGTTTGAAATCCCCACACTGCCATGTAGGTCAGATTTTGACATTGCCTGTTCCTCATTCTAAATTAGTCACCTGTAGCTCTTCTGTTGATTTGTGTGTCAGCTATTCAAACCCATCCCTACTGTCTACTGCATCATTGCACTGTGAGTTATTTGTTTACTGCATCAACAGACTCCATGTTTATAGGTTATTGTAGTTTATGTTGTTGTATCCTAAGTATGTGGGTAGTGCAGGTACTGTGTTCCTCTACTCTTAATCTTTACTGTGTTTACTATCATTGTTTGTTTTTACTGGTGGCCTTGATTTTGGGGTCAATAAACCATTCATCCATCCGTCCGTCCCTTCGTTCATTAGCCGTCCGTCCATCCATACATCCATTGGTCTATACATCCATCGATCCAGCTGTCTGTCAGTTTGTCCATCCATCGATCCATCTATCCTCCATCAGCCAACCGTTCAGCTGTCCACCAGCTTGTCCATCCATCCATTGGTCAATCCATCCATCAGTCCATCCATTGATCTATCCATCTTCCATCAGCCATCCGTTCATCCGTCCAACAGTTTGTCCATACGTCCTTCCATCCATCAGTCCATCCATCCATCAGTCCATCCATCCACCAGTCCATCCATCCACCAGTTTATCCATCCGTCCATCCATTGGTCTATCCATCCATCAGTCCATCCATCATCCATTCGTCCATTAAATCTGGCTAAAATTGAAGTCTTGACCTCAACCTTATTGAGAAGATGTGGACCGTACTGAAAAGTCAAGTTGTAGATCCAAGCAGATTTCTTCTTCTTCTTCAACATCATTTGGCTGCTCCAGTTAGGCGTCACCATGGGGGTGACCAACTACCTGCCCCATGTAAATGTTTGTGTGTGTGTGTGTGTGATGTATAATGCAGATTTAAAATGTATGAAATTTAAAGAGAGGGACAAACCCATATGGCCGTGGTCAGCTGTCTGCATACTTTTGGCCACGTAGAGTAAGTGTATGTACAATGTATGTGAGGGTTATAGGTGGGAGATAAGAGGTGTAATTGGAGTGGGGTCGATACCCAGTCTGAGCAGAGCTGTACAATACTATAGACTGGAACATGTGTGCTAAATGCTAACAGTCCTGTTCTGTCCTCAGGTTCTCTCAGGCCGGGCGTACATCAGGTGTCCAATCCCAGAATGCAGTGGTTACCTGGAGGAGAGCGTAGTGATGTCCCACCTGGCCAGCGAGGATGTGGCCAAGTACAAGTACTTTCTGGAGCTTAGCAGAGTGGACTCTGGGACGAAGGCGTGTCCACAGTGCAGTCTGTTCACCTCACTGAAGGGACAGAACCCGCCAGTGTCCGGCAAGATGGAGCAGAAGTTCAAGGTAAGAAGTTTAAATATCGGTGAGATCAGATCACTGACTGAATCTTTATGTTTATATTTAGTGGCATCATCATCCTCGTTTCCTCTACAGATCCAGTGCAGTAGGTGCCAGCTGGTGTGGTGTTTTAAATGCCATGCACCGTGGCACGAGGGTCTGAAGTGCCGCGACTACAGAAAGGGAGACAAACTGCTGCGTCACTGGGCCAGCGTCATCGAGCACGGCCAGAGGAACGCTCAGAAATGTCCTCGCTGCAAGGTACCGCACACACACACACACACACACACATATTCAAGCACACACACACATTCACATTCATACACACATACACATTTTCACATATACACACACACATTCACGTGCACACACATTCATGCACACATACACACACATTCACGTGCACACATATTCAAGCACACACACACACATTCACATTCATACACACACATTCATGCACAGATACACACACATTCACGTGCACACATATTCAAGCACACACACACACACACATTCACATTCATACACACACATTCATGCACAGATACACACACATTCACGTGCACACATATTCAAGCACACACACACACACATTCACATTCATACACACACATTCATGCACAGATACACACACATTCACGTGCACACATATTCAAGCACACACACACACATTCACATTCATACACACACATTCATGCACAGATACACACACATTCACGTGCACACATATTCAAGCACACACACACACACATTCACATTCATACACACACATTCATGCACAGATACACACACATTCACGTGCACACATATTCAAGCACACACACACACACATTCACATTCATACACACATTCATGCACAGATACACACACATTCACGTGCACACACATATTCAAGCACACACACACACACATTCACATTCATACACACACATTCATGCACAGATACACACACATTCACGTGCACACATATTCAAGCACACACACACACACATTCACATTCATACACACACATTCATGCACAGATACACACACATTCACGTGCACACATATTCAAGCACACACACACACACATTCACATTCATACACACACATTCATGCACAGATACACACACATTCACGTGCACACATATTCAAGCACACACACACACACATTCACATTCATACACACACATTCATGCACAGATACACACACATTCACGTGCACACATATTCAAGCACACACACACACACATTCATACACACACATTCATGCACAGATACACACACATTCACGTGCACACATATTCAAGCACACACACACACACATTCATACACACACATTCACATTCATGCACAGATATACACACATTCACGTGCACACATATTCAAGCACACACACACACACATTCACATTCATACACACACATTCAAGCACACACACACACACATTCACATTCATACACACACATTCATGCACAGATACACACACATTCACGTGCACACACATATTCAAGCACACACACACACACATTCACATTCATACACACATTCATGCACAGATACACACACATTCACGTGCACACACATATTCAAGCACACACACACACACATTCACATTCATACACACACATTCATGCACAGATACACACACATTCACGTGCACACACATATTCAAGCACACACACACACACATTCACATTCATACACACACATTCATGCACAGATACACACACATTCACGTGCACACACATATTCAAGCACACACACACACACATTCACATTCATACACACACATTCATGCACAGATACACACACATTCACGTGCACACACATATTCAAGCACACACATATTGAAGCACACACACACACACATTCATACACACACATTCATGCACAGATATACACACATTCACGTGCACACACATATTCAAGCACACACACACACACATTCACATTCATACACACACATTCATGCACAGATACACACACATTCACGTGCACACACACATTCAAGCACACACACACACACATTCACATTCATACACACACATTCATGCACAGATACACACACATTCACGTGCACACACATATTCAAGCACACACACACACACATTCACATTCATACACACACATTCATGCACAGATACACACACATTCACGTGCACACATATTCAAGCACACACACACACACATTCATACACACACATTCATGCACAGATATACACACATTCACGTGCACACACATATTCAAGCACACACACACACACATTCATACACACACATTCACATTCATGCACAGATATACACACATTCACGTGCACACACATATTCAAGCACACACACACACACATTCATACACACACATTCACATTCATGCACAGATACACACACATTCACGTGCACACACATATTCAAGCACACACACACACACACACACATTCATACACACACATTCATGCACAGATACACACACATTCACGTGCACACATATTCAAGCACACACACACACACATTCATACACACACATTCACATTCATGCACAGATATACACACATTCACGTGCACACATATTCAAGCACACACACACACACATTCACATTCATACACACACATTCATGCACAGATACACACACATTCACGTGCACACATATTCAAGCACACACACACACACATTCACATTCATACACACACATTCAAGCACACACACACACACATTCACATTCATACACACACATTCATGCACAGATACACACACATTCACGTGCACACACATATTCAAGCACACACACACACACATTCACATTCATACACACATTCATGCACAGATACACACACATTCACGTGCACACACATATTCAAGCACACACACACACACATTCACATTCATACACACACATTCATGCACAGATACACACACATTCACGTGCACACACATATTCAAGCACACACACACACACATTCACATTCATACACACACATTCATGCACAGATACACACACATTCACGTGCACACACATATTCAAGCACACACACACACACATTCACATTCATACACACACATTCATGCACAGATACACACACATTCACGTGCACACACATATTCAAGCACACACATATTCAAGCACACACACACACACATTCATACACACACATTCATGCACAGATATACACACATTCACGTGCACACACATATTCAAGCACACACACACACACATTCACATTCATACACACACATTCATGCACAGATACACACACATTCACGTGCACACACACATTCAAGCACACACACACACACATTCACATTCATACACACACATTCATGCACAGATACACACACATTCACGTGCACACACATATTCAAGCACACACACACACACATTCACATTCATACACACACATTCATGCACAGATACACACACATTCACGTGCACACATATTCAAGCACACACACACACACATTCATACACACACATTCATGCACAGATATACACACATTCACGTGCACACACATATTCAAGCACACACACACACACATTCATACACACACATTCACATTCATGCACAGATATACACACATTCACGTGCACACATATTCAAGCACACACACACACACATTCACATTCATACACACACATTCATGCACAGATACACACACATTCACGTGCACACATATTCAAGCACACACACACACACATTCACATTCATACACACACATTCAAGCACACACACACACACATTCACATTCATACACACACATTCATGCACAGATACACACACATTCACGTGCACACACATATTCAAGCACACACACACACACATTCACATTCATACACACATTCATGCACAGATACACACACATTCACGTGCACACACATATTCAAGCACACACACACACACATTCACATTCATACACACACATTCATGCACAGATACACACACATTCACGTGCACACACATATTCAAGCACACACACACACACATTCACATTCATACACACACATTCATGCACAGATACACACACATTCACGTGCACACACATATTCAAGCACACACATATTCAAGCACACACACACACACATTCATACACACACATTCATGCACAGATATACACACATTCACGTGCACACACATATTCAAGCACACACACACACACATTCACATTCATACACACACATTCATGCACAGATACACACACATTCACGTGCACACACATATTCAAGCACACACACACACACATTCACATTCATACACACACATTCATGCACAGATACACACACATTCACGTGCACACACATATTCAAGCACACACACACACACATTCACATTCATACACACACATTCATGCACAGATACACACACATTCACGTGCACACACATATTCAAGCACACACACACACACATTCACATTCATACACACACATTCATGCACAGATACACACACATTCACGTGCACACATATTCAAGCACACACACACACACATTCACATTCATACACACACATTCATGCACAGATACACACACATTCACGTGCACACATATTCAAGCACACACACACACACATTCATACACACACATTCATGCACAGATACACACACATTCACGTGCACACATATTCAAGCACACACACACACATTCACATTCATACACACACATTCATGCACAGATACACACACATTCACGTGCACACATATTCAAGCACACACACACACACATTCACATTCATACACACACATTCAAGCACACACACACACACATTCACATTCATACACACACATTCATGCACAGATACACACACATTCACGTGCACACACATATTCAAGCACACACACACACACATTCACATTCATACACACATTCATGCACAGATACACACACATTCACGTGCACACACATATTCAAGCACACACACACACACATTCACATTCATACACACACATTCATGCACAGATACACACACATTCACGTGCACACACATATTCAAGCACACACACACACACATTCACATTCATACACACACATTCATGCACAGATACACACACATTCACGTGCACACACATATTCAAGCACACACACACACACATTCACATTCATACACACACATTCATGCACAGATACACACACATTCACGTGCACACACATATTCAAGCACACACATATTCAAGCACACACACACACACATTCACATTCATACACACACATTCAAGCACACACACACATTCACATTCATACACACACATTCATGCACAGATACACACACATTCACGTGCACACACATATTCAAGCACACACACACACACATTCACATTCATACACACACATTCATGCACAGATACACACACATTCACGTGCACACACATATTCAAGCACACACACACACACATTCACATTCATACACACACATTCATGCACAGATACACACACATTCACGTGCACACACATATTCAAGCACACACACACACACATTCACATTCATACACACACATTCATGCACAGATACACACACATTCACGTGCACACACATATTCAAGCACACACACACACACATTCACATTCATACACACACATTCACATTCATACACACATATTCAAGCACACACACACACACATTCACATTCATACACACACATTCATGCACAGATACACACACATTCACGTGCACACACATATTCAAGCACACACATTCATGCACATTCACATTCATACACACACTCATGCACATTCACATTCATACACATTCATGCACACATACACATTTTCACATATACACACACACATTTACATACACACATTCACGTGCACACACACATTCACGTGCACACACATGCACACATAAACACATTCACGTGCACACACACATTTACATACACACATTCACGTGCACACACATATTCATGCACACACATTCATGCACACATACACACATTCATGCACACACACACACACACAGTCACGCACGCACACACACACACACACATTTATGCTCACATTTACGCACATACAAATTCACACACACATACACACACATTCATGCACACACACACATTCACACACATACATACACACATTCATGCACACACACGCATTCATGCACACACACGCACATACATTCACATACATACACACATTCATGCACACACACGCATTCACACGCACACACACGCACACACACACACATTCGCACACACCTGAATGTCAGGATTTGAGTTGTTGAGGAGGAACACTGTCTGATAATATTGTCTAATAACGGTGTGGAAAGAGGATGTTTGTCTTCCACACTTCCTTCCCCTCCCTCTCTCTCCCTCTCTCTCTCTCCCTCTTTCTCTTTCTTTCTTTCTTTCTCTCTCCCTGCCCTTCTTTTTGCTTTTTTAGCCCCATTTCTAATTTTTGCAGGTGTGGGGCTACACCTGGCGCCTCAGTGGCGAGGTGCGACCCTCGATTACATCAGAATTAGTGTTATAGAATGTATAAATTAACCCAGCGCATTAGCATTTGCAAAACAACAATAAAAATGACTTTTTGTACTAAATAAATAATAAACTAGCGCTCAGGTGGCACAGCGGTTCATTATGCTGGTTCACCATTGTCCAGCCAGGCTTTTACACAGACGTGATTGGCTATATTTGAAAAAGGAGGATTGTGGGATTTGGGGGCTGAACCCCTGCGATAGATTGCAGTCTGCCGTAGGTATTTCTGCCTTGCCAGACCCACCGTGACCCTGATCAGGATGAAGCAGTTGAAAAAAATAAAATTACAAGATGTAAAGACTAATAAACTGCATGCCAGATGTGCCTGAATGTTTTTATATCTCTTTACATTGTAAACAATAATCTCTATAAAATTCTAATCACAACAAGGAAGGAAATACTTTAATACTGAGTCCTACTGTAGCTGAATATTTGTGGTGAGTGATTTTAATATTCTTGTACAGAGCAGTAGCCAGGATTCTGACTCACCTCTGTTTTGTTTCACTGTGTATTTTGTTTTGCTCCGTGTACTGATGTAACGCTGCAGGTCCGAGCTCCCTGAGCGGGACAGTAAATCATCTGAGCGGCTCTGAGCTGAACAGGCTGTTACCTGCTTCACATTCAGGACTGAACGAGAACTTCCAGCTCGTTCTGATCCGCACAGAAGTGCTTTTAAGTAGCTTGTTAACATCAGCGGTGCTTTATTGCATCGTCCATCCCACAATCTTTACGCCGGATTAAGAAAAGCAGCACGTTTCCCATAATGCCCCAGCAGTTTCAGAGCTGGGATCACAGGGAAGAGTGTGTTCTCGTTAATCACAGCTGGGTGTCTCATTTTTTTATTTATTATTTATTCAGGTCAGGGTTTAGTGTTTGGCTCTTCTTTACATTTTTCTTTAGTTGCTCATGATGTTTTTTATGGCGTTCAGGAGACAAACAAAAATGTCTGATTCCACTACCATTTAAACCAGTTGCTTTGTTCTGGGGGGTTATTACTTTTTATACAGAACCAGTTGATGTGGGAGAACCTGTTTCTATCAGTAAATCAAATTTATATGAAAAGCAGGAGCGTTCGGTGGTCCAGCGATAAAGTACGCTTGCTCTCTACCTCTGGGATTCAGGGTATGAGTCCCCAGCAGTGCTATCAGTCCATGGGGCATCTACAAACAGACACAGGCTTAAATAGGGAGGTGATTGATGCCCTGCGATGGTTTTGCGTCCGGTCCAAGGTGCCCAGTGATTCCAGGGAAGCAAATAATGAATGAATGAATGAATGAATAAAACATTTGGTAGGTCACACAATCATTTTTTCGCAGTAGTGATATAGGTGTTGCATTAACTTTTTCCCTAAATAAATACAGCCCTATATATATATATATAATAAATATACGTACAAGATACGTACTAGTAATCCTAATAAAAGAGGCCAATAAAACAATGTCATCAAACTGGTGAAAAGGTTTTGGTCTTTTATGCATGTGGAAGTCATTTTATTGTCCTGAGATTCAACATCCAAAGAAGGTCCCTTCCTGTTTCACCATGATTCTGCCCTTTTGAACAAATCCAGGTTCATAACGACATTGTTTAATTAATGATAATTGGTGTTAAGGAACTCCAATGGACCTCAACCTTACTGAACAGCTTTGGGATGAATTTGAACAGGGATTGTGAGCCAGGCCATCTTCCTCTTACTTAATCCAAAATTTTGAGGAAAGCCTTCCCTGAAGAGGAGAGAGTGTTGACGCAGCAAGGGTGAAATTGATATAGCAGATGCTTTTATGCCAAGCGACTTACAGTTGTGACAGTGTACAATCCAAGTAATTGAGGGTTAAGGGCCTTGCTCAAGGGCCCAACAGTGGCAACCTGACAGTGGTGAGGCTTGAACCGGCAACCTTCTGATTACTGAAACTGTACCTTATTTTCAGAAAAGTCGGGACATTTGCAGGACTTAGCAGATGCTTTTATCCAAAGCGACTTACAATTGTGACAGTATACAGTCCAAGCAATTAAGGGTTAGGGGCCTTGCTCAAGGGTTCAACAGTGGCAGCCTGGTAGAGGTGGGGCTTGACCTGGCAACCTTCTGATTACTAGTCCAGAACCTTAACTGCCAGGTCCCTTCCTGTTTCACCATGATTCTGCCCTTTTGAACAAATCCAGGTTCATAACGACATTGTTTAATTAATGATAATTGGTGTAAAGGAACTCCAGTGGAACTCAACCCTACTGAACAGCTTTGAGATGAATTTGAACAGTGATTGTGAGCCAGGCCATCTTCCTCTTACTTAATCCAAAATTTTGAGAAAAGAAGAGGAGAGACTGTTGATGCAGCAAGGGTGGATTTGATATAGGGTGTCCAGTAAGCTCATGATCAGGCGTCCACACTGTTTTGCCCAAAAAGTGTGGAATGTAGTTGACTACATCATTTTACACTGGATTTGAGACCCTTTTTGGGAAGCTGGATCAAGCCCACAACTACCAAAGGGCCTCAGGGTTGCTGTAGGTCTGTGATAAACACTTGGTTCAAAGGAAAAATAGATCCTGTACAGGGACGCCAATTTATCGGACGTTCACTTTTTCATATTCACTCAAGTGTGTCAGTTTAGAGCAGTCAACCCAGAATACCCTGCAAAAACCCACCCAGACGTAAAAAAACCATGCAAAACTCCCCACAGACAGTGACCAATGGCCAGGATGGAACGCATGTCCACAAGTAGCCGCGTATCTGCCGCTGTATGAGCACATGTTCATGTACGATGATGTAAAGTAGGAACCAACGGTTTATTTCGCTCCCCTCATTCATTCATCTTGTGTTTCTCTCCTGCAGATCCACATTCAGAGGACCGAGGGCTGTGATCACATGACCTGCACACAATGCAACACCAACTTCTGTTACCGTTGCGGCGAGAAATACCGCCAGCTGCGTTTTTTCGGCGACCACACCTCGAACCTGAGTGTGTTTGGCTGCAAGTATCGCTACCTGCCCGAGAAACCGCATCTGCGCCGCTTCGTCCGCGGCTCCGTGTGCGGTACGTGTGCGCTCGTCTGCTTCCTCACCTTGACGAGAGACCACTGCTCCATGTATTCACGTTTACATTTTCGGCATTTAGTAGATGCTTTTATCCAAAGCGACTTACAGTTGTGACAGTGTACAATCCAAGCAATTGAGGGTTAAGGGCTCAAGGGCCCGGCAGTGGCAACAGTGGTAGTGGTGGGGCTTGACCCGGCAACCTTCTGATTACCGAAACTAGCTTATTTTCAGAAAAGTTGGGACATGTGCAGCACTTAGCAGATACTTATTTTATCCAACGCGACTTACAATTGTGACAGTATACAGTCTAAGCAATTAAGGGTTAAGGGCCTTGCTCAAGGGCCCAACAGTGGCTTGACCCGGCAACCTTCTGATTGCTAGTCCAGAACCTTAACTGCCAGACTACAACATTTTGTAAATGCAATAACAAAGTTTTCAACTGACAAAAGTCGCCTCACAGCAAGAAGGTCCTGGGTTCGATTCCCAGGTGGAGTGATGCAATCCTCCTTTTTCTGTCTGGGCTTGGGATGGTTGGCTAGGTTGTTTGGCCACACACCTCCTTTCTTAGACATTACCCAATCATGTCTGTATGTAGACGCCCAACTGGCTGATAGCACCATCGAGATTTGATCCTTGGATCTCAGCGGTAGTGGTCTAGCATATTTGACCACTGCACCACTGGTGAAACCGGGCACGGGTCTGACCCTGACGACCAGTACAACACTGTTAATAATAATAATAATAATAATCAAATAATAATAATATTAATTTGTGTTGTTTTGCAGTGAGTAAAGTCCTGGTGGCACCGGTGCTGATCGTCCTGCTGGTGGTGATCGGTGCTTTGGCTCTCGTTATAGGTGAGTTAAATGAAATTAGTCCCATCCCATCTTGTTATGTAATGTGCTATAGACCGGTCGGGCGCCCTCGCAGGCACAGCTGGCTGTGTTTGTATGGGAGGAAATGTACGGGTTTAAAATTCACTGCAGCCTCTGCTGTCGGATCAAGCTTTATATTATATTAGCTGTATTTTTTGTAAAGTGCAAAAAAATTTACGAACTAGAACATCAACTCAACATCAGTGCCCAGCCATACAAACGCTCATTTGACTGAATGAGCACAAATTCCCACAGTCTTACGAGTGGCTGTTGTTATAGCTGAAAAGATCATTAGAGGTCACTCTAATTTAAAACCGGCCAGTTTGTTTTTGAAACGGGACGTCCGACCAGCTCATGGGCAGGTGTCCGAATACTTTTGGTCACAGTGTTAGTGTTAGTGTTACTGATTCCGGGCGGCACGGTAGCACTGTCGCCTCACAGCAAGAAGGTACTGGGTTCCATCCCCAGGTGGGGCGGAGTTTGCATGTTCTCCCCGTGTCTGTGTGGGTTTCCTCCGGGAGCTCCGGTTTCCTCCTACAGTCCAAAGACGTGCAAGTGAGGTGAATTAGAGATACAAAATTGTCCATGACTGCGTTTGACATTAAAAGCTTCTAACTATGTGTCCTGTCATGAATGTAACCAAAGTGTGTAAAACATGACGTTAAAATCCTAATAAATAAATAAACAAATATATTTTTTGATCTCTGCAGGTCTGGTCGCGTTCCCAATTTACTACATTTGTAAGAAGCGTAAGAAACACTCCAACGGCACGGGACGCTGGCTGTGCTGATGTCACACACTCCAGAGAGCGAACCGAACGGCAGTCTGCGCCCCTCATCTGTTCCTTCACCTATCGGTTTGAGTATTTCTGAATCATGTGTGAGGAATCGTCCGGTTACTGGAACGTCGACCGATGTTGTCGGCCGATGTAGGTTTCTAGCAACTTCACGTGTGCTGGAGATTTCCTTTTGGAAGATCGTGGCTGAAATCATCACACCCGAAGCCCCGTTTGCGCCTCACGTTAACAGATTATCTTCATGTGGATGTTGGTTTCTGGATTACGTTTTTTTCCCTCTCATGATCGTTACGCCTGTTGCTGGGTGCTTGGATCTCGTTTCTCCGGAACGGTATGCAAATCTAGGTGGTTAATAGTGTACGGAACGTCAGCCAACACTCAACCCCGCAGTAGATGGATAGCGAGGGATGGTTTTCTCGCCTGCTGTTACTTTTTCTTTATCTGTGGACCTGCAGTATTAGCTGCTGTACATGAACCGGTCGATGTGCAGGAGGGAATAACGTAGCGGTTCTCTGCACAAACAGGAGCCTTTGATAAATAATATCATGACATAATGTTGCTGGAGTCAGTTTACACGCATCCGAGTCATCAGTCTGACTACTATGCTTATACAGTAAGCGGCTCAGATCGTGTGGAAATGCTGCTCGCTTGCACACCAAGCTCATATAGGTCACTAAATGTATGAATGATTCCCTTCTGCTGCTTCCTGCATTGTCTGGGGTTGCCACAGAGCTCCGTTCATCCGATTACATTTAATTTGGCACGGTTTAATCATCGCATACCTTTCCTATTTATCCGGGTTTGGGACCGGCACTAAGGGTGCACTGATGCGTCCCCGCAATAACAAGGTTCATTCTGTATTTGTGAGCCTGGAACCTAACACTTCTGTCCATATAGCGTACATACTTGGCAACCCTAGGCCAACACAGTGCAAGCATATAACACCCATACCACCCCTACTTAATGCACTTTCGAGGTCATAAGCATCAGTACTCATTCAGAAATCAGTCCCAGAACTGTCTCTACTGTTACACGACACGTTCAGAGTAAATGTAGCGCTAAAGAAAGTGTCATAAAGGTGTTTGTACTGTGGAACTAGCTTCTGCTGGGCTAGTCTTGCACACGACGTTCCATATCTGGACCCTGGCACCAGTGATATTTATTTATCATCATTATTCAGAAGCCATCGCTCTGTTCACATGAACATGTAACCTAGTGGTTAATGTACTGGACTGGTAATCAAAAGGTTCAAGCCCACCACTGCCAGGTTGTCACTGTTGGGCCCTTGAGCAAGGCCCTTAACACTTAATTGCTTAGACAATTTGGGTAAAAGCGTCTGATAAACTGCCGTAAATGTAAACGTGTACAGAATATTTCCAGAACCAAAGTCAAATTGAGGCCGAAATCTTAAGTAGCTTTGAATAAAAGTGTCTGCTAAATGTGGTAAATGTCAAATAATTCTGAGCTGATACATGTAAAAATAACCAAGCACAGGGCACCCAGGTGGCGCAGCGGGATATTCCGCTAGCACACCAGCACAGAGATTCTGAACTCCTCGGCTCGAAACTTAGTGTTGCCACCGGTCTGCTGGGTGCCATCTGGCGGGCATAATTGGCAGTGCCTGCAGCAGATACTAATTGGCCACCGTGTCTGCAGGGTGGGGGCCGGACTATGTGTGGGTGGGTGGGTCTTCATACGCTGTGTAAGGACCCTGATTGGCGGAAGAGAAGAGGAGGGCTGTGCACGTGTCGGAAGAGGCGTGTACAGTGACGTGCTCTCCTCGGATGCAATCTGGCATCTCTCAGCAGCGGAAGACGAAATCGGGAGGAAAATGGGGAGAAAATGCATTAAAAAAATTATAATAATAACCCAGCACTTAATAAGAGGCGCTTTGGAAAGATGAATTACTCAGATTTTTCTTTCTTACCTGCAGTGCATGTATTATTTATGATTCTAAAACAAGTATTACTGGGGACAATACAATAATTCAATTAAAAACTGTATGATTTAAAAACAAGTAAGACCAAGACCTGTCTACTGGGAAGTCAACAGCTTTACCTCCGATAGCCTCATGATCCTTACCTCCCAGAATTCAGATTACTGAAGTAAATTCAACCTCGTTATTCTGATTATCGCCAGAATAAATGAACAGTTTCTTTATTTTTCCCATTATTCTGTGCATGTTAATGCACTCACTGCCAGATCCTCCTTTTTACTACAGATATTCAGTGTTGAAGTGTTTGATCAGTTAGCAAATACTGTAAAAAAGTGATTATTTATGCATCTGTTACGAACACTACTCGAGCCACTCACAAATATCCTACAGCGGTGGTTCACAAATGCATCCGTGTTTAGTAATAATCGACCTAAAGTACCGAAGTGTGAGCCGAACTTCTACATGTGACACACACGACCATGACATATAGCACTTATAGAACTGACAATCATTGATGCGTGTGTACAAATGAGGGAAAACAAGCATTAACCACTTTAGTTTTTGTTATTTAGGATACTTCTAGTGCAGATCTAGCTTTAATAAATATTTATTCATTATTATTTACTCATGAGTTCATGAGTATTCAGTCGTCAGTCACTATATTTAAAATATATATAGAGAATACACAGAGCGTCACAATTTGTTGTGTATGGGGCTGCAAAAGGGGGACCAACACACTATTAGGAAGATGGTCATAATGTTAAGCCTGTTCGGTATATATATATATATTAGGGCTGTCAAACGATTAAAAATTTTAATCGCGATTAATCTCAGAATTTCATATAGTTAATCGCGATTAATCGCATTAAATAAAATCTGTGTAAATGTTATAGAAAACAAGGTTTTTTAAGTGAAATGTGAAAAGTGGACGTTTCTACACGAAGTGAGTGTGTTTTGACCCTTTTGGGGCTTCCATAGTTCATGGACTAGCGTGCTTGACTCCGGTATTCAGTGCCGTAACAGATTAAGTTAATGAAGTGTTTTGCTCCCGACAACTTGTGAATATACCGTGTATTTATTTCTTTATTATGCAAGTGCATCCCTACGACGCTCAGTTATATTATTTTAACAAACCGCAAATGAACAACGGTGGCAAGTCCGACATTAAAACGTTGGTTCTACCAGTCAAGTCTCAACATGAACTAGAATTTGCGTTAACGGCACTATTTTTTTTAATCGCGTTAAATTGAGATTGCGTTAATGCGTTATTATCGCGTTAACTTCGACAGCCCTAATATATATACACATATATATTGTATTCATATGCACTTAAAGTATATTAAATAATGAACTTTCCTCACTGTGGACACATCCAGGCAGGGACGTTTCTAGCACTTTGATTCTCAGGGAGTGCTCTTCGACTCGTACACCCTCCTCACTCCTGCGATGCTGTGATCTGCTGTTTATCAGATCCTACCGAGAATTACAGATGAAAAAGGTCACAGTGCAAGCGCATGAACATTCATGTAAAGCTGCTGCTGCACTCGTTTTAAAACGCTGTCCGTGTGAGCCAAACGCCCAGACGGGGCCGCTTTTGGTGGTATTATGTATTATGTATTATTATTTTTTGGAATTATTTTTCCAATGTGCCTTTTAATGTTTTAATCGGGGACGGACTTTTATTCAAGGGATTTTTTATTCATTTGCATTTGTTTTGCCAGTGAGTTCATGCAGACTTTCCAAAGACTCCCGAGGACACTGTGGTTCATGTACGAGAACTTCGCACAGTCCTTGTATTTTTATGAATGAGTGTGTCAGGATTAATTACATCGTGATATGTATTTTTTTTTCTTGTTCATCCTGGAATCCTAATACGATGCTTAACCCTGTACGCTACTGCACTTTACCTCCCGGTTTCAGACAGCACTTACCTGTCTATGCCATGTGGAACTGTGGTTTTAATGGACCTTTTAAAATGCCAAGGTTTGTTCATGGATTATTACTACATGTTAAATATCATGCTAATGTCGTTTTTGGCATCCGGTGCCAACAATAAAAGACAATCACATGACACAGAAGCCATACTGTCCAGGTAAAATGGTACGTTTTTGTTTTGATATCGTCTCCAGATGATTTGTGTTTACAATCCCACAACACTTAGAGGATCGTCAACCAACAAACCACAGATATGTGCGACACAACTCCATTAGTTTAATATCTGATCATTCTGGCTTTATGAAGCATCATGTAAAACAGGGCTTTTCAAACCCAGATGGGTCGCAGAGAAAAACAATAATAATTAAATAAACTTGTACTTGAACGCCCCTTTGTGGAGGCTTTATGTTACATTTTGTAAACCACGGTGGGACCAGATTGTTCAAAAAATGTAAACGATGATGTAAAACAAAATAAATGTGGAATCACTCATGGTCCATCAAGCTCATGGTCAAGCGCCGACAGACATTTGTCCGTACAGTGTATGTACAGGCGGCATGGTGGCTTGGTGGGTAGCACTGTCGCCTCACAGCAAGAAGGTCCTGGGTTCGATCCCCAGGTGGGGCCGTCCGGGTCCTTTCTGTTTGTTTGTTTATTAGGATTTTAATGTCATGTTTTACATTTTTTACACAAGATAATATCGAACACAGTCATGGACAATCTTGTATCTCTAGTTCACCTCACTTGCACGTCTTTGTACTGTGGGAGGAAACCGGAGCACCCGGAGGAAATGTCGCTGTACGAGACAAAGGCGTGGCAGCTACAGAACTGAATACTTTGTGTATCAGATCATTCTGGTGCTTCTGGTTAAGTGTTTGTTTAGACACACAGCACAATAGCAGATGCTGTGAATGAACCAGCGGTTTCACTTCATTCCACCCAGCCAAGAGTTTTGGACAGCAGTTGATTACACATGTTCTCTTTCCTGTCCACATCAGGATGGTGAAGCTACAGGAGATGTTTTCTGAACTTTCAAACCTGGTCTTCATGTTAATACAGGCTGCTTTGGCTTATTTACATGTTTAGAGTTTGCATGTTCTCCCCGTGTCTGTGTGGGTTTCCTCTCAAAGCTCCTGTTTCCTCCCACAGTCCAAAAACACGCAGGTGCTGGAGCCTATCCCAGCTTTTCAATGGGCGCAAGGCACACAGTAACACCCTGGACGGGGCACCAGTCCATCGCAGGGCAGACACACACACATACACACACCCATTCACTTATAGGGCAATTTAGTGTCTCCAATTAACCTGACTGCATGTTCTTGGACTGTAGGAGGAAACCGGAGCTCCCGGAGGAAACCCGCACAGACACAAGGCGAACATGCAAACGCCACACAGAAAGGGCCCGGACCGCCCTGCCTGGGGATCGAACCCAGGACCTTCTTACTGTGAGGTGACAGTGCTACCCACTTAGCCACTGTGCCGCCCTCAGGTTAATTGGAGATACAAGATTGTCCATGACAATGACAAAGTTTTGACATTAAACTTGTGAACTGATAAATCTTGTGTAATGAGTAACAACCGTTTCTGTCATGAATATAACCAAAGTGTAAAACATGACGTTAAAATCCTAATAAATAAATAAATAAAACAAATCTACATGTTCAAATTAGCATCGCAGGTAAAAGTGTGTGGAGTTTGCATGTTCTCCCAGTGTCCACATGTCCCTTGGGTGCTGCAGCTTTCTTCCAAAGTCCAAAGACATGCAGTCAGGTCAGTTGGAATGTGTGTGTGTGTGTCGACCCCGTGATGGACCGGCGACCTGTCCTGGATGTTTCCTGCCTTTTGCCCAACCTGGACCTGGATGAAGTGGTGATAAAACAGACAATGAATGACTGAATGAGGATTAATGTCACATACCTGTTAGCAATAGGTGTGGCATAATTATTCAGTAATTAGGAGGAGTGTAGAAAAAAAGTTGTATTAGGTGACACATCCACCACCACGCTTCACAGTGAGGATAAGGTAGTGTTCTGTGGTGCTGCCTTTGTGTCAAAGTTGAATAAAATGTATAAAATCAACTCGAATCCAAATCCATTACAGAATAAAATAAAACTCATTGCTTCTGATTATTTTCTGAATCAATTGTATATAAAAACAATAATAATGTATTAAGTTTTTGTATTAATAATCTACACAAACGAACCTATTGGGGCATCATTTTAACAGCAGGTGGCGCAGTTGCTTTAAATTTAAATGCTGCAATTACACTTATTTCGATAAAAAAAAATCTTAATATATATGTTTTAAATAAACATTCAAACTCACAATGAACCCACAATCGACGCTAATATGTTTAATATTTAATAACACGATTGTTTAGTTCTGTAAACTCGATTGGTTTACAACCGAGATTCTGTGTGGCTCTAGTGTCCGCCTTCCTCTCCAGGTTGCCAGATTGGTATAATATCTGCCTACTGTTAATATTATTATTATTTATTTATTTACATTTTAGGCATTTAGCAGACGCTTTTGTCCAAAGCGACTTACATTATACAGTCTAAGCAACTGAGGGTTAAAGGCCTTGCTTAAGGGCCAACAGTGGCAACCTGGCAGTAGTGGGGCTTGAACCAGCCACCTTTGGATTACTAGTCCAGTACCTTAACCACTAGGCCACAACTTTACTCATTCAATTAAATTCATTCAATCATTGTCTGATTTACCACCGCTTTATCCTATATAGGGTCGCGGTGGGTACAGTTCACCCGGAGAAAGTCAGGAATCACCCTGGACAGGTCGTTTATCACAGGGCAAACACACACACACACACACACAAACTTTCATATCTAGGGGGACTTTTAGTGTATCTAATTTTTTTTCTTTGGACTGTCGGAGGAAACCAGAGCACCCGGAGGAAACCAACACAGGCACGGGGAGAACATGCAAACCCCACACAGAAAGGACCTGGAGCCTTTGGCTGCTCCCTTATTTTTAGGAGTTGCCACAGTGGATCATTTTGGACCGAATACCAAAAAGCACACCTTCCAGTGGCCAGGTTCCTACCAGACATTAGCCAATGATGTCCATGCAGACGCCCGACCGGCCGATAGCACCTCTGAGATTTGAACCCTGGATGCAAAGATAACTAAATAAGAATTCCAATGTAGGTTAATTAATCTGCACACATACTGTATATTGAGTTATCTAGCATCCTTGCTTGATTTGTGTAGATTTGGCAACACTGTGCTGTGTGTGTGTGTGTGTGTGTGTGTGTGTGTGTGTGTGTGTGTGTGTGTGTGTGTGTGTGTGTGTGTGTGTGTGTGTGTGTGTGTGTGTGTGTGTGTGTGTGTGTGTGTGTGTGTGTGTGTGTGTGTGTGTGTGGATTAACCAGCAGTTGAGTGTAAGACTGACCTGTAATAACAGCTCTGCTCTGATAACTGAAACCTTCACTGCAGTGACATGGAGCGCAGACATCAAGGTGAGCTTTAACATGTCTTTTATTTTATTTAGACTGGTCATTACTGCTGGTGGACTTTTGTACACTGTTGTAAGATGTAGAGGTCAGTGCTTACTTTGTTTTACTGGGGTCAGTGACATTTAGAATGTCAAAAGTTATGTGCAAAAGTTTGGGCACCCATAAACATATAGTATACTTTGTTTATTTTAAAATAGGAAAGAAGTGAACAGTTTCTTCATTAAACCAACATTCTGCAAATGTTCATTCAAAGTTACTTTATATTAAATTATTTTAAAAACAGAAAGAAATAAATACAGTCAAAATACAGTGAAAATGCTGATATAAGCTTGCAAGTCTAATAGGTGCTGATGACATATTTAATGTAAAGCGCTTACAGAACATTTAGAACATGTACGATATACACTGATCATCCATAACATTAAAACCACCTCCTTGTTTCTACACTCACTGTCCATTTTATCAGCTCCACTTACCATATAGAAGCACTTTGTAGTTCTACAGGGTGGGCCATTTATATGGATACACCTAAATAAAATGGGAATGGTTGGTGATATTAACTTCCTGTTTGTGGCACATTAGTATATGGGAGGGGGGAAACTTTTCAAGATGGGTGGTGACCATGGCGGCCATTTTGAAGTCGGCCATTTTGGATCCAACTTTAGTTTTTTCAATGGGAAGAGGGTCATGTGACACATCAAACTTATTGAGAATTTCACAAGAAAAACAATGGTGTGCTTGGTTTATTATTTGGGTGGTGGATGATTCTCAGCACTGCAGTGACACTGACATGGTGGTGGTGTGTTAGTGTGTGTTGTGCTGGTATGAGTGGATCAGACACAGCAGCGCTGCTGGAGTTTTTAAGCACCTCACTGTTCCTGCTGGACTGAGAATAGTCCACCAATCAAAAATATCCAGCCAACAGCGCTCCATGGGCAGCGTACTGTGACCACTGATGAAGGTCAACAAGATGACCAGCAGTCACTGACTTTACATCTACAAGGTGGACCATCTAGGTAGGAGTGTCTAATAGAGTGGACAGTGAGTGGACACGATGTTTAAAAACTCCATCAGCGCTGCTGTGTCTGATCCACTCATACCAGCACAACACACACTAACACACCACCACCATGTCACTTACACTGCAGTGCTGAGAATGATCCACCACCCAAATAATACTGTACCTGCTCTGTGAGAGTCCTGACCATTGAAGAACAGGGTGAAAGGGGGCTAAAAAATTATGCAGAGAAACAGATGGACTACAGTCAGTAATTGTAGAACTACAAAGTGCTTCTATATGGTAAGTGGAGCTGATAAAATGGACAGTGAGTGTAGAAACAAAGAGGTGGTTTTAATGTTAAGGCTGATCGGTGTATAACTGTTGCTGGATTGAGTAGAACTGAATAGAGTTAATACCTCACAGTGTTTTTACTTCTACTGTGTACACACACAGAAAAGACCTGTTGAAAAGTAAACATAACATTAAATGCAATATTTGCAACCGCCAAAATAAATATTGGCTAATATGGAGGAAGATAACGACCACTGAGCAAGCTTACAAGATGGCCAGGACAGAAAATGAGCTACTGAATCATCACACATTCAAGTTACGATACTTTGCACATGTACTGAGGAACCCACATCACATTAAACTTGTGGAAGATCAAGAATAACCTGGATTGACAACATTAAGACGTGAATTGCATTATCGGTGGCTACAGGTGACCCAGGGCATTGGAATAATTATTCCATTTGAATGATCTCAGCATATTTAGGTTCGGCCCACAGATGCCAAAAGACTGAGAGCCGTTTAGAAAGCTTCGTTTTAATTAGGGATGTAACGATACACTCTACCCACGATGCGATACGATTTATGATACTGGGTTCACGATACGATTTTTTCCCGATTTTTTTAAACAAAATGAAATTGAAGACAAATTATGACAAAGTTTCCTTTTATTATTTCTCTTAAAAAATAAAATAAAATACTGTATTTGTGCTTATCTTTTATTTATCTAATAAATAAAGGTTTATTTCTGAGGTAGGTACAAACTATGCCAAATAATGCTTATTGAAAAACTGAAAGGAAATTTTAAAACAAATCCAACATTATATAAAGCGGTGGTGCACAAATTTGTAAAAAATCAGGTACTTACAAGAAACGTCTTGGTCAATGGTAGATATTGCATATTTCTGACACCAACTGATGTGGTGGTCTTTTAGTGCTTCAATCTTTTGCTTTCTGTCCTCACCTCGGAGATCGCCGAGTTTTGGGTGTTTTGTTTCGTAATGCCTTCGTAAATTATACGAAGGCCACTGCCATGCATTCCAAGGACGCCAGACATGAGAAAACGCCATGGCCTGTTGCATAAAAAACTACTTGTATGTCCATTCAGGGTTACATTTCCTATGCTCGAGATCCACTTTTCTTTTTTTACTTGTACTTGGTTTGGACAAAGACATGGCACAGCTGAAGTAATTTAAATTTACTTAATTTAGCAGTCACTTTTCAGTCGCAATTTCAGTCTCAATTTCTTGGAATTACCCGGTGAATTTGAAGTGACAGCATCATTTATTTAAAAATGCATCAGCACTTCATTTGGTGGGTCGGATTGAGAGTTTTGCCGGGCCGTGTCTGGCCCGCGGTCGTATGTTGTGCACCCCTGATATAAATAAATGAATAATACAAATAAAGAAAATATCCTCACATAAATACATTTGGCTGGAAAATCCCCTACCTAGCAACTTTGTGAAGTGCCGTCAACCAGGCAAGGTGAAAAGCCAGTGCCAGTGCTGTTTAAAGTGAATATCGATTCATCTTAAATGAATTTGTATCGTGGCACATGTGCACCGATTTTTAACTGTCTTCTGGTGCACTGTACATCCCTAGTTTTAATCGTTAATTTCAGTCCATTCTGATTCACTGTCCTGGTGTGAAATCCAGCCTCATTTCAGCTTCAGTTTCTGATCTGCTGTGTCACGCCTGCTTCCAGTTTTACTTCCACATTTGTGGTTTGTACAATGAATAAATAATCGTTCTTTAGGTTCTCGACATAAAATCACGGCATGTTCTTTGTAAATGTAGGTATTATGTACATTGATTCCACTTTAAAATGTGTTTACATGAAGGTTGTACTAAAAAAAATATCACCATACTCGTCAGGAATTCATTTTATTATTATTTTATTTGATATTTTATTAAAATGCACCCTTTGTCGCTAATCAAACATGCCAAGTGTGAACACAGAACATAACCAAGGTCAGAAGATAAGGTTTTAATCTAGTTACAGTAAACTGGGGGCTGTTTCTTTAAATTACATTTCTGTAGCCAGCTTTTCTGGGAAAGCATATGACTGACCTGAGGCCAGCATGACCATTCGACCAAACACAAGTCACATCTCGTGACTTCACTCATTCCAAGTGTATTACTATACAGAGTCTGCCATACAGTTCAAGCTGTGTGTTTGGTGCTAAACATTTGCATGATGTGTGAATGACCTTAGTGTTGAGCTTTACCCGCGCTCACTGTAGATATCCTGCAGTTCATGTTGTCTTTTCACCTCCTTTTTTCTAACCGTATAAAAAAGGGACTCTCCAGACAGGTAGGAGATTCACGTGTGTGTCACAGATCACCTCGACCTGATGTGAATGCCGGCGCTTGTAACTATTCATTGTTTGTGGTGAAAATGGTCAATAGAGCCAGAAAAGCTACTGACAGAACAAGTAAACAGTGTGAAGGCCACTGATACGACTGATTACAGAAATAAACACAGTCATACATAAAAAATGCTCTCCCCTTTTTCTCACAACTTTAGCATATCTAATTACCCGATTGCATTACGCTTTCTCTATACTGATGTTGATCTTCACCCTGGTTGAGGAGAGCCGTGACTAACACACGCCCTCTCCGACATGTGTGCAGTAGCCGACTGCATCTTCTCACCTGAGCGAGGCGAGTTCCTATGCGGATCAGCTTTGTGTACGGAGAGCCACACTCCTCGACTCTGTGCAGCACCATCAATCAGCCAGCAGAGGTCGTAATTGCCTCAGTTATGAGGTCCCGTCCGGCTCCCACCCTGTATGAACAACAGTCAATCGTGGTTCATGTAGGCGCCCAGCCTGCCAAATTGCAGAGCTGATTCAAAACAACGAGTTCGAAACATCAGCTCTGGTGTGCTAGCGTGTCTTACGGCTGTGCCACCTGAGTGCCACTTTGGCAATATTAAAAAGTATTCATCCAGCTTCTTTTTCATCTTTCAAGCCTGTTAGTGCCGGTATAACCAGGATCAAATCCAGATCCACAGGACTCTGATTCTGTGCAGCACCCAAAATGACCGTATAAACATTAAACACACTTGGATTTGAACAGAACACCAGAACAAAGCAGCTAAATTTGTTCACTACTTTAGGGCCGTTGGAATCCACCCCGTCCTCTCTCTCCTTTACAACAGCTCGTTTACACAGCTAAAATACGACCACGGTGCATTTCCATGTTGCGACATAATAACAAAAATAGGAATGCAGAAGAGAAACAGACTTCTGTGGGAGCAACAGTTACAGACGTGCTGGGGAAATAAGAGAAAACACGTATCAAAAATCAAGTCAAGTCAAATTAATTTATATAGCGTTTTTACAATGAACACTGTTTTAAGGCAACTTTACAGAATCCAAAAACCCCAATTGAGCAAGCCGAGGGTGACTGTGGCAAGGAAAAACTCCTCTAAAATTACAGGAAGAAACCTTAAGAGGAATCAGACTCAGCAGGGACCCCCGTCCTTCTTGGGTGGCCTGGAGGAAACTTTAAATAAATAGGATTTACACAAACCATACAACCACAAAAATAAATTGAACTGAAAGTTATAACTTGCAAAAAAAATTGTTCAGTCCAGTCTGTGATAAAGTCTGTTGTAAGTTCTGGACATTTTTGGTGCAAACACGCCAAGTTTCCATCACATCTAGTAGGAGCAGCATTGTTGGCACGGCAGCCTCGACTTGCCGTCTTCAACCTCGAGAGGGTAAATCAAGTGTTTTCATTCAGAGACTCCTGATTTATGCCTTTGACATTTGGAGCTGGCGAAGATTTTTGACAGAACCTTGGACCGCAAAGAAAAACAAATGGATCCAAATGAAACCCAACCTCTCACTCCCCCAAACTCATGCAGCCCAGATACCCAAACTAAAGCTGAAATCAGTATAGTGTTGGTTTCCAATTATTAATACCCAACAAGCTGTACATAAGAAGCAGTGAGTAAATGAACATGGTATTTTCTTGGCTTTCTCTATCAGGGCTGTTGGAGAAAGAGCCTCAACAGGAAGCGGAGGAGGACACGGGGTCAGAGGTGAACTTTGACAATAGCATAACAGAGGAGGAGAGAGAGGAAATGAACAATCAGCTGACTAAGGTACTTCTCCCATTAGCAAAAAAAGCAAATGCACACACTGTTTTCTCTTAGTTCATCAGGAGTCCTAAAATATTTTAAACAATAGATATTATTATACACCTCTTAGCAATGGGTGTAGCTGAAACACTTGAACTCAACAATGGAGAGTTGTAGCCTAGTGGTTGAGGTGCTGTACTAGTAATGGAAAGGTCACTTGTTCAAGCCTCACTACTGCCAGGTTGCCACCGTTGGCACTGTTGTCTCGAGCAAGGCCTTTAACCCTCAATTGCTTGGACAGTATACTGTCATAGTACTCTAGGTCGGTTTGAATAAAAAGCGTCCGCTAAATGCAGAAAATGTAAATGTAACAATTATGAGACCTTTTTACATACTTTGTGGTGTATAGTCTATATATAAATAAAATGGAATTGATTCTGATCCATTTTTACTACACATTTATTTTGCTGTTTATTATTTGCATGATGCTAAACTTGTAGCTACAAACCTTCCTTGTGTGGTAGCAGCAACAGTTTGGCACCTCAAGTACAAAACTAATGAGAAACGTGTTTCTGTTGATCACCTGCTATATCTGCTGATACAGACACTGTAAGAATCAAAAACAATCCTTGAGGTAGACTGTTTATCACTCAAAGTTGTTTCTCTTGTCAGCTGGAGGAAGAAATCTTCATGTTAAAACAAGTGCTGGCCTCCAAAGAGAGGCGTCATGCTGAGCTGAAACACAGGCTGGGCATCACAGCATTAGGTGAACTGAGACAGAACCTGGGCAGGAGCTGGACCGACGTTCAGTCGAACACAGTGTAAGTTCATGTGTTTATAAGATGCACACGGTTACAGCCAAAAGTCTCTTTTCCTTTTCTGTGACTGAAATATTGGAACATTTATCCAGTAAAAACTTTCACAAATGTAAATTATGTCATAAATTCGGCTAATTTTGTGTGTTTAAAAATATGAAAATCATTTATGAATACCTGTAGTCCTGTCGTCTCCTAATAAAAATGTATGCACATTGTAAAGAGGAGAATCAGAAACAGTGACTGTGGACTGTTGAGCAGCTGAAGTCTCGTATCAAGCAAGAATGGACGAAATTCCACTTGCACAACTGCAGCAATTTGTGAGTTCTCAGTTCCCAAATTATTAAAAAGTCTCATTAATAGGAAAAGTAACACTGATAAACATTTTTCTGTTCCCATAAAATTCTAAATGGATTTCTGTTCTTAAAATAAAATCATTTTTTTATTATGTTTTTACTGCATAATACAACATGTCCCAGCTTTTTTGGAAATGGGTTTTATACAGTGTATTATGTAAGTAAAGCCTTGAACCAACTCCATTTAAAGCAAGATGTCAATTCTGCCCAACAACATTCACACAATTACTCAAATAACATAGTGGACAAAACCTGGATTTCTGTTTTTTATCCACTACTGTGTACTTTACACCATCAGCCAGTCAGCCTGACATACGGTGTCCATGTACGACATTTAACTGCGGCCACAGGACGACCAGAAATAAATCTGATTTTATTATTGAACAGAACATGATAATGATGCTCTGCTTCAGGTTAAAGTGGAGATTGAAATGTAATAAAAGCACTTTATTACAGCACAGTGTTCATCCGTAATAGAGCCATGTGTGTATTATTATTATTATTATTATTGTAGTTATTGTGTGTAATTTGGTAATCACCCACCACCAACTGCTCTAAAATGACCTGTGGTGCAAGAAAATTAATGCACTAACTGGTGTCACTCAGTGAATCAGTGCCCTGTCTAGGGTAGTTTCCTGTCTTGTACTTAGGGTTACTGGGTTGCACCGGACACCCAAACAGAGAAAATATAGGAATTATTATTATTATCAAAGTAATCTTATTGTCCGTGTGTTTACCAGATACAAAAAGACGTCCGAGACTCTCAATACGGCAGGACAGAAAACCACAGCAGCCATCAGTACCCTGGGTTCAGCCCTCAGCAGGAAGCTTGGAGATGTCAGGTATTGTGCTTTTGTTTTTCTCTTCAGCTCTTTTCGTTATGTTGCTGAACTACATAAATCACACACCAGGAGCGACTGCTTTTCCCAATTATCAGCACAGTACACACAGTGTTACATTACAAATGATTCACATATCCCTTGTCAGGCTGCATTAATTGGGAAGCACCAAAAATGGCAATTTTCGTTAATTAGTTATTGTTGGCAGGTTAGAAGTGGCATTGTGAATAAGTCGTGGACTGATGACGTCTCCTTCAATACATTACATTTGTATTTTAAGTGACTACGTAACACCCACAGTATCTTAACACACTGTGAACAGAGCTACTGTCTGAAGATTTAAACTACATCCTAAATGACTACTGTTTATTGGAGACCGTAAAACACCCACAAAGTAAACAACAGACCAAAGACACTGCCTGAGCTGGTCGGGATCCAACTAGGATATGAACCGCCTGCAAAAGGAACTTGAGTAACGTTCAGCTGGCGATGCTAGCAAAGTCTGTTTTGGACCTCATGGCTGAAATCAAGCACCAACATGGCGCTGGTCTTCACACGCAGTTTAGAAAAATGAAAGCGTGAGACGATGAAACATTTAATAAATCTTTAAAATTAAGTCGTATTCTATAGTAGTTCAGATTTTTTATGCAAAGTTAATTCAATGTCCGGATCTTTTGAATGAACTTTAAAAAACGTGTTATGTTTTTTCTGTGCTAGCTACACTATAAGGTCAAAAGTATGTGGACACCACTCCTAGTTGTTGGGTTCAGGCATTTCAGCCACACGCAGTTTACACTTGTAAAAAAAATCATATAATTTACATAAAGTAAAATATATGCTTTTAACTTAATGCCATTAGTTTGGGAAAGGCCCTTTCCTGTTCTTACATTTACATTTTCGGCATTTAGCAGACGCTTTTATCCAAAGCAACTTACAGTCTAAGCAACTGAGGGGTTAAGGGCCTTGCTCAAGGGCTCAACAGTGGCAACCTGGCAGTGGTGGTGTTTGAACCAGTGACCTTCTGCTTACTAGTCCAGTACCTTAACCGCAAGGCTACAACTGTAACCCTGTACTCGAATACAGATCTTTAAATAACTGGTTTGGCAGGTTTGGTGTGAGGGAATGTAAATCCATGGTCCTGATCCCATCCTCACCTCACCATAAGGATGGTCTTGCTTGTGAATTTTAGTCAAGTGTCCACATACGTTTAATACTATAGCGTTTTACAGTAGGTAATGAATAATTCATTAACAATCCAACGTTTGTCCTGAGTTTCATTAAGATTAAGGGGCAGCACTGATGTGTAACATGTAAATATTAGTCTTTATTCTCAACAGGAACTCCTCCAGCTTCAGGTCTTTTGAGGAGAAGGTTGAAAACACCGTCTCTAACATTAAGGTAGGTTTAACCACGCAGGGTGTGGATGTGCTGATGGTCAATATTGACCCACTGTTGAGTTCCAGACAGACCAGTGTTGGTTATGTTAACCACTAATGAGTGTCTGTTAGTTTGACGCTTAGAATCATTTGTTTGTTTGTCTTTGCTGGATAAATGCCATCAGATGTTTGTTTGACTGTTTGACTAATCAGCCGACCTTACACAGTCCTGTACTAAAGTATTCATCCCCAATCTTTTTCACATGTATGACTGGCACGGCAAAGATCATTTTCATATCAGACTCTAAGTTTATCTGTACACACGGAAAGAACGATTTTCTTAAGTTAACAATAAAACAGTTTTGAGGTTTAGCCACTCGAGGACCTCAGTTTCTGTCATTTTAAACCATTCCACTGAACCACTTGTGCTCATTAGTTTTATTTTTATATGTTTTGGACAGTGTCTGTCATCACATCTGATAGATCTTATATAATTATTAGGATTTAAACGTCATGTTTTACACACTGGTTACATTCATGACAGGACAGGTAGTAACTGCGTACACAAGATTCATCAAACACAGTCATGGACAGTTTAATATCTCCAGTTCACCTCACTTGCACGTCTTTGGACTGTGGGAGGAAACCTGTGTGGAGAACATGCAAACTCCACACAGAAAGGAACCGATCCCCAGTTCGAGCGGTCAAAGTCCAAACAGTCCAAAGACGTGAAAGTGAGGTGAATTGGAGATAGAAAATTGTCCATGACTGTGTTTGATATTAAACTTGAACTAATGAATCTTGTCCTGTCATGATTGCAACTGAAGTGTGTAAATTATGTAAAAATATAATATGAAACATATTATACAATATACTGTACAAGCTTTGAGTAAATATATTTATTAAAATTGCTACCATTTACTTTTATTAAGTTTAAGTGACTTACAGTTGTGACTGAATACAATTTAAGCAAAGAAGGGTTAAAGGCTTTGCTCAGGTGCCCAGTGGTAACCTGGTGGGGATTAAACCAGCAACCTTCCGATTCCTATTCCAGTACCTTAACCACTGAGCTACCACCATCTTTACTCAGAAATAAAATGATTAGATTATGATTAGATGATTTCTTGATCATGTTTTTGTTTTCTGTGCTATCTGAGCAGTCGAAGGTTGGAGGAACGCCTGGTGGAGGAAGTTTTGAGGACGTCCTCTCATCAGCAGCGCAGGCCAGTGCTCACCATAATGACCAAACAACAACAAACACTAACATCCCAGAAAAGAGCAGCCCTCGACTGAGTCCAGACTCCACTTCACTACAGACATGAACCTGGCCTGATGGAGCTCTGCTGCTCCTCAGTGGCCGGGAGGGGACATCACCTACCTCCCTGATACAGACTTTCTGAGGTCCATTACCAAACGTTTTACCAGGGATCTGGTTATTAACTCATCTGTGCTAACTTTCCTTTACCATTTGACCTCAGGTGAATCAGTTACCTTATTAAAGGTACATGGGTCGAATTTTGGCAGCTTTGGTGAACTACACCAGCCGATGTTTTGTTCCAGCAATCATGGTATGACAATATCTCAGCCATTTAGCTGGAGTCTGCCAAGTTTTCGTTTGAGAGCAGTAAACATTATGGTGAAGGGCTTATGAGTGCACGTCTTTATCCTGACCAGCAGGAGAAATGTAAAACTGTCTGTCTAACTCTGTATTTTGCCTGTTGTTTTCAGTCTTATTGTTTCAGCAATTCTGTTTCATCAGTTTCTGCAGATATTTTTTACCTTGTTTTAATAACAAACGTAATAAAATGTGTACTAGTGCACCTTAAATTCAGAGAATTTTGTTGGTGAGACCATAATAGTGACCAGGGCTTGTCCATTTTCACTAACAGCTTCATTTCACTGAGGGTTGTGGTGGGTCCAGCGACTATTTAGAACATTTAGTTCCCCAAACCACTTTTCTACAGATTATACTTTAATGTATGAATAGTTTTTTAATGCACAGTTTTATTTAGATTGTGTAGAACTGCTTCTGTATGGCTCCCTAACCAAACCCCAAAAGTTCTAAAAGTCCAAATTAGCCATAACTAAAATGCTAAACCACAACTGAGGACAATTACCAGCTAAAACCTTCCCAGTCTGTACTTGACTCAGGTACATCAAGTGCCAAAAACATCTAAAACTAGATGGACATCTGACCGGGAGCTAGTTAAACCTCCCATTCCAAAACGGTGGACAATAATATAAAGGACAGTGCTCTGTCCAGGCTGCTATACACTTTATTTCATATAGTTAAACATAAATACACCTGTCAGCAATGGGTGTGGCTGTAACGCATGAACGTAATAATCGGGGAGGTGTCTGCATTACTTCTGGTAATAAAGTGTATTTCCAGGGTACCGGGGTTTGATCTTCAGCTCCTGGTTTCTTCAAATAGCCACCTTACATCCAGTGCTTCTACACTGACAGAGACCCTGATCAGGATACCAACCATCCTCAATTATGAAACAATAAAAAAAGAATTAATATACAGTATGTGTTGATATGAAACAGGCAGGTCATGAGCAGTTTGTTGTTGGGTTGGAGTTCGGTTCTGTCGGTTTCTCTGATCCTGGATCTGATCCTGTAGCCATGTGATGCTCTCGCTCCTCATTTAAACTCTTCACCAGAGCTACGACGTGTGGGTGATGAAAACGGCCTGTAATGATACAAAGCGGTACTGTAGTGAGTGAACATCATCATATTAAAGCATTAGATCTTCAATCAATATACAAGCAATTACAAGATCTGTAAACTATCAACAGAAAATGACCCAAATCTGCAGAAAGAGGAACATAACTGGCTCCCATTTGTCTTTGTTATTGCATATACTGTATAGTACGTCAATCATTTAATGTGATTGGGTGGTGCATCTCCAAGAAGAGTAAGCTTGAAGCAAGGGAACTAGGCAAGAGTGGCCACAGCAACACAAGGGCTCAGCAACAATTTATGCAAGAACTAAAAAAGAACAATTCCCAATTTATGACTGGTCCTGGAAAACTGTATTTCAAATTTAGATGACTGTTTTTATCACACAAACATAAGCAGCTATTTCTATCACCACTTTACGGACTGTTAATGAGCCTGTTAATAAACCTTGAGTGGAGGTGAAGAATTCCTGCAGTCGACCGGGATTTCCCTCCAGTTCCTCATACTCATGAGCCTGTAGGATCATCTCCAGTTGATCCAGTTCCTTCACCAGCCTCGCCTCACCGCTCGACTGGTTCTCATACTCCTGTACAGAGATACAGACAGACATTGGCTGTGTACAGTTCTGCTGTTTGGGGAGCAACTGATCACTCACCACCTCAGACTTCAGACAACTTGAGCACTGTTTTGAAGTTTCAGTAACAACATCCATCTCTTCTTAATTATGCAAGTCGTTTAAAAAGTAGTCAAAAGGAGACAAAGAAAATAGGGTTCAAAAGTCAGTGGTGCTATCAGCCGGCCAGGCATCTACTCAGGCATGATTGGCTATGTCACAGTCCTGCGGTGGATTGGAGCCCTGTCTATTGTTTCCTGGTGAAACAAAACATGATGCGACCCAGACCAGAATAAAGTGGTCTAAAAAGTGAAAGGGCACCAATATGGATGGATGGATGGATGGATGATGGGATGGATGGATGGATGGATGGATGGACGGACGGAAGGATGGATAATTAGATGTATGGACAAATGATTGGACAGAAATGGGTGTTTGGATGGATGGATGGTTGAATGATTGGATGGATAAGGATAGATATGGATGGATGGATGGATAATTGGATGGATAGATAGATAAGTACATCCCAGGTAGCTAGTACTTGCAACTCTGACTGGAGCTCTGAGAATCCCACCTGCATAGGATGTATAGACCATAGTAATAACTACTCCTGAATGGGCCGAAGCCTTAACTTGGTCTAAACCAACGGTTTAAAAGTCAAAACAAGAGTACAAACATACCTCCCACAACTGGTATAGCTCCTTACGCAGATCTTCATTCAGCAGGCCTGTGATTCGAACCATCGCCTCCTGAAAGTGTATGAAAATATTACAACACAAACTGCAAAAGACTGTGTGTGTGTGTGTGTGTGTGTGTGCAGTGCATTTGATGAAGCAGTTCAATAAAATTGCTGAACAGTCTGTTAATATTTCTGTATAGGTTAGTACTGTCTGCAAAACAAAGAAACTCAAACATGTCTTTTCTAAAAACAGAACCCTTACAACCTTTTCTCTTTTGTGTTTTTCGGCTTTGCTGACATTGTCCGCTGGAGCGATGTCACCCACGATGCACTCTGCTAAGTCATGGACCAAAGCCAGCTTGATACACCTGAAACATAAAAAGGGAAATAAAAATAAATGGTAAACCTATTGGTACAATCCCAGATCAAAGTTTTACCATCCAGTTTTTGGAAATCCCCAGCAAGACCAGGTTTATACTGGCTTTTGATTACTGAATCATCTGAACCAGGTAGTCAGTTAAAATATATATGACAACTACATATACATGACAACCTCCACAAGCCACCAAAACTGAAGCGTATCCTAGAAAATGATTTAATGATTTTAGATATCTGGATCTGTACTGGCAGTCAGAATTAAACACCATTCTTCTAAAAGATCTTTAAAAGTAACCCTATCAGTGGTCTCACCCACCTGTCTCTGTCCATGCTGGGATCTTGTATTGTTAGTGCCATCATTGCCATCCTGTACATGTGATCAGACACACTCTCCGGCTGCTTCACGTTCCGGTAAACCCAACCTGTCCGCGGCACCCGCTGAAACATAAGGAAAATAGTGAGAACAATCAAACAAATCTCGTCCACCCTTCAGTTGTAGAGTTACTCCAGGATGTCTAAAATAAGTGCTAACCAAGACAGGTGGCAGGTGTAGCTTCTTTATTTGGGATCTTTTGATACCTGTATAGGGTCTCCGTTTACATTTCAGTCCAGTTTCATGTGTTTTGTTAGTCTTTAATAATCTGCATCCATTATTTGTAGCCCAATCAACTTCTTCATACGTTTTCCATGGGATTACATGTACAGGTCATTCACATAAAGGCTGCCTGTGACCTGTGGGCTTATTATTTTTACTAAACTATTTATTTTGCTCTTAAACACCATAACTAAAATGATACTCATTCATTTACTGTTTGTTTTAGAACATGGACCCAGACTGCTCCACCTGGGAATCAAACCCAGGACCTTCTTGCTGTGAGGCAACAGTGCTACCCACCATCCGGATACTACCCAGAGGTAAACCGATTCCCTAGCTGTGTTGTGATATGATGATTCCTATCCTAACCCTAAACATCTATATACACTGATCAGCCATAACATTATGACCACCTCCTTATTTCTACACTCACTGTCCATTTGATCAGCTTCACTTACCATATAGAAGCACTTTGTAGTTCTACAATTACTGACTGTAGTTCATCTGTTTCTCTGCATGCTTTGTTAGCCCCCTTTCATGCTGTTCTTTAATGGTCAGGAGCCCCACAGGACCACCACAGAGCAGGTATTATTTAGGTGGTGGATGATTCTCAGCACTGCAGTGACACTGACATGGTGGTGGTGTGTTAGTGTGTGTTGTGCTGGTATAAGTGGATCAGACACAGCAGCGCTGCTGGAGTTTTTAAACACCTCACTGTCACTGCTGGACTGAGAATCGTCCACCAACCAAAAACATCCAGCCAACAGCGCCCCGTGGGCAGCATCCTGTGACCACTGATGAAGGTCTAGAAGATGACCGACTCAAACAGCAGCAATAGATGAGCGATCGTCTCTGACTTTACATCTACAAGGTGGACCAACTAGGCAGGAGTGTCTAATAGAGTGGACACGGTATTTAAAAACTCCAGCAGCACTGCTGTGTCTGATCCACTCATACCAGCACAACACACACTAACACACCACTTTAATGTTATGGCTGATCAGTGTATAAGGAAGTCTTGTAAACATAAACATTAACACTTTTACAGTAGAACATGAATGTTGTGTTAAAGAAGCAGATTATAGATTAGTAGAATAATTATAATAAAACGTTGCAGCACTTAAAAGGTTTCATTTTAACTTTTTAACTGCATTCATTCAGCTCTAATTCACAAATAAAAAACATCAACTACGAGCTCAGAATAAACATCAGTGAAATGTGATCTTATGCTCAGTTTAACCAGATTTATTACCTTTAACTGTCCCACTAGTTTCATGAACTGTAACATGTTTTCCATGCCGGTACACCTCCGCGACTACGCATGCGCAAAACAGGCATCACAAACTACTACAAAATAAAAGCACAAAGCTCTAAAACAATGTTGTTACACAGCTTATTCATATCCCAAAGTTTATTATAATTCTTTGCTGTGTTTTTCATTCTTGCAAATACCTAAGGTCTAACATGTTTGTGATATAATTGTTAATAATTCAAGGATTTTTAATCATTACATATTTTTAATAACTAAATAATTTTACACCCAGCTTGTATTTTGAAGTGAAAAATGCTCTAAATGTATAAAATTCTAGAAATAAATGGTGCACAAAATAGTTTGTATCTTGCAGGATTTCACACAATCAGGGTGAATGTACTGAAGCTTCCTAACTACTGTCGACCATATGAATTGTGTTTCTCTAAAACATCCTGGGGCAGCACTGGTGGCTTGGTGGCTTGGTGGGTAGTACTGTCACCTCACAGCAAGAAGGTCCTGGGTTCGATCCCCATGTGGGGCGGCCCAGGTCATTTCTGTGCGGCGTTTGCATGTTCTCCCCATGTCTGCGTGGGTTTCCTCCGGGAGCTCCGGTTTCCTCCCACAGTCCAAAAACATGCAGTCAGGTTAATTGGAGACCCTGACTTGCCCTTTAGGTCAATGCGTGTGTGTCTGCCCTGTGATGGACTGGCGCCCCATCCAGAGTGTTACTGTGTGCCTTGCGCCCATTGAAAAGCTTGGATACCCCCCCTTCGTGACCCTGATTAGATAAGAAAGTGAGTAAGTAAGAGTTCTGTTTGGGCCTTTAGGCTTTTAACTTGTTCCTCTTATTGTATCTATTCATCTTGTTGCTTGTCATCCTCGTCCTCTTTTACCTTTAACTCTTTAAAGCATTGCTGTCTTTTCCAGTGAATTGGTTGTTCTCATAATGTGTCTAAAACCGAGCTTCAGTTTGGTGGGTTTATGTGGGTTTAATGCATAAAGGATTTTATTATTTATATAGTTTATAGATTTGTTTTTTATCTTAAACATTTTTAATACTTATCAAGTTTCTTTGGATATTTTATGTACAATTGTAATGTTTACACTAGATGGCACTATAGTCACTTTCAAGAACACCAGTTCCTCTGTCTATGCTCGTTAAAAGTTGTGTCACTTTCACTAAATGGCTAAAATAAGTGGACGTCTAACCATAAACTTACTGGGCCAGTTACAAGACCATAAGCATCCCAGACCCAGACCTCCCCCATGTTCTCTGCAGCTATAATAGCCTTCTGTGAAAATCTTCTGTGCTCGTTCATTCAAAAGAGGCTCTGATGTTGTAGAAGAAAGCCTGGCACACAATCAATGTACTTATTCATGCTAAAGGTGTTAAATGGGGTTGAGGTCGGGGTTGCCGTATATCAGGCCTCAAACACAGCTTTATGCTCAGGTGCACAGTTATGCAGGAACAGGGTAGATCCTTCCCCAAACTGTTGCTACTTGGTTAAATGTACTGTATATTTTCATATATAAAAACTGTATACACTCGTTCGCCATAGGTATGTCTGAAACATCTATACTCAGTGATTAGTAGTGGTGTCTATATACATTTGGCTGTGTAAAATATTCACAACCCAAAATAGAACAGATTATAGATTTTTTTTTTTTTTTATCAGGAATTGCTGGGCACAAGGCATGAATACCCTGGACAGAGTGCTATTCCAAGTGCCAAGTTTTCATAAATTTGAGTTTTCTAAAATGTCCTGAATCAAAGATACACTGTACAGTATTTCCTCAAACATCTTTATTTAGCTATAATTCTCCAAAAATGCAGTTATATAAAATACAATGTATTACAAAGTGAATATTCTAGTGTCCTGAGTGATGAGCTCATCCACTGAACTGAAGTGTAACAACTTTATCATTCACATTGTGTGAATTTATTATGAGCTCAAGAGTGGAAACATTTTCTCTAAGAGTCCAAGTGTTTAAAGTCTGATACTTTTAATGTTGTTGCTCTCCGTGGTCGTGGAGGACAGTTTAAAGCTCTTCAGATGTTTTGTCCTTGACGTGTCGGCTGTTTACAATGTTTCTTTAGCATGTGAGTATTTCATCTTATTCAGTCTAAACACACATCCAAAAACATTGAGTCATGAAGTCCTGTGTGGTGAATTTGCAGTCTACTGGACAGCTCGATATTTATTTATTTGGCAGAATTTTTAATCCAAAGTGTTTCATCCAACGTGAGAAGAAATCAAATTCATGCATGAAGCGGAATAATTAGGGATTAATTATTAACCCACCAGTGGATCTTTTTAATCAGAGAAAACAGCAGAATCTGTTCAGATTGGTGCAGTTCTGAAAACAAAATACTGCTGATGTGGAACTGAGAATCCGTGATGGTTAACAAGAAGAACCTGCTGGCAGAGGAGAGCCCCAGACTATCACCAAAATCAGTTTTTAATCATCACCCTGTTGGAAGTTTAACTGGCTTTCTTTTCATTGCTTTTTAGCCACAGTATTTGTTCTGCCTTGATTAAGCTTCCTGCATGTAAGTTCATTCCTATAATATCACCTGGTGCCTCCGTGTTAAGGCCCAAGTCACCCTGCTACATTTTAAAAATAGTGGAGTTGCTGCTATTAACCAACCGGGCATCTGAACAGACACAAAATGCTCTGTTCAGCAGTAGGAATGGTTGAAGCGATTCCTTATCATTGCTCCAACTGCAGCCTCCGCTATCTGGTTGAAGGCAGCTGCACAGAGATGGTGAATAATGGAGAGCAGTGTGTAATGCTCCATACGCCATACGGCTCTCTGAGCTGAAAAAAGAAGGGGAGAAATGATGCAGCTTGGTAATTGATGACAACTAGAGAACAAGGGAAGATACATAAATAGTGACAGTTGTAGGAACAAAGAAGGATTCAATTCATGGATTGATGCCTTGTCGGGGGGATTCCTGCTTTGAGCCCAGTGTTTCTACTGCTACCCTGACCAGGTGAAAATGTTTAGTGAAAATGTTTAAATAAATGAATAAATGATTGTACAGAAAGTGTGATCTAACCGTACAAACTGTTTAAATTAGAACTATCTTGTACGGCTCATCAACTGTGCCTTCCGTCCCCTAAATTTAGACACACAACAAAGCTCACAGAAAGCATTATTCCCAAAATAGATCGGACAGTGGATCAGGAAGAATCCGTGGTTAGAAAAACGGATATGAGCATCTTCCTCTGGACACAGTCTGGATGCTAAATGCGGCAGGTGTTGACACATGTTTAGCCCTCATTACCTTCGGGTCACAGTCCAGCACCTGTGACAGATGTTGTTTCCTGGAGCTGCCTGTGCCCGGTTCCCTACCATGTAGACAATACACACTCTTCCTGGGAGTCTGTGTTAGAAGTTCACGACAGGAAGGATGAAGGATTTGATGTGGATACACGACGCATGTGTGAGCTCACTGATGTGTGATTAGTGTCATCATGGTCTGGATGAGGGCAGCGTGGTGGAGCGGGTGGTGGTGGGGGTGCAACAAGTGATATGCACGGTCTAATCATACTTACATAACAGCCAGATTCATAGTGGCTTCAATTATGTGGGGTTTTCCTTAGGTACTCTGAATAACCCTGTATTAGAAAGTAAGAAAGAAAGAAATAAAGAAATCAACCAAATCAAATAAAAAAGAAATAATTAGTGGCAGAATTTATTTTTTAAGATAGAAGTTACAGGTTTTTTATAGGTCCAAATTTCATCAGTTGGCATTAATCTCCCAATCTGAACTCCTGCTTGGTGCCAGTTGATGTAGGGTTTTTAGGAAAGAGCACACTGCTCAGGTTGGTAAACAGACAGACAGACAGACAGACAGACAGACAGACAGACAGACAGACAGACAGACAGACAGACAGACAGGTTTTTAGGGAAGAGCACACTGCTCATGTAGGTAGGTAGATAGACAGATAGATAGACAGATAGACAGACAGATAGATAGATAGATAGATAGATAGATAGATAGATAGATAGATAGATAGATAGATAGATAGATAGATAGATAGACAGACAGACAGACAGACAGACAGACAGACAGACAGGTGTTTAGGGAAGAGCACACTGCTCATGTAGGTAGGTAGATAGACAGATAGATAGATAGATAGATAGATAGATAGATAGATAGATAGATAGATAGATAGACAGACAGACAGACAGACAGACAGATACTTTATTGATCCCGAATGAAATTAAAGCCCCGGTAGTATTATACAGCAATGAAAGTTTACACTATAAAAAATTGTGAAATAACGAGGTGAAGAGAGGAAGTAAAACAGGTATCAGAGAGAGAAAAACATCCACACGCCTTCCGCTGGCAAAACAATGACAGTAGCTCATCTCTCTTTATTTACAGGA